>NC_060013.1:3890833-4232916 GCF_912999745.1 Papilio machaon | reverse complement strand
CGTCCCCACTGAGGGGCTCGGAGCCTACCCAAGTTAGGTATAACTAGGTCATAGTCAACTATAGCCAAGTGCGAGTTGACTTCACACATATCATTGAATATCTTCTCAGATATGTGCAGCATCACAATGTTTTCCTTCATCATTTAAATCGAAAAACACATTGTTACATGTTGGGATTTGAACCCAGGAGCTGCAGATTGCAAGTCAAGTGCATAACCCCTGAGCCACCGACGCTCTCAAATATTACTGTACATTGACAGTTTCATTCAGACAGTTTTGATGTTGATTTGAAACATATTATACTTGATATTCCCAGTGGCAGCTCCGAGTGGTGCCATGGGTGGTACTCTCTCTCATGAGTGGCAATTGACCGCTGACACCGGAGAGGATATCCTGGATATGTGCCTCAAGTGTGACAGAGTGGTCCGAGCTGAGACTGTGAATGGTGTCTGTGATAAATGTGCGAGTGAGATGAAACGTGTTAATAGTATTGAGGTGAGAAAGTGATAAATTTTCACTAATATTATAAAATAGCTTTTCCGACTCCGTAAGCGCGGTATAAAAAAATGCACACAAGATAAAAAAGTTCCTATGTCCATCTCCTAGTTCTAAGCTACCTCCCCATCAATTTTCAGCTAAATCAGTTCGACTGATCTTGAGTTATAAATAATGTAACTAACACGACTTTCTTTTATATATATAGATGGGAAAGTTTAAATATGTTGTCCGGACAAGCAAAGTAACTTAAATTGATAGAAGAGGGGACATACATAGAGGATATTCCTCCTTGCTTTGTATCCCCTCCTCTGATTAATCTACCTTCTTATGAGAAGAGGGCGGGAAGGGTAAGAGGACTAATATTAGACCTCCGGCACGTACAAGACATATGTTTGTTAGCATTTAATTCCAGAACTGTTGAACAGATCTTGATACAAATCGGAACAGAAATATATTACTGGAATACCGAAAAATATACCATTCCAGTGGGATATATTTGTTTTTACTTGTCATATAATAAATTGGCAACGAAATATTTAGATTTATTATAATTTTATGCGAAGGAAATTGTGGGCAACAGCTAGTATTGCACTCTTTGTAGCTGCAGTGTGACACATTTTGCCCATTGCCCACAGGTAGGGCATACATTTGTGCTGGGCGAGCGGTACAGTGCAGCGCTGGGCGCCCACTACACCGCTCGCGAGACCACGCCCACTCCTATCTACATGTCCTGCTATGGCATTGGTATCACCAGGTTAATACACAAAATTATAAAGTAATATTAAAGTTAAAAAAAAAAACAATAGTCGAGAGTTAATTTAATATTTGAATGTGTCAAATTTATGCGTAAATCGTTACATGAGTGAGACGAAAGAAATGTTATATAATAGAGAGTAAGAGAGATGGACAATCAAAACATGGCGACGTACTAAAGGTGATAATGTACACTTAAGGCCAAGATTAAATTAATGTATCAATGATTTATTTATAATCAACAATACAGAATATCGTCTCAGTAATTGAGAGCTTATTTCTGTTACAGATTGCTAGCGGCCAGTGTGGAGGCGTTAGGTAATGATAAAGCGTTACGTTGGCCGGACGCCATTGCTCCGTACAGACTTCTCATAATCGGACCTAAGGTATGATATATTTAAAAAACAGCTGCCTGTTTAGTTTCTTTTTTACCCACCAAGTGTATTAAGTATGCAGTATGTGGCTCCACTTTCGATTATTGACATTACGGTAAAAGTAGGTTTCATTTATTTATTTAAACAGTTCATTACTAAGTGAGCTAAATAGATTTCAGATACTAAATTCTTTTTATTTTATGTCCAATTGTTCGTTTCCCCACTTATAAAAATGTCCCTGTATACCAGGAGGGTTCGAAGGAATGGTCAGTGGGTGGGTGGGAGGAGGTGGAGCGCCTGGGTCAGGAGTTGGAGCAGGTAGGGCTGGCGGGCGACGTGCTGCTGGATGACAAGCACACACATACCATTGGCAGGCGGATGAAGGCTGCTGACAGGTGAGGCATTTAAAAGTAAAATCCTTTAAAAATAATGGAAATAAATCTTTAATGAGTTTCAATATGATTTCTTTTTCAGAATGGGTTATCCTATAATTGTTGTCTGCGGACGTTCAACAACAGAAAACCCACCTAAATACGAACTGTACACGAGTAAAGCTGTTGGCTATACAGCACCAGTTTTACTGACTCGTACCGAACTTATAGCTGAAGTGGCCAGGATTGCGAGAAATGGCAACATTGATATACAAGTAAAAGATATTGATGTAAAACAAGTGGTCGGCAATTAAAATGCTATTAAATTGTAATTTGTGTTTTTTTTTATTCATTTTATGCATAATATAATGGTTTTAGTAAATGTTGTCAAAAAGAATTTTCGGACTTATGAAATTAAATAAATAACATGGCTGTACGGCCATAGAACCTATGACTTAGACAAAAAATTAATAATAAACGTCAAGTCAATGATAAAATTACAAGTAAAATTAATCGATTTTCTTACAAAAGAATCGATATTTGATCAAAGAGTGAGAAAAATTGATTTTTATTCTTGAAAGTTAATTTAGCACTACGTATAGTTCCACACACTGATAAATGGGTTTATAATTAAGTCGTTGAAAACGTCTACAATATGTCACTTATATATATATTTCATACTCGAAAAATAAATCTAAAAAGTCCTTATACTCTGTGCAGCTAGTCGCAGTGTCATAAAAATCGATATTTTGACAAATCAAACATTAGCCTAAAGCAAGGACAATGATAAGCGATTAATTAAAATATAAATATCGTCATCACAATTTAAAAGGTAAATTAAATAAACTAGTCTTGATTCATTCAAGCTGGCATCAAAACGACTGTACGTATTGGGCTTCCACGGCTTCTCACCAACTATTTCCTATCGTACTGGTTTTCGTGGGTGAGTATTTATATCAAATGATAAAAACAATTTACATAATAACTTAAAATAACTATACAAAATGTGATATTTGCAAGTACGCAAAAAATCACAAGCTTAGAAACAGCATGGAAAAAAATAGTTATATTTTAAGGGAATTTTATATCAAAATGGCTCTATTTATTTTGTGTAGATATACAGAAAACATATGAGAGCTTAGAAATTTGAAAATAACTTTATATTTCATGATAATTTTGATTGCAAGTAGTGATAATTTCTTCTTTTTTTTATAATTGCCGGAAAAAGATGTGTTATTTGAATGTAACTAAAATGATTATTAGAATAAAGTTTAGATCTAGTCTATTGATGGATGGATTGCATGAAAGATGACATCATTGAGAACTGAGTGATGAAAGGACAATGATAGAATAATCTGGAGGATGAAAACTACAAGCCCAAATAGGTTAAGTATAGGGAGACATAGATTTGCAAGTTTTTTCTGTGCTGTAATAACCTATATCACCGATGGCAGTTGTTATTTCTTTTTACTCAATTGACAAAAGGGTAATGTCTTAATGTTTGCAAATTCCATTGCAATCCCATGTAGAATAAACAACCAAACAAATTGTGCCGATCGAGGTGCCATTTGAATCATATGTTTCCTTGGAGTGTCTGTCAGTTTGACAACTATCTTTTTTATAGCTTGTATTGTTTTCTTCCAGCTTTTACTACCAGTGTCGTAACAAATCGGGTATGTCTAATTACGTGGTGGAGGCGCCTGCAGGCCCTGGCCCGGGCGGAGCACGCATCTCCCCTGTGAACATTGAGAATGCTTCATATTCTGTACTCAAGCGTTATAATGATATAGTTAAATCTAAAGAAGATAAACGGGAATACAGGTAATTTATTAAGTTACTTAGAGGCTCCGAGCCCCTCAATGATGGATGTATAGTGAGCTGATGATTATGAATTTATTAAGATTGATTTCCAAACTTAATATGCAATCGTAAAGATTGTTCTGATTATTATTTGTATGGGACAGAGTTTAAAAAAATGGTTATTCTGTACAAAGTATAGAGTAGGTTCTTGAAATGCAATCGAATTAATTTTTTTTTGCATTTGCATATAAAATGGTTTGAAATTGATTATGTTAATATAACTGTGAAATGTTAAATAAAATGATAAGACTCCATTTTGCAAAACATTACCGACACAAACACTGTTTCCGGAACAAAGAAACGTATATAAAAATATATGGTTCTTTGTTAATATTTTAGTTTTTTTTTAAATAGTTTTTATAGAGATGTTCTGTGTGACAATATGTACAGTCAAAAAATAATAATATATAATTATTTATCACAGAAAATGAAAAAAGCAATACTTTTTTTTAAATTGCTCGAATGATGTATAAATTGGAGAGATGAATGGTGATAGGCCACTTTTGACCCTAGCGACACCAACTAAAAGCTTTCAGTTTTTCTCCTAAATGCATTGTATTAAATGAATTATCGAAATAAATAGAAAATATGACACATTTTAGTACAGATGTTTTGAGAAATTTCAAGGATATAGAAACAGTGGTAGATCCCGCAACGTCGGGTCGACCGGTGAAATACCACAACCACACAGAAGACAGGCGTGAAGTGGAAGCAATTCCGCGTTTCGTCTGATGACTGTGGTAGCGGAGGCCTAATTTTAGTCCTCTTTCCCTTACCATCCTTTTCTTAATAGGAAAGGATGGGAAGATGAAGTGGATTTGGCGGAAGAGGGGACGCATAGGAAGGAGAAATATCCTCTTTCTGTGCATCCCCTTCTCCGTTAATTAAAGGTAGGCAACGCATCTGCATTTGCGGATGTGTACGTATACGTACGGATGCGGACGTATCCAGGTAGCCGTTTGCTCGTTTGCCACCTTATGATATAAAAAAAAAACATTTTTATGAGTGTTTATTGCTTTCCAGAGGTCTAGAGTTGACAAATAGATTAAAAGTGTTGTTAGTCAGTGATCCAAGTACTGACAAGTCTGCAGCGGCAATGGCTGTTAATGTCGGTGAGTGTACACTCAGATGCATAGTTGAAATAACCTGACTGACTCCAATAAGCTTACAACTGACAAACAAACCCGATTACATAGAAACATATTTTTGACTTAGGTAAAAAGATTAGGCATTCATAGCAAGTTACAAAAAAAAAAAATTACATACTGAAGATAAGCAAAAGTATGGCTCCTATGTAAAGTATTGTAACCCAGAATTTTCGAAATTGTAATTTATTTTTTAATTAAGATAAAGTTAATCTAATAGTTATAAATAATTTCAGGTTACCTCAGTGATCCGGATGAACTGCCAGGATTGGCACATTTCTGTGAACATATGCTCTTCCTCGGCACTAAAAAGTATCCACAGGTAAAACTTATGTTATCCATCAGTTTTGTAGTCATAAGTAACTTAATTAATACTGATCTGATCTGATCTGCGGATCAGGTTTAGAAAAGCAGTTTAGTGAAAGAAATTAGACCAGTTTACAGCTCAGCTCATTTAGTATATCGGAATGAGCTATGAGTTGCCAATGGTGATAGGAAACATCGATGGCTTCTATAAATAAGATTCAATGTGCAAATTGATAACTTTACAGGAGAGACTCTCAAAATTTCAATCGTACAGGAAAAGATGCCACGTACGCCTTTTTATTTCAGCAAAAAATACACATTTACATCTGTTAATGTGTATTTTTGTTTAGTGCATGTTAAATAAACTAAAAGGTAGTTTTTAACATAAAAAAGTAAAAATCATCAATTTGTTACTTTGGTCAATATACATAGGAACCATCGAGATAGGGAACAGTGTTAGATCCAGCAACAACAATATTTGTTGGGTGCATGAATTGTCCTCGCTCAGTGAAATACCACGACCACACAGAAGACAGGCGTCAAGTGGAAGTAATTACAAGTACAGTCTGATGACGTGTGGTGCCGGAGGTCTAATTTTTAGTCCTTTTTCCTTTCCTATCCTTTTCTTAATAGGAAAGGATGGGAATGGGAAGTGGATTTGGTGGAAGAGGGGAGGCGCAAAGGAAGGAGAAATGTCCTCTTTCTGTGCGTCCTCCGTTGATTAAAGGTAGGCAACGCATCTGTATTTGCGGATGTCTATGGGCAACGGTCACCTCGCTATTTTGGCGAATCCAGGTGGCCGTTTGCTCGTTTGCCATCTTATGATATAAAAAAAAAATGTGTAATGAAATTTTCTCAAAATGTAGCCACTGTGAAGTCTTGTCTATGTTTTTATTGTGAAATATTTCAGGAGAATGAATATAACAAGTTTTTATCAGAGCATGGTGGTTCAGCGAATGCGTATACATCAACAGATTACACTACTTTTTACTTTGATGTGTTGCCACAACATTTAGCTGAAGTTTTGGATATGTGAGTGGTTTTTTTTTGTTATAACTTTTTTTTTAGATATATATAAAGATGAAAATTTTCTTTGTATTATTTGTGTGATCTGTGGAATGGCTATTTTGACATCTGTATTTAGTCTGTGCTAATATTGGAGGGAACTGTCAATGTTTATGTTAGAGTTAAAAAGGAGATATTTCGTGTTAATTAAATGTGATTTCGGGTTTAAAATAATAATAATTAACATTAAATGTCGTTTATTTTTTATAATAGAAGAAATTCAGTTGTGTTTTATTAAATCCTAAGTCAATAAGAGCGTTGGTGGCTCAGGGGTTAAGCAGTTGACTTGCAATCTGCAGGCCCAGGGTTCGAATCCCGTCATGTACCAATGTGTTTTTCGATTTTCGATTTACATATGTACATTTATCCGACGTTCTTACTGTGAAGGAAAACATTGTGATGCTGCACATATCTGAGAAGAAATTCAATGATATGTGTGAAGTCAACCCGCACTTAGCTATGATTGACTATGACCTAGTCATATCTAATTTGGGGTAGGCTCCGAGCCCCTCGGTGGGGACGTATAGTGAGCTGATGATGATGAAGTCAATAAGGAATACGAAAACGTCATATAAAAACTTCATTATTATCTTTGGTTTGTTCTGTATTGTGAATAGAAATTTTGTTTTTTGAAGTTTTTTTTACTTCAATGTACATAAATTGTGGTCCTATTTGCGTATTTCTCTCGCTTTTATAAATTTGAAGCTGTATATCTCTCTTTTACATCTCTCTCTCTTATTCTGACGCTTGTCTGTCCCTCTCTGACGCACACGTGGCTACATATGTCCGTCTCTGTCAGCTTCTCGCAGTTCTTCATCTGTCCGCTGTTCACGGAGTCTGCGACAGGTCGTGAACTGAGCGCTGTTCATTCTGAGCACGAGAACAACGTCTGCAACGACACCTGGCGGCTGAACCAGTTCAATAAGAGTACAGCGGAACCTGGACATCCTTATACCAAGTTTGGTACCGGTATGTACCAGAAAAATAACAACATTGATAAATTTTTCTTTGAATTTGTCGCAGAACCCATTTCAGACTTGTATTTTATGTCATTTCATTGTAACCTTCTGTGACGTAAACGATTGAACTAATTTTGATAAATGTGGTGTCATTGCATACGTATTCTTCCCCTGAGTGTCATAGGTACACAGTTTTTGATGTGAAACATCTATAGGATCACTTGTAAACCGAATCGTTGGCGTGGCGACGCTTGCCGTGGCGACGGGTCGCCACGCTATACTGAGGTATACATATTTTATGTGTTTAGTTTAATAATATTGAATATTTAATATTATTTATTATTACTATGATTATTATTATTCCACATACTTATTAATTTTCTGATTTAATACATTTTTCTTAATATTATTATTATCATTACTATCATTATTATAATTATTATTTATTTAATTATAATATTTAATATTTTATGCACATTACTTGTACACACACGATGTTTCACATCCGCCAGGCGTCCTATGACGGCTTACAAGTTTTTTTTTTAATTTACAGTATGATAAAAATGGTTATATTTATTTATAAGGTAACAAGCAGACTTTGGATGTAATTCCAAAGCAGAAAGGCATCGATGTGCGCAAAGAACTGCTCAAGTTCCACCACACCTGGTACTCCTCTAACATCATGACCTTCGCTGTAGTTGGAAAAGGTTAGTTGATTGTATAAAAAAATACAAATCTTTGTATGGATGGATGATGATTGAATCTTGATGAAATTTGTCACAGATGTGGAACATAGTCTGAAAGAATACATAGGCTAAGTTTTTTTCCGTGCGATCGAAGTCGCGGGTTACAGCTAGTATGTTTATACAAGTTAAGTTAAACTTGGTTAAGCAAGAAACTTGGATAAGAGGGAAATTTCTTTTAGTAAGAAAAATATCTCTTGGATTCTTACTTATCTATGTCCGAATGTATATAGACATAACTACAGAAATTAAAATTATTTCAGATGTTTTTTATAAATGCCGCAGAACCCAAAATAATGATTTTTTTAAGATCTTTGTCTGTGTGTTTGTGTTCTCAAATCTCAAAAATTGTTTAACTGATTTCAATGCTGTTTTCATTAGTCTGTTGAGTTAAATATAACTTAAAATCTAGTGTTTATTACATTACAAAAAAAACTGTAAAAGACCATATTTAGGACTTTTACAGTTGTCTGTTCTAATGCGGTCCGAGTTTATGGCTCTATTATTTTATGTCGCAAAGTTAATTGGTCATTAAGATACGCTTGTTGTAGATGTCTCAAGCTAAATTATCACTTTAGGACTCTGAGTACGGTCGATAGTCAAGGTAATTCTCTTCCTTGTAGAAAGTCTTGATGAGTTAGAAGCGATGGTGGTACCTCTCTTCTCTGCCATTGAAGACCGCGATGTGACCCCTCCCGCGTGGCCGCAGCACCCCTTCCCCCCCTCGCGGTGTCGCAAACGCGCCTACTGTCTGCCTGTGAAGGACCTCAGGAGTCTGTCTATAGAGTTTCCTATACCTGACTATCTCAAACATTATAAGAGTGGGGTGAGTCTATATACGCGAGATACGTCTGTACGCGAGAGTCATCGTCCTGTCTTGATGGACGACCTTCACAAGGGGGAACCTTTAGAAACGAGAAAGATATCGTGGTCGCTTGGGTTCTTACTTATACAGGTTTGACTAATTTCTCGTGTCTAGATACCAATCAGTCACCTAGGTCGTCCGTCTAAACCGGACAAAGACTCTCGCTTATAGTGGCTTCTTGCTTCAGTTTAAATTGTATATTAAAACAAAGATTGGTAAAATTTTTGTCTGTATGTTTGTGTTCGCTAATCTAAAAAATGGCTTAACCGATTTTAATGCGGTTTATTTTAAATTATTGAATTAAGTTTCACTTAAAATTTAGTTGTTGGTTAAACTCAATAAGTGTAAAAATAAAAAAGTTATATCAATTCAAATCGAAAGTTGATGTTTTTACATTTAAGTTAAGTTGATCTCGTATTTATTTGGTCTTGTATGTAATCAAGGTTCAGCTTATACTGGTTAGAGATAAATAGATTTATATTTTCACAACAGCCTATTTACTACTTGTCACACTTGTTGGGACACGAGGGTCCAGGCAGTTTGCTCGCCGCACTCAAGGACAAGGGTTGGGTTGACAGGTGACAGCTTTTACTTAATTATATCATTTTTAACAGTGGTACATCACACAACACAGAAAACTGACGTCAAGTGGAAGTAATTCCAAGTACAGTCTGATAAGTCTGATGCTGGAGGACTAATTTTAGTCCACCACCCTTGTTAAGAAAGGATGGGAAGGGAAATTTAATTTGATGGTGAAGGGGACGTATAGCTGAAGGATATATCCTTTTTCTGTGCGTCTCCTTTGTCGATTTAAAGTTAGCATTTTCATTAAGGATGTCTCTGAGTAGCGATCGCTTCGCTTTTTAGGCGTATTTAGGTGACTGTTCGTTTGATAACTTATGATATAAAAAGATCGATTAACTGTAACTCGAATAATAATTATGAATCTAGCAATTATCGTTGGTTTCTGAGAACATTATCTCTATATAAATAGAGATAATAATAATAATATAGTTTAAAAGGTTTCAAAAACCCACTGTTAGACTATAGAAGGTCAAATTCTTTACAAGACGTCCATTACTCTTTATATTGTTGTCGAAAATGTTGTAATTTTGTCGAAATTTTCTAAATTACGATGGCTCCTACGTAAACTATGATATGTATGAATCACAAAATTTACAAAACAAAACTTTTATAAACTTACAATAGACAATAAAAATCTACAGTTCTTATTCTTTTTAATTTTACTTTCAAATTTACATAGATATTAGTATTTATCAAATAAATTGAAAAAAATAAAACAGGTTGTAAATCGTAAGATTGTGGTTTACGATACTTTACATAGGAGCCATTGATTTTTTTTTATTAGTTTTAGCTTTAAATGTGCATTTGTATGAATTTGTATTGCAATGGGGGGTTTATTTGTGTGTAGTTTAGAGGGGGGAGGACGTACTGGGGCGCGAGGTTTCGGCTTCTTCGAGGTGCACGTCGACCTCACAGAAGACGGCCTGGAACATGTTGATGATATAGTTAATATGGTCTTCCAGGTATGTACAGTTAATAAAATTGGAATGTCTTTATGTAATGTTGAAAAAAATGTTCATATTTTTTGCAACATTTAACGAAAAAAAAAAAAATTTTTTTTGTCTATCTGTCCGTCCGCAAGTCTACATTTGTTCCTGGTAATCTTTGAAAGAGCTAGACTGATTTTGACGGGACTTTCACTGGAAGGTAGATGATGGACGAGGGCATGTAATAGGTTTTTTTCCTGAGCTAAAGAAGTCAAATGGAAGAAAAAATTAATTTTTGTATGTTTTCTGTTGGATAAATTGTTGCCAATGCAGATTAGTGTATAAAAAATACAAAAAAAAAATGAAATAAAAAGGTGAACGAACACATTTTTGACAATATTTAAATTAAAAAAATCTAAAGTTTGTTATAGTGCAAGAAAAAATTTTCGTTAAACAAAAAAAAATTTTTTTTGGATTTTTTCAACAAGAAACTTCTCTGTAGTCTTCATTACATTCTACCAAAGTTAAGATACAAATATACGCAAGTTGATATTTTTTCATATTTTTTGGTTTTTTTCCCCAGTACATTTCAATGCTACGTGAAAAAGGTCCCCAACGTTGGATGTGGGATGAACAGAGAGAGACTTTATCTACGGATTTCACGTACAGAGATGTACAGGATCCCAGGTCTTTTGTTGTTAAACATGTGCACATGTTACAGGTGAGGTCTTCTCACTCACTTATATGTGAAACGATAGAGATTTGTTGATTTTTTCTCTTTTTCACTCTTACGTGGTGTTATAGAGACGTTATTTGTAAGAAAGAAAGATAAAATATTTATTGCCACTCGAAAAAAAAAATACAATCAAAAAAGAAAAAAAAAAACTTGAGAGGTGTGTTGGGACACCCGGATGGAACGAAGTTCCTTTCTATTAATTAGTGAAGGAACCAATGTTTATTCTATGAATAAAAAACTTAAGTCTTCACAAGAAGTACATTTTATTTATATGAATGGTGAAGTAGCGCTCATTCGTCGTTAACATACTTACTATAGCAAAAAGTGTCGTGACAACTTTTCGTAAGAATTTTTTCCGTCTAGCCCCCTTTCACAACGCGCGATAAGGAACTTCGTTCCAAAAACACACATACAAGGCAAAAAGTGTGTCAAAAGAGAGCCAGCTCAGCGAAGCAGGGACAGACTAAACTGTCCCTGCACTGGTTTTCAGCTGGCACCTATAAAAAAAATAATTTTAATAATAAAAAAAAGAAAAAATCTTATCTTTGTATGAATGTGGTTGCGCAGGAATTTCCAATGGAGGACATCCTGAGTGCATACTACCTGTTATCAGAGTGGAAGCCTGAGCTGATAGAGGAGGTACTGTCCCGGCTGGTGCCGAAAAATGTCAGGATAGGAGTTGTCGCCAAGTTAGTTATTTCATCAACTTTTTACTACTTACTGTGGGTTTCTGAGACTGAGAAAGTGTCCTTTAATTTGGGAAATCTTGGTATGGCTCCAACGTAAACTATCGTAAGTTACGATTATGTGATTTACCACGTGTTTTTTTTTATTAATCTGTTAAATACTAATTTCTGTGTTAAGTTAAAAATATCATTGAAAAACTCATATTCGAAGGGATTTAATTAATCGTATTAAAGTTTTGTTATGCAAAATTTGTTTTTCAAACATACCATAGTTTACGTTGGAGCCTTCATCGGATGTGCTTATTGAAGGCATAATTTTATTTCTCTACCCCTTTCCCATTCTTCTTACAGACAAAAGATAGAAAGTAAATTTGGCGGGGTAGGGGATATAACAGGGAAATATTTTCCACATCATAACCTAATATAAAATTATAGATGACTATGTCTAGTTTTTCGTTTGAAATCTTCTGCTATGAAAAAATACCCTTTTTTCCAGACGTTTTGCGGACAAATGTACTCAAGTAGAATCTTGGTACGGTACAAAATATCTTCAAGAGGACATAGAGGATAGTAAGATAAAGGTAAATTCACACTCAGGGGAAAAATACGATCTTTTTCTTATCTCACTGTGAATGACAATGACAACTTAAATTTTAAATTCAATACGACAAAACACTTAAACACCGACAAAGTTATCTGACCCGACAGTCATAAGTTTAATTGTCATGTCATGCCTACTCACACTCAATGTTATTATGTAATATAGAGAATTTTATTTTTATTTTGTCTCCGCAAAGTCGCGTTTGTTCCGGGTAATCTCCGGAACGACTGGACCTATTTTGACAAGACTTTGTCGGGAAGGCAGCTGATGTACGCGGTCATGTTATAGGCTACTTCTTGTGCCGCGTTAACGAAGTCTTGAACAATCGCTAGTCTATACATAAAAAATTACCTAACAAATTGATAAAAATAATTGAGTCCGGTTTTTTTTCATTAAAAAAGAAGTAAAAATCACTGGTTTTAGGAAAATAGTTATGTTCTGGTATTATTTAGGAGTGGGAGGAAGCTCGGGCGGGTCCGGAGCTGCATTTGCCGCATCCCAACCAATTCTTGCCCGAACGCCTCGAACTTGAGACCTCACACGACCCTACCGCGGACTCCATCGCACCCATCATACTTAAGGTATGTATGGATGTATCTTGCATTGTAGCAAATAAGCTTAAGGTGTAAGTAAAATTTAGTTATTTTTTAGATTCTATAGCAGCGCCACCTACCGGATCCAAAGTTATTATGTATTTTGTATTTTTTTTTAGGACACTCCTCTAATGAGACTATGGTTCAAACGGGACAACGAGTTCAAGTTACCTAAGGCATACATAGCTATAGATTTGTTCAGGTACTAAGATTTTTTTTGTCTGTCGATTTGTCTGTGTGTTTGTGTGCGATAATCTCAGAAATGGCTCAACCGATTTGAATGCGGTTTTCACTAATCTATTGTTGTTAGCTTTACTTAAAATTTAATGTTTGTTTAATTATAATTAGTGCATAAGTAAAAAAGTTATGTCAGTTTCTGACATTTTGGTTTCCATCTAAGATACATCGGTAGGATTAAGTCTAAGGGGATGAGTTCTGATGTGACGAAAGATAGATCAGAAACAAAGCAAAGAAAACCTAGTGACACGACATAGAATGGGATTAGACCAGGGTAATGGTGACTGTTCCAGTCCCCTGTCGTACGCGGACCCTGAGAGCTGCGCGCTGCTGTCTGTGTGGGTGTTGCTGATCAGGGATGGTCTGCAGGAGTACGCGTACGCCGCGGAGTTGGCAGGTCTCAGGTGGAACGTCACTATCGCCAAGCAGGCTGTCAACGTGAGTACTCACGACTTAACGTAGATAGGTAGGCAGAGGTAAAGGTGGATGTATGACGGATTGTAAAATTGATGTCGATTGACGTGACTTATTCTCATATTGAAATTGATGTGACTTATTTTAAAATTGTCGTGCGAAATGTAAAATTAACGTGACTTACTGTAAAATTGACGTGGAGGATTGTAAAATTGACATGACTTATTGTAAAATTAACGTGACAGAATGTAAAATTGACGTGGCGGGATGTAAAATTGACATGACTTATTGTTAAATTATCGTGATGTGCTGTAAAATTGACTTGGCGGATTGTAAAATTGACATGACTTATTGTAAAATTAACGTGACGGATTGTAAAATTAAGTTTTGACGGGATTTATAATCTTTGACATGACTTATTGTAAAATTCACCAGTAAAGTTAAACGATCAGTTGCTACACAACCTTTAGATGTGACGTGACATTAACGTGACGTTAACGTGACGTTGACGTGACGTGTTTTCCCGTGTATTTCAGATTGTAATCGAGGGTTACGACGACAAGCAGCACGTGTTGTTGGACAAGATAATTGACCATGTGGTAAACTTTAAGACGGACCCAAAAAGATTCAATATAATGAAAGAAAATCATATCAGAGCCATTAAGAACTTTGATGCGGAACAACCTTATCAGGTATGTTTTATAATTTTACTAACATTTTGATAATTATAAATCCGTCAGATTGTGATTTAATATTTTTGTGTTTTATTTTGTAACATTTCGACAGCACGCCGTGTACCAACAATCACTTTGTCTCACTGACATGGTTTGGACTCGCTGCGAGCTGTTAGCCGCTGCTAAAGGTGATATCACCATGACACCATATGACACTAATACAATGACACACACTTTTTTCTATTAAATTCATTTCAAAGTTATCAATTTTACTATTTTGTAAGCAAGTCTTTAGTCTCTGCTTACCCTTATAGGTTACTAGCGTGAGTTATGTACTAATATATATATTGAAACATTGTCTATTTTGTTGTCAAAGCAAATGAAAAGGATAATTGTATTATTAATATTGAATAACTAAAATAACACTTTTTTTTTCGTATTTTCGATCCATTTAGTAAATGTATATATTTTGTTTATTAAATTTTGTATTTATTTGACATATTGAAAAAGAATTGTCAAAAAAATTAGTAAATATTTTTAACTATCAGGGAATTTGACGGTATTATATTAAGAGACAGTAGTTTGGACGTTTCGTAACCAAAAAGATGCAGTGCAAACTAATTTATCTATATATATATAAAAGAAAGTCGTGTTAGTTACACTATTTATAACTCAAGAACGGCTGAATCGATTTGACTGAAAATTGGTGGGGAGGTAGTATAGAACTAGGAAACGGACATAGGATAATTTTTACCCCGTTTTCTATTTTTTATTCCGCGCGGAAGGAGTCGCGGGTAAAAGCTAGTTTTGTATATGACGTAGTTCGTATCGTTGTTGGGTCACCGCGAAATGCTCAGACTGTACATTTGCAGTGTAATTTTTGGAGTGTTTTTATTTTATTTTGGGGGAAATGTTTGTTAGATATGAATGTGGAGAAGTTGGATGTGTTCGTGAGTCGTCTGCTGAGGAAGGTGCATGTTGAAGCTCTGATGATGGGGAACATCACCAGGGAGAGAGCTCTCAACATGGCTGACAATATTGAGAACAAGTTAGTACATTTGAATATGGTTTTTTGTACACATATTGTATGGATGGATGTTTGTTTGAATGTCTCCTGAATTCAGATGTAGAACATAGTCTGGAAGAATATATAGTTTACTAATTAAGATTTTTTTTTAATTAATTGCGGACGAAATCGCATATGACAACTACTGTTAATATTTTTTTTCTGTCTGTATTTGTTCCTAATAATCTCTGAAACGACTGGATCTATTTTGATGGGACTTTTACTGGAAGGTAGATGATGTACTCAGGCATGTTATAGGATATTTTTTTTTTGTATTTGGAGACGAAGTCGCGGGCGACAGCTAGTAATAAACATATGATATATTTTGAAATACTTTTTTTTGTAGATTACCAAAAGACGCCAGACCTTTGTTAGCTCAGGAATTAATTTTATATCGTGAAGTGGAATTAGGCAAAGGTAAGTTATAATGCAACTGTTATTTATATTGTGTCCGTGAGTGTACGTACATTGGTACAATCGTAAACACAATTGTAAGTTATCTACTGTTATTTATATATAAAATAATGATACAATCACAAACATAATTGTCTTACTTTCTAGGTTAATACTAATTTGATACAGTCACATGTGACGTTATAAAAAATTCTGGTACAGTCACAAACAACACATGTTGCGGTAACACACACAAAATTCTACACAATTAGGTATAATCACGGTCAAAACGTTTAGGATTACATTCAATTGAATCGCGTACATACTTATTGCGGTACACTCGCAAACATAACATCTTGTTATCTAATTTTATTGACAGAGAATAACATATATATAAAAGTTTGTATAGTGAAATACATTTTGGTACAATCACAAACACATGTCGGTAGGTTCGTGGTTCCTCCGTAGTACAGAGAATAACGTGCACAAGTCGTCGTGCGCGCTCGTGTACTACGCGTGTGGTCCGCGTGCAACGCGCGCTAATGTCGCGTTGGAGCTGGTCGCGCACGCGCTCGCTGAACCAGCATTCAATGTTCTCAGGACTAAGGTATGTGTCTCTGAGAGACAATCAAATGTTAGGTATAAAAGTTATCTATACTAATATTGTAAATAGGAAACATTTCTTTGTCTCTTTGCAATTAATAAGTTTTGAAACTATTGAACTTGTTTAGAATTCTTTTACTGTTGTAAAACTACGCTATATCTTGGTTACTATGTTTTTACTAGATTTTTTAATGACGCGTGAACGAAGTCACAGGTAATTGCTAATGTTAGAACTAAAATGATTGATATGAGCATTGTTCTGTCTCTGAGAGGCAATCATAGAGTAGCGAACTGTAGATGTTAGTTTTTTTTATCTGGGAACGGGATTTATTAAGAAAGTCGATGTTTTCATAATTTTGAACCGCCAATAGTTTAACGTTTTAAATTGGCAGCAATTGCTTATTGTTTGTTTTATTTGTCAGGAGCAACTTGGCTACATAGTGTTCAGCGGTGTGAGGCGCTCCAATGGCGCTCAGGGGCTGCGGCTGGTGGTGCAGAGTGACCGCCATCCTGAATACCTCGAGCAGAGGATAGAAGCCTTCCTCAAGACTTCACAGGTCAGGCAGACACACATTTTGTGAACGATTGCTTTAAGACAGAGATCTAGGATAGAGAATTATAGTTCTCAATCCATGGCGGAATTGACGGTAGTCATAAAACTAACTAAAATACTTAGTATATAAGAATTGAAATTAGCGCCAGTTTTAAAGTTGTAACTTTGAAACTAGATGGCGCTGTTGTCAATTTTTTAATATCTACTTGGAAGTTTGTTTTTTCATTGTGTATCTTTAGGAAGACTTGGAGAACATGAGTGAGGAGATGTTCCTGAAGCACAGGTCGACATTGGCAGCTCAGAGGCTGGAGCGACCAAAGCGTATGGCAACTAAAGCTGCTCGCATTTGGGCTGAGATCATCACACAGGTTGTATATTATTCTTAAATATTCATCATCATCAGCTTCACTATACATCCCCACTAAAGAGCTCGGAGTCTACCCTAAGTTAGATATGACTAGGTCATAGTCAACTATAGACAAGTGCGAGTTGACTTCACACATATCATTGAATTTCTTCTCAGATATGTGCAGGTTGTAAGAACGTACGATAAATGTACAGATTTAAATAGATAAACACAATGGTGCATGTCGAGATTCCAACTCAGGACTTGTAGATTGCAATTCAAATGTTTAACTTCTGAGCCACAGACGCTTCTTTAAAATACTATGCTGTGGTTTTTTTACTATTTTATATAAAAGAAGGCAAACGAGCTGAGAATACAACGAAGTCTATAAACATTCAGAACAAGTGTGGTGTCATTCTGTTTTTTTTTTCATTTCCTGAGTGTCATAGGGTTCAGTCAGTTGTTTTTTTTTAATTTTTTTTATCAACAAATTCCAACTTTTATAATGTAAAATCTACATTTAGCATAAAATTATCTGAATGTTTTGTTTGTTTGTCTGTTAGGTGTACAACTTTGACAGGCCGCGTGTGGAAGTAGAACAATTAAATACAATAACTAAAGATGAATTGTTACAATTCTACAAGGTTAGTTTGATATTAATTATAATATTATTTTAATCTTTTTATTAAACAATGTGAAGCTTCTGTTTGTATTATACTCTATGATGTATACTCTTTGATTGTGTCAAAGAGTATACATCATAGAGTATGTATGTCAAAGAGTAACGAATTAATCATTTATTGCTTTTGTTTTTGTACAGATTTAATTTATTTTTAATACTAGTTGTTGCCCGCGACTCTGTCCGCGTTGAATTAAATAAAGCTTAATAAGTAGTCTATTTGTTCTTTCAGATTTTGTTCTGAATTTATGACAAATTTCATCAAAATCTGTTGAAACATTCCGGAGAGAACTTCTAACAAACATACATCTTACTTATATTATAAATTAGCTTTTACCCGCGACTCCGTCCGCGCGGAATAAAAAATAGAAAACGGGGTAAAAATTATCCTATGTCTGTTTCCTGGTTCTAAGCTACCTGCCCACCAATTTTCAGTCAAATCGATTCAGCCGTTCTTGAGTTATAAATAGTGTAACTAACACGACTTTCTTTTATATATATAGATATGCGAATATTTAGATGTATTAATGAAATTTCTCAAATATAGAACACATAGGTTATTTATTAAGTTTTATTTAAATCCAAGACAGACGTAGTCGCAGACAACTAGTTAATATATATATATTTATATCTCTGACTTAAATAGTTCAGAGTCTATTATAACTAATTTACATTAATTCCAGTTGTAACAATTTATCTTCTAGATTTATTATATAATTCCAGAAGTACATAAGCGCAGAGTCTTGTGACAGACAGAAGTTATCAGTACATGTGATATCAACAGCAGAAGGTGGAGCAGGAGCTGAACATACAGAAGACACAGAAGATAAGGAAAATCAAGAGGTATTTACACTTAGTGTAGGTTTCTGAGACTGAAATATACGTTTAAGACATCTCTATTGAATAAGTTCCCGTTCCCTTCCCACATCTTATGAGGAAATCATGGGAAGGGGAAATGGATTTCACAGATTTCACAGATAAGGGGACCTCATTGAGGTGCTTTAAGTCCACCCCAAATTAGATATGACTATGTCATAGTCAACTATAGCCCAGTGCAAGTTGACTTCACACATATCATTGAATTTCTTCTCAGATATGTGCAGTTTACAAAGATGTTTTCCTTCACAGTGAGAACATCAGATAAATGTATATATGTAAATCGAAAAATACATTGGTAAATGTCGGGATTCGAACTCAGGACCTGCAGATTGCAAGTCAAGTGCTTAACCACTGAGCCACAGACGCTCTTAAGAGCTTAGCGAATAAAGGGATTAAGGGTGGAAAATATTATTTTTCTCAGCTTCTTCTTTGTTGATTTAAGATTAGTAAATGTATCTGCAATTGTAGTGATTTCGCCATTTTAGCGAATTTAATTGTTCACATGTTAATTTTGAAATGTTTTCAGAATGAATCAAAAGCAGTTCGTATTGAAGATTTGGTTGAGTTTAAATGTCGCAGAAGACTTTATCCACTTCCAACTTCTCACATGAACATACCTCGCAAAGGAACACAATGCAAATTATAAAATAAATTATTATTTATTAACTGAAATGATCTTTTATTTTAATTTATTTTCAGGAATAAATATTACACTATTTATAAATTAATAATTCATCTTTAAAAAAAAAATAAAAAAAAGAAGAATAGACAATAAAAGATTAATTTAGTAATCCGTCCGCGCGGTTTAAAAAAAAACGTAATAAGTAACCTATGTGTTATTCCAGACTATGTTCTACATCTGTGACTAATTTCATCGATATGTTGAGACATTCCGGAGATAACTTCAAACAAACATCCATACATCCAAACATTTGCATTTATAATATTAGTCAAATGTACAAAACGATTCTAATAATATTTTTAAAAGTATTGTTTTGATTAAGCCTAAATTTTAAATCTATTAAAAACTTAAAATATTTGTGTGTGCCATCGTTCACTGTTTCCTTTCACTATCAATAGACGAAAAAAAATAACAGATTTTTAAAAAGAAATGACAAAGTGTTTGAAGCTAGGTTTTTGCTCAATTTAGTTGTTTTGACTGTTTGTATATTTATTATTTGCCGTTTGTCCGTTTGTACAAATACATGGAGCTAGAAAGTACGTAACGTTCCACAGTACACATTTAGTATATAATTTTAAAATTATTTATATTTGTCTGTTAAGTTTTACGATTATTGTTATAATAGTAAATAATAAAACATTGAAACATTAAATGTTGTTTTTAATTTAAAATTGATTAAAAAAAATCCCGATAACAGAATGTTATGTATACAAAGTAGCGCCATCTGTTAGGTATATTTTGAAACAAAGATTTATAAAATATTTAATTAAATTCTTATTTAACATAAAATACTTTCCTGATTAAGATTAAACTCAAAAAATGAAATAAAAACAATTGTATGACATAAAAAAGTTGTGGCAAGTGAGATTATAACTCGTTTTTACTCACTAAATTACAATATTATAAGAGAACGTCAATTGAAAATTTGTTGACTGTGCCTACTATCTTAATTCATGAGCTTAATATTCATTCGAGGGTGTCAATTTTACTGAAAGACTTTAGAGAAGAATAATATATAAGTCAAATTACTGAATTTTCGCTGTTTCACAATAAATAGGTCACAGAATAAATCGTAAGTTTTCAGTTCGCTAAAGTAATGGCGCTTTGCATTTGACAGTTGACGCGCGGCAGTCGTTTTGGCGGGATTTACGTTAGCCATAAAAACATGGCCGCTATATATGTGATATTTATCGTACTCTGTTGTAGACAGCAAGCGTTCAATGGAGGATATTTTTCTATGGACGCCAGTGAGAAACTACGCCATTTAAAAGTACAACGCGTTTCGTGTAAAAATGAATTTCAACTAGCGCCATAATGACACGTCATAGATCTCAAATCGAAAAAAAAAGATTTGTTGATTAAATAAGATTTTAAAATCTTTGTCAAAAAACTAGTTCTAAAGTAATAATCAGATAGTTTTTTTTCTAAGTTTACTTCTCTAGTATTATCTACAGATTCACAATAAACTAGAAACAAACAAACTTTTCTATCTAAATTTAGCGTTACCAGGCGTCCGGATAAAGCCGGACATAGACGGTTTTCTGGTTTTTGTAAGGCTTTTTACATTTCCCAAACGAGATTGTACCTATTAATACTGAGACAAAATCCTAAATAATATATTGTGTCCGACCTTTCTACCCAAATGTCCGGACAAACTGGCTGGTCTGTCCGGCTAGTAGGTTTGGCGACCTGGCAACCCTAACTAAATATGTATTGTTAGGAACTGTTGGGGATAGTCTAATAAAAAGCTTTATGAGAAAGCACACGCTGATGCTTGAGGACAGTCTATACATTCATTTTGAACATTTTTGGTCAATTACGTTCGGTTTGAATTTTTATTTTTGTTAAAATTATTTAAAAGTACAGATAAGAAGTATATTAAAAGAATATTAAAATCGAAAAATTATTTAAATTATAATTAATGCAAGCAATTTTTATTTTGTTTTATATATTAAAGAAAAATATGATAATTTACTTGTCAAATCGACATAAACAGTGCGCATTTTATTTACCAGCTAGCTGTCGCCTTCGACTGCGTCCGTACGGAATTAAAAAAAAACTTCAATAGTAACTTATGTGTTCTTCCATACTATGCCCTACCCATAATGCCAAATTACATCGAGATCTGTTGAGCGGTTCTGGAGATACCTTCAAACAAACATCCATCCATTTAAACATTCGCATTTATAATATTAGTAAGATTGTTAAAATTGATTTTAAATATATAAGTATAGACTGACAAGGATATCTGACCCGGTGGGAATAATTTAAACTAAATTATGACAGCTCAAGTCAGCTCAGCTAGCGTCCTCCTGTTAATGTCAAAAAGTGTCACAAAGTCCTTTTCGTACTGTAACTATCATGTCATATTTTTCATGCCATTTTATATACCCATTTTTTACATATTTTCTGACATGACTTACCTCGATAGCATCATCTAAGCGTGTAAGACAAAAAACATTGTCCTCTTGTTAGTAGAACAAAAAAATACAATACGAGTTGTTTATTAATTTCATCTCGTATTTCTCATCAAGGTTACAATCAAAAATTCAATTAAAAATATATAATTACATGTGACGATATTAGAATGGAATTACATACTGGAAATAAACTGTGGTGATATTTTATATATCGTTGTCTCTGTTGTTGTCATAGATAATGAGAGAGGTGGATATAATAGAAGTTTTAGGCCAGAGTATTAAAGGAATAGACATGTCTTATAACATTTCAGATTTATATGTCATAGGTGAATAATAGTTAATTATATTTTGATGATTGAATTAATGAACGAATTTAATTTAATCATAACAATGCGTGTTTTAAAGGTGGTTGGTAAACATTTACTTCATTTCTCTGATCGTATCTCACGTGGGAAACAAGGTTTTATGAACTTTAAGTTTTATAGACTTAATTTTCCACGGCCGGCCTATGTCGCCAACCCTTAGGAGGAATATGTTAGTAATATTATAAATGCGAATGTTTAGATGGATGGATGGACAATTTTTTGTTAGAAGTTATCTCCGGAACAGTTCAGTGGATCTTGATGAAATTTGCCACAAATGTAGAACATAGTCTGGAAGAACACATAGGCTAAGTTTTTTTTAATGAATATTCATTCGGAGTCGCGGGCAACAGCTAGTTTATTTATAAACTAAGTAATTATAACTTCAAAATTCCTTCTAAAATTATACCAACAATAAATAACAATCCATCCATCCATCCATTCAGCCTTGTAACGCCCAATTCTGGGAATAAGCCTCTCCTAAACATCGCCACAATGATCGGTCCTGTGCAACCCGCATCCATGAAGTTCTCGCAACCTTGACCAGATCATCGGTCCATCTTGCGGGAAGCCTGCCCACGCTGAGTCGACCTGTTCGTGGCCTCCATTCCACTCCTTAAATAAACAAGCAATAAGTAAATAACGATAAACTTAAGTCAACAAAATAAATAAAAACAACAAAACTCTAAGCTCTTGTCGCTTGTTGGTAGAGATTTCATTTGATATTTGTAGCGATATATTAAAAAAATTATAATAATGGAATACTGGGATAAAAAAATATGTAAATTAGAAAATCTAAAAACACATTGGTTTATTGCTGGAATTGAACCTGGATATGTAGAGTATTGTTTGGTACTGAGTGTCGGTGGCGCATTTCATGTACTTGACTATGTTTTTTTTACACAAAATTATGCTATTGTTATAAAAATATACCAAACATAGTGTGACGAAGAAAATTATTATTCGATCCATAACATCGATCCGAAAATTATTATAATTATTTAATTTGTAGTTTGTTGTTTATCGATTGCTTTTGTTATCATTAGAACGAGTAAATTCGATTTAACTTTATGTTGAAGTTAACTGTCGCCCGCGACTCTGTCCGCACGGAATTAAAAATCTTAATAAGTAGCCTATATGTTCTTGCAGAATATTTTCTACATCTTCGCGTTCCGAAGATTAACCTAACCTAACATAGATAAGACAGATTATCGGCAACGCAAATACGTATGTGTACGAAATATGTTTTTTTTTATTACATACAGACACTCCAATTTTATTATATACATATATAGATTTGAATTTATAGCTTTAATATCATAACCACAAAATTAAGTCCTATAATTTATACAAATTATAAAATTAATAAAAAATACATCAGGAATCGAATCCCATCCCCTTTGAATATCTAAACCTATAGAAGGGCAATATCTAACATTTCTTTCTCTCACATAGAACTTTCTCTTTCATTCGTTTGTGTGTTTGCGTGACGCCCTTTCGTGTATATACACAGTCCTGTGAAAGGTTTGCGTTGGTGTGTGTAATACAGGTATTGTGTTTGGTGATACCAGTTTTCAAATACTTCAAGAATTTTAGGGAGAATTGAAGAGATCTTTTTTGTTGATGATAATTGAAGTGTGTTGTGAAATATAGAAAGTAAAGGTTCATTTCGGTTTAAAGTAAACTAAGAAATTATTTGGTATATATCACGGTCTACGGTAAACCATAATATTGGGAAAGTAATTTGAAATTAAAGCCAATTTGAGCTTTTTTCTTCTATATTGGTTAACAGAAAGTCCTCTTACCTAATTAGTTAATTAATTTTATTTTTTTTATCTTACATATTTAAGGTAAGGAATAAACAAATATTTAATCCCGACAAAGTATATTTCTTTGTCATATTGAAGAATGAACACGAAGTAAGAAAAGCTGTATATAGGAATGAGGTCGGATAACTTCGCGTTACCTGCAAAAATTGTAGTCGTAATCAAAGTTTTACTTAGTTTTACTTTACATAGGGTTTACTTGTGTTAAAAATTATTGCTCTCAAAAAAATATATATAGCTTGTACACTGGTTCAGAGAACTGCAACATGTACAAAAAAAAAACAGAGCAGTAAAATAAATTTCCAATCCAATTTACTTATTACAAACCGCGTCATGTATCCAAGTTAAAAATTGTCTTTGAAAAATTTGCCTTTTATTATCGGGAGCTTTTATCTATTAAGGAAAAAATTATCAGGAGCTTTTACATTTGAATCTGGCAACACTAACACACGAACAACTCCGCGATACCAAATTCCAGTCCTCAGTTCGTGTTCGACCGCCGTTGAGAATATCGGTTCGGTGTGTGACAGATATTGTGCTTTTTCTGTGATTATCCGTGTTTATAAGTGTTCTGTTTAATACAGGCGAGTTTATACTTCGTTGTTGGTATATAAGGTACGTTATAGTCAATAAAAATAATATTAAAACAACTTTTATTTAGATATTTTCAATAAAACACATGTTTTGTTTTCCCCTCAGTAAGTTTTGACGGGTTCAATTTAATATATAAGCAAATGGAATTGATGTTTAGTTAATAATTGATTTTATAATTATTTTTTTATTGATGTTAATTATTTCTAAACGTGGTATTTTAACTTAACAGGTAACTTAGAAGTACTTAGTTTAAAAATGGTAATAATTTGATGTGTCAATAGCGTAGTAGTTGAAGGTATGGATTGCAAAACATGAGGTTGTAGGTTCGAATACGTAATGCGTAATAAATTAATATTTTAACACTGTTCTTATCGTTACGTTAGTTAGTACATCTAATTAATTTTATAAATTCGAAAGTTTACATGTATGGATGTTTGTTTGAAGTTATCTCCAGAACGGCTCAATGGATTTCGATGAAATTTGACATGGGTGTAGAAAATAGGCTACCAATTGGTTTTTTTTTAATTATGCAGGGACAGAGTCGTCTGCTAGTTATTCTATAAGCAAAATAATCTTTGGATAGATCTTAAAGATTGATTATAGGGTTTGACAGTAAGATATGTCCTAGATATTTTTAATGATTTTTCAAATGACGTTAATTTTATTCAAGCTATTTTTTATTTAAAGCCAAAATGAACCATTGTACAGAGAGAACATAGAAAGGCGTAGGGGTGTCTAAGAAAGTATATTTTTGCGGATTTAACATCTGTAGGGTTTCTTTGAATATTTGAAGGTTGAATTTGTTTTTCGATATTTGAACGTAGCACTAATCTTGCTTATTTTGACATTGACTAATCTTGTTTTAAAATATGTTTTTTTAGCAATGAAAACGATTAGACTAGTTGTCTTACTAATATTATAAATGCGAATGTTTAGATAGATGTTTGTTAGAAGTATCTCTGGAACGGTTCAGTAGATCTCGCTAAAATTTGACATAGATGTAGAACATAGTCTGGTAGAATACATAGGCTTCTATTTTTTTAATTCCGCGCGGACGTTACAAGTTTAGATGAACTAGGATAAGCTAGAGTCATTAGCGAGAAACTCGGGTAAGAAAGAAAACTCTAAAAGCGAGAGAAATATCGATTAGATTCTTGTTTATCCATATTAATTGAGTTTTATTATTATTTAATACTAGCTTTTACCCGCGACTTCGTCCGCGCGGAATAAAAGAAAATGCACACAAGATAAAAAAGTTCCTATGTCCGTCTCCTAGTTCTAAGCTACCTCCCCATCAATTTTCAGCTAAATCAGTTCGACCGATCTTGAGTTATAAATAGTGTAACTAACACGACTTTATTTTATATATAGATTTGAAATCGAATCTATGACTAAGGAAATAAAGTATTAAACCGTAGGGATCTATTTGCTTGAACAATTAAATAAACATGACCTTGAATTCACACGAGGTATTTAAATTTAAAAACAGTGGTTCTCAATCTTTATTATTCAATACAATAACTGTGGCTGCTCTTGTAATTATAGTACAATAGTTTCGTCTTTCTCACTCTGATTGTAAAAAGAGAAACGAGATGAAGCAGTTTGCAGTCACTCTTTAAAGTTTAATTGAGGAGCGTCGGAACAAAAATCAATAAATCATATTCTGATATTTTTTATGATCTTGCTATATTTTCCAAAGAAAAAAAATTAAAAAATGTGCTTTTTTTAAGCAGCGATAGAACATAGTAACATATAATGTGCACGGAACATTATTTTTTAAGATATTCCATACAGAGACACGTAATTTTATTTATCTGTCGCTATCTTACTTCTTACTAATATTATAAATGCGTATGTTTAGATGGATGGATGTTTGTTTGAAGTTATCTCCGGAATGGCTCAATAGATCTTGATGAAATTTGTCACAGATGTAGAACATAGTATGAAAGAACACATAGACTACTCATTAAGTTTTCTTTTAAAATAAGAAAACAAAAGAGTGCTGAGTTCTCAGCTTCGTCATTTTTAAAGATTAGAACTTAAATAACCGCAGTCTTATTAATTTAAGTTCTCTAATTAGGTCAAGTGTTACAATTTACTACAATCTATTTATCCCGGCTTCGAATGGATAAATGAAAAAAAAAAGTATTCCTGCCCCTTGAACTCTCGCTTTATCATCAGCTCACTATACGTCCCCACTGAGGGGCTCGGACCCTAAGTTAGGGGTGACTAGTCAACCACGCTGGCCTAGTGTGAGTTGACTTCACACATATCATTGAACTTCTTCTCAGATATGTGCTGGTTGCATCATGATCTTTTCCTTCACCCTCGCTTAAAGAATCTTTATTGTGACACTCATTTTTATACATTTTGGGTAGAGTCTGAAAGATGTTGCCCTGTGCTTCAGGAGCCAATCCCTTCCCTTTGTATTCAATACATTTTAAGTTAACTTTTAGCATTTAACAAAATTAAATAAATTTATCCAGGTTCGACATTAATTGAAACTAGCTGTCGCCGGCGACTCCATCCGTGCGGAATTAAAAAAAAACTTTATTAGTAGCCTATGTGTTCTTTTAGACTACGTTCTAAATCTATGCCAAATATCATCAAGATACCTTTAAAGAAACATCCATCCATCCATCTAAACATTCACATTTATAATATTAGTATGATTTAATAAGCAAATGAAATTATTGAAGTCGTTATTTAGAAACAGTTTGGGAAGCGCTGGTTGTAATTTTTATCAAATACACGACGTAGTATTCGTTATTCAGTCCGTGGGAGCGCAAACATTGGTTCATGATAACTTCAACTAACACGTATCGAACATTTGGAATACTTAAAGTTCTTTTCCACTGCAGAAACTTGTTTCAAAACATTGTGACTCTGTCAATGTGTTTAAAAAATACAAGCAATAATGTAACCCACATTTACATGTGCATTAGTGGAATTTCACGCTAATGAGTGACGTACGAAATATGATTTGAGGAGAAAAAATAATGTAATAAGTTTAGAAGTTGGTAAATTTACTAATTAGCTAACTAATTGAAGTAACAATTAAATTATGAACTTCATCAGTGAGTCCAAATTTGCAGAGTTTGAAAAATCGTCAAAATTAACGACATTTTTGCCCAAATGAAGGCGTTTCTTTAAATAAATGTTTTTCTTTCTTTCTTTCTAACTTCCATTCTTTCTTTCTTTTTTTCGTGCCTTTGCATACTTCTTCATTGTAACTTCATGTAGCCTATATTAAAGTTTGACAAATTTTGAAGAACTTTTTGTAGCTCTTGTGAGGATATAGATTGATATTTTTATAGCAAAAGCCACACCATCAAGCGGCCACTTGAATTCGCCAAAATAGTGATGTGACCGTTGCCAATAGTCATACGCAATTGCAGATGCGTTGCCTTCCTTGAATCGATAGAAATGCACAGAAAGAGGATATTTCCTCTTCCTATAGGTCCCTACTTCTACCAAATCAACCTCTTCCCATACCTTTCTTATAGTAAAGGGTGGGAAGTAGAAGAGTACTAAAATTATGCCTCCGGAAACCACACTCATCTGACTGTACGCGGAATTGCTTCGCACTTGAAGCGTGTCTTCTGTGTGGTCGTGGTATTACAAAGATCGAGGTACATTCAAGCAACAGATGTTGCTGGCGTCTACCATTGTTCAATTTTTGAAAACTGTAATGTCCGTTCCGTATTATTTTGTGTATATATACAGTTAATAAAGTTAGTTTTTTTCCGCTTGACGTAACCTTTTAAATCTTTATTTCCATGTGACGCCAAGAAACGTCTGCGACTTTATGAAGTCTAGACTAGACGGGAAATGTGTTATTCCTAGACGGAATTCAATTTGCCTTATCAATTGAATTCATTTCATATTCTAAGGCTGCGACGCTAAAGTGTGAAGGCGTGAGAGCTAGATAGATTTGTGGTTAAAATAGTGTAAGATATTAGAATATAAATTTAAATCTTGATTAATATGACTGTAATGGTTAATAATAAAAAAAAACTAGACTGAATATATGTACATTCAGAGGAAGTATACGAATTGAGACTCGTCTAAATCAGTTTTTGTTTAGATGACAATGGATTTTTTAAACAAACATACCTACATAAAAATAAACAGGTCGGAAATATTTCGTTTTATAGATTTTTATTTTGGACTTACGTAAAGTTTTGAAGTTTTTGTAAAACGTGTTAATTTTTTTTCCTTTTTTAAATAATATGTACACGGAAAATGTGTTTTTTTTATGTAATAAATAGAACGGTTTAAGATATAATTTCACACGAAACTTATAAAGCTCTACTAAATCGATAATTTATGCAAATTGAATGCAAGCCCGTCACTATTTGTACGGGCTATCTCCGTCCGTGCTGCGCCGTCCGTTTGAATATAGTGATGTTCACATGATATATCGATAAAATGATTTATTAACCTGTTCAATTAAAAGTATATTATCTAAAAAGTAATTTCAAATGGTATTCATACAAAGAAATTATGTAAAATAAATTTAAAAGTAACGAAAATACAAAAAAAAAAAACATAATAATCAGAAATGTTCAAAACGCGAATGAGGAAATAATGTCAAGAGCAATGTTTTGGGTCTCATATCTTATGCCTCCGCGTTAGAGACACAGAAGTATCGATATCGATGCCACTAAATATATCGAGTGTGGCACATCACTATTACAATGTTTAGTCGCATTACAGTGTCCCTGCTATCAGCGGCGCTGTTTGTTCAGGCTCGCACTCGCTCGTACATCATTATTTTATAATTAGTACTTAACGCTCAAATCTCCATGTCTAGACTTTTTGCGATATAAATAGAAAAATAAGAATAGATTTAGATGTTTGTATGTTCTAGAAGAACTTTAAATATTAATGTGCAGAGGAACATCGGTATGTGAGGCCCTAACAGAATATTTGTAGGTATTGTTACGTCTGGTGAGCGTCAGTGGTTTACCCACTTGTAATCTGCAGGTCCTGGGTTGGAATCCCGCCATGTACTAATGTGTTTTTTTATTTACACATATACCATTATCCGACGTACTAAAAGTAAAGGAAAACGTCGTGATGCAACCTGCACATATCTGAGAAGAAATTGAAATATATGTTTGAAGTCAAACCGCAATGGGCTAGCGTATTTGACTATGGCCTATGTTTGACTAGTCATAATTAATTAGAGGAGGCTCCGAGCGCTTCTGTGGGGGCGTATTAAGCTGATGATGAAGTCTGAAATAGAAGATAAATCCATCTGGAGGACGACACTTTCTCACATATAGAGTGGGAATAAAGATGACGACGTTAGTTAGTGAAGGATAACCTCAAAAAAATACTTAGACGATTTAAGAAATTTCATAGAATGCTCTCCCATTGACGAGTTATTTTTGTTTCGACAACTCTCTTTTTACTCCAACTCGAATAAAGATAACTTAAAACTACAATCATTTCTAATCGAAACTTAAAACGTTTGTTGAAATAATTCACAGGGGGTGAGTAAATTTATCACTATCCCTTCTATGATTAGTTTAATTTCGTTATTTTTTAATCTACATACCATAGAGTAAATGTCTTCTTTTTTATATTTGATTAATTAAAACCATAGGGAGTGAATTGATTAGTTCATTAAGACATTAAATGGTTTTGGACATTGAAAGTTTTTAATGCAAATAAAGTTACTCCATCGAATATCGTCAAATTTGATGATAATAAAAATTTTGTAATTGAATTTGAAACTTTTAGGTTCGGTCTATAGAGAGGGATAAAGTAAACTAGTCTAAGTGAAAAAATTAAAGTTTACAGTAATTTTTAAGGTACAATTATTGTATTAATTTGCAATAAGCATTAAAATGTCATATTATTCATATAGAACTAGCTGTTGCCAGCGACTTCGTCCGCCCGCATGTAAAAAATCATGAGATCCATGCAGCCGTTCTTTAGGTACCTTTTAACAAACATCCATCTTGTTTGGGATATATTGGGATATAAAATGGGATAGTATAAAAATTGGTTGAAATAGTTAAATTCTTCTTCGTTATTTAATAATAATGTAGTTTTATTTATATATTCTGGAGTTATTTATATTTGAAAGTATTAAAAACATATACAACTTAATAAAATAAAAAATACTTATTCAGTATTCCTTCAACGAAAATTAAAACATTTCGTAGGCTTTTTAGTGGTTATATTGTCAATTCCTCGTAAACTAAGTCAATCTAATTTGACGTTTATAAGAAAATATAGCCGCCAAGATGCCGATGCGTGGGCGGGCATTTTTCCCGACATTACAAGACGCCACAGGTTGTAAATGAAATATTATGAATAAAAAAATATATATTACGAAGGTCGTAAGTTTATTGCTGATTAATAAATTGATTTATTACTGTTTTTTTATTAAATGCAAGCGTGTATTTGAGGTTGGTTATTTATTAAATAAGTTCTTGTTCTTATAAATTATTACCAACGGATATTTTTTTTAGATCTTTAATTATTTTTATTACTGGACAGAGACTAAGACCGTTGGTTGACCAATAAAACGATGGATTGATGACACAGTCGAAGTAACAGGGAAAGATTAGTTCACTCTCAGCAAAAACAGAACAGGCTGGAAGAATATGGCGGATGCCTTTACCCAAAGGGGTCTCCACATTTGAATATAACGGACTAACAACACTAATAACTTAAATTACGTTAAATACTAACAAAACGCAATTGTAAAATAATAAATTTTAACGGACGATAGATAGGTTTTTTGTACCCCTTGTTCTAAGAACACAGTTATACTAAAATAGTTATAAATTTTGAATTTTAATTCAATTAAGTAATTCTGAGTATTTAAATGAGCAGTAGAGAGAAATACATCATCAGCCTTTATCTGCCCACTACAAGACATATGCATTACACAATGCCTTTCTCAGTACGCTGTCTTTCGCCTTACATTACGTATTTTAACATTAGTTGTTTGTTTCGAATAAACTCAAAAACTTACTGAACTGAAAACTTCTTCTATCCATAGTAAGCTCTTTTGTCATCTAGTACCATAGACTATACTCGTGTTGTTGATTTTTTTTAGGTTATAAAATTATGTGTGAATTAGGGATTTCGTATCCCAATACTGTAAAGAATTAAAGATATCTGTCATGTTTTTATCTTGTCTGTCTGTTTGTTGTCAGTTTCTCGTGTATGTGTTAATAATATGAACATGGGGTTAACTGATATCGATTCATTGTGCTGTGGTTTTATAGATAGGGGTATTTTAAATATACAGATTTAGATGTAGGATTAAATAATATGTAAAAGATTAAATATTATAATTTCATAGAGCGTCAGTGGCTCATTGGATCTGAAGTTTATAGATTTGAATTCCGCCATGTACCAATGTGTTTTTCGATTAACATATGTACATTTATCTGATGTTCTCACTGTGAAGGAAAACATCTTTGTAAACTGCACATATCTGAGAAGAAATTCAATGATATGTGTGAAGTCAACTTGCACTGGGCTATAGTTGACTATGACCTAGTCACACCTAACTTAGAGTAGACTCCTTAGTGGGACGTATAGTGACTCATATATAAAAATCAAATGAGATTTTAAAAGCTTTATAACAGGTATATTGAGGAGAAGTACAGATAGCTGATTATTACTTATTTTAGAATTTCGACAAATGGGCGACTACTAATAGTTTCTGATGTATTTAGAAATAAGATTATTAATATGAGATACTAATATGGTGGTATATAGTGCACCCAAAAACTATACTCTTGTGTACATGTAAGAATGTAGAGTAAGACAGACCGGAGCGGAGACTAAAGGAGATTTTAATTGCAAATAAAATTGAGCTTTATTCGACTGTAACAAGGTTTAATTTTACTTTGTAAATTGTATCAAGATGAAGTGTAAAAGACGTGCAAAGGAAAATTATATATATTTCAATTGTGTAAAGTTCAATTTTGCTTGAGATTTAAATTTGCTTCACTTTCCGCTCCGGTCTGTGTACGGACACTACGAATAGAAAGAGATGTACCAAAAGCGCGCCAAATAGAAGTCTATCTCTATCTATTCCTTTGGATAACGCGCGTTATGTTATTATTTATTAAAATTGCGTCGTCGTTACTACAAGTGTGGTAAGTACGTTTGTCATCTCACTATTATTTCTTACCATAATGTAGTGACATATTTTTACCTGTCATTTGATACTGTCACGCACAAAGATGTCACCATTTTGAGAGGATTAAACTATATTGGTCAGGTGTGTTTAAACATTTAATACTCCGTCAGCCAGGGCTGGTTAATTGCTATCCGCATTATAAATACCAGACTAACATCTATTTGGACAAGCTTTTTTTTTGCATTTTCTTTTTTTTATTTGTTGTATCAAATACTTTTGAGTTCGTCCAATATTGAACGATTATATTCAATAGTTAAATTATTGAGTAATGGTGAACGAATACTATAGCTTAAGAATCTTGTAACAGAGTTGCGGAAAATTATGCCAATACAACAAACTAATTACAATTACCCAGCATGGACTTGGAGTCAAGTGAACAACAAACAAAATCTGCAGATAATTGCGGGCCGTATGTATGAAGTTAAGGAGCCCTGCAGTATGTTGTTAAAGAAGGCAGCGATACTGCGGCGATGTCGCGCGTTAATGCGTCTGTCACGTAGACTTATTGACTCATCCCTCACTAGTGATGTGATATATCGATAGTCGATATGTTATGATAGTTGAAAAACCTGTATATAATACTTAATTTTCTTTAGTAGCTTTATGAATGTCATGGGTACAGATGTAAAACTGACTTTCGTTTAGTTATTAAAGTTGACAGTATTTGACGTTTTGATCGGTTCAATTCAATTCAGAAGAACACTACACAAACTAGACTTTTTGACAATTTATTAGGTAAAAAAGCAGGTTTAACGTAGATCTATTAATGAAATAAAATATTCCATATTAATTTATCGATATAAGGTTCACATCACTAGTTGTGCAAATATTGAGATATCGATCGGCGTCGAAGCACTCGTGATGGTCAACACTAGCTTATACATCGATCTTTTGTTTTGTAAGAAAGCTAATTTGATAACAACGACTACCAGAGCTTTAAGAATGTTGGGCTTTACATCATCAGTTCTTAATCATAACCACTGTTGGAGCTAAAACATGTCTTATATAAGTAAACAGTCCTCAGTCAACTCGGCACAAAACAAACAATTTTTTTTATATTTCATAAAGTATGAGTGTGGAGGGGTACACCGGTAGAGGGAGGCCTAGGAAGATATGGATGGATTACGTGAAAGGTGACATGATCAAGAAGGGGGTGACAATGGAGATGACGGCAGACAGATTCATTTGGAGGACGGAAACCTGGTGCACCGACCCTACGTAAGTGGGACAAAGTCAAGGAGATGAATATATTATAAGGTGGCAAATGATCAAGCGACCGTCTGAATTCGCCGAAATAACGAAATTACATAGACGTACCTTTAAAGGACGGAAGATGAGACGCACAGAAAGAGAACAATTCCTTTTCCTTGGTGTTCCCTCTTCCATCAAATCCACTTCAATTTTTTATTCTTTCGTTATAAAAAAGGGGTGGGAAGGGAATGAGGACTGAATTAGACCTACAGAATGAACAAGAACAAACAAAGTCTTTATGCAGCAGTGGAATCCCAACGTAAGAAGGATATTTCTCAAATGTAATATTGTCCCAATTAGTCTGTAAACTTCGTCACATAATTCCTATCAAATGATTACTGAACTGTCAAATAAATAACTTAAACTTAATATGTCTTAAGAAGTTTAAGTGGACCCAATGGTTAGTGATTCAGAATTAACTTTGGTGTTAAAAGTTTGACCCTGATTAGTGTTAACTGATCAGTTAAATTAAAATGGTTCGAACTGATTGTTAGTAAAAATAATTCTTAATGTTATTTATTGACTTCATATAAATGCGATAGTTTGTATGGATGTTTGTATCTGGATGAAATTTTAAATAAAGTCTAGAATTTTTTTTTTTACGCCGGTGATTTTACAATAATAAATTTGATATCAATTGAGTTAAGGAACGCATAATATTTAAAGCTTTTTTTTTTAAATGTCGTCGAATTTCATAGTATATTTAATAAGCAAATACTTAGATAAACATTCGTATCGACCTTCAACTCTTCCGCTAGACAAATTTATCGACAGCAAATATATCGACATATCAACGTCACTACAGAACAAATATTGACGCGTCAGTCGCGTGTTGACTAGTGTTGGTACTTGAAATGCACGATAAAAGATCAATTCGATAAAAATTTTATCTCTTTTCGAGTACGCGTCTAGAGAGTTATTGAAGTTATTTATTTTTTTAATTCGAGAAGCGAATCAGATGTGTTATGAACTAATTTTTATTTAATTCCAACGCCAAAATTAAACAGAGGGAATTCCAAACTCCAATGGCGGCTATTATGATGAATGTTTGAAGGTATCTTCGCAACGGCTCAATGGATCTTGATGAAATTTGGCATAGATGTAGAACATAGTCTGGAAGAACACATAGGATACAATTTATTTTTAGTTCTTCGCGAACGAATTCTAGAGTTACCGTTAGTTGTAAGATAAATGTGCAGTTTATTGTGAATTTTGGGTTTAACAACAACGTATAACGTGGATTTTGTTCGTTCTAACAATTTAATAACATCGCTGAAGCGAAAAGAAAGTCGTGTTAGTTATACTATCTATAACTCAAGATCGGTCGAAGTGATTTAGCTGAAAATTGGTGGGCAGGTAGCTTAGAACTAGGAGACGGACATAGGATAATTTTTACCCCGTTTTCTATTTTTTATTCCGCGCGGACGGAGTCGCGGGCAAATGCTAGTCTAATATAAAAAAATCTCTTTGTTTTCGCTTTGTTTCTCTCTTGTGTCTCGAGCTTTATTCGACAGTCTACGCTACAGGTATTAAAATTGTTGACTTTTTACCAAAGAAATATGAGAGCGGAGTAAAAAAATGGATCAAATGTCCGACCGCAAAGTCGAAAATATCCGTTTCTGTTATTTCGTATTAAAAGGATTTGTACTTAACGCTTGGAGAGATGCGTTTTGATGTGGAACGAATATTTGATGTCCAATGAAGTTTTAAATTTAAAACAAAAAAAAAACGGTCGAAAATACTTGGTTGGAAAGTTACCTTAAATAAAATCTTACTAATATTATAAATGCGAATGTTTAAATGGATGTTTGTTTGAAGTTATCTCCGGAACGGCTCAACAGATCTTGAAGAAATTTGGCAAAAATGTAGAACATAATCTGGAAGAACAAATAGGTTATTTATTAAGTTTTTTTTATTTTACGCGGACGAAGTCACGGGCGACATCTAGTTTACACATAAATGTACTACATTAACTCTATTTTTGTATCAGAAAAAATTATGTCTGTGTTTTATTTTTAAGACATTTTAATTGCAGTAAAATACATGGTTTTCCATAAAGAAAACAAACGTTAAATTGTAAATCGCTTAATTCAACAAACAATTGTCAGATGATAAAGTGCCGATGTTTACGATTTGACTACAACATATTCATAAATAGGACAATTGGCATATAGATAAATAAAATACGCATTTCGTAACTGTAATAAATTTTTCTTGTGCCACAATGATATATGGTAAGATAGTTAAAATTAATTACACAGACATTGTCTTGATAAGAAATATAATTATTTGATACAATAAGGTCTTCCATACACGATATTAACGAGTTATACATTATTAAATCATATAGAATATGTTGGAAACATAAGACAATATCAGCAACAATTCACAACTTCATTACGACATGAAAGAAAGAAAGATAAGATTATTTGGTACCAGATGTCGCATTTGTAGAATTAAAAAACCGTAAAAAATAGCCTATATGTTCGTCCAATCTATGTTCTACAATGTGCCAAATTTCATCAAGATCCGTTAAGCCGTTCCAGAGATACCTTCAAACATCCATCTAAACATCCGCATTTATATTAGTGAGATAAAAAATAAATTTAAATTTTATAAATTATACAAATATACAATACAACAATAATATACAAAAATGGTCGCCACTCAGCGTTAAAATCTAGATTTTCAGTGTTCTTTACTTTAAGATAATTAGTTAGTTGTAAGGGCTCGATTTCCGCAACTCCACGGCTTACTTTGAGACGTAGCCGTTTAATTTTTTCACAATACGTCAGTTTAGACAAGTGAGATAATAAAATGGCAGAACTTCAGTTTTATATGTGACAACATTTTTTATTCAATCTAAAGCTTGGTTGGCCATTAATAATCACTTCAAATAGACTAGGCCAAGAAGGTTTTAGTTAATAAGACTTGCTTAAGGCGTTGCCAGTAATCTCATTATAGTCCGACATACATGTCTGACCCGGTGGACGTAGGCAAACTAATTTGCAATAGCTTAATAGCGCCCCCTGTTATATAGCATAGGCACAAGATCCTTGTCGGGCTGTATCTGTCTTGTTTTATATGTAACTAGCTTTTACCCGCGACTCCGTCCGCGCGGAATAAAAAATAGAAAACGGGGTAAAAATTATCCTATGTGCGTTTCCTGGTTCTAAGCTACCTGCCCACCAATTTTCAGTCAAATCGATTCAGCCGTTCTTGAGTTATAAATAGTGTAACTAACACGACTTTCTTTTATATATATAGATTTTTAACCGACTTCAAAAAGGAGAAGGTTTTCAATTCGTCTTTTTTGTTAGTTCGTAACTCCCCTCCTGATTGTCCGATTTTCATATTTCTTGTTTTATACGAAAGGTTTATGTCATTTGGTATCATTTTTTTAATAGCTGTTGACGCTACAAACAATATTATCTGTTGTACGAATAGGCTGGACCGGTGTAAAACCACGACCACACAGACGAGTTTCTCTTTACTCTCCGATAATAAGAGGGAGTAGATTTGATGTGGACAAGTTCATCAATTAAAGGTAGGTAACACATCTGCAGTTGCGTAGTGCGTAGCGGTCATTTCGTAATTTCAGCGAATTCAAATGGCTGCTTACTCTTTTGCCAATTTAAAGTATAAAAAAACATATGTTGAAGTATACAAGTAGGTGACCTGTCGTCTTTGTGTCGCCGGCTTAATGTGAAATGGGTCATTGGATGTAAACAACAATTATGTGACACGCAACCCGCCAGATGTCAGCACTTAAGTATAACTAAGTTGTTTGTTAAGTTGTAACGTGAGAGTACGACCTGAATCCAGGCTTAAAGGTTGCTTAGGATGTTAGTTTGTTTTGAATGTATCAGGGACAATAGTTAAGTCATAGATATGTACCTTTAGATGTAGCGTTCAGAGCACAAAAGTGAAAAGAAGGCATTCTAACAACTTCAGATGCCTTTTTTTTATAAATACTCCCAGTGTTGTCATTTAAAATAAGATATTTATATAAAAAATAAAACGAATACAATCTCTTTTCTTATATTTATTGTTTATTACACAACATGAGCTAATGATAAGCTCTATTTATGTATGCGATTTTTTATCATTATATAATAGTGTCAGTTAATAAAATAATGATGTTTATAGTTTTACGGTGACATGTAAGTGGTATGCTTGACAAACATGAGTCATACGGGCTGCAATGCACCACAATGCAAATTGTAAATGCGAAATTCGTGCCGCGAACACCGCTGTCTAAATTAACTTAATACTATATACTATATATTTAACAATATTCTAAGAGCCTGCCTTCCTTACTATGAAAGACAAACAGTCAATCAAATATATTTTATCTTAAACATACGTCAACCATTTTATATGGTGACTCTAACGCCCGGCGTGGATTTCTGACTAACCATGGTTAGTGAATAGCTTGCGAAATACGAAAGTATTTATGCTTAAACATATCACCACGTTTACATCTATAGGTACATCAATCAGCGTTGGTTAAAGAATTAAAACACTTCTTCAACTAAAGAGTGTCTAACAGTATCAGTGTATTTTTTTAAATGTTTGTTTTAATACGTTATTCTTAACAACTACGGATTGGATTTGATAAACGACCCCAATAATCGATAGATCTTTTTATTTTAATTACTTTCTATGGAAACAGTACGATCTATTGTTACTGCCATAGAGCAGATCATGTTGAACTGATGAACGCGAAAGACAAATTTAATGTGATGATGTTCGGAAAGATATTTAAAAAAAAACTTTGATTAAAAATTACGGTCTAATTTTGATCTATAGGCGACTAGAAAGTATAAAAATATTAGCTGTCGTAATTGTAAAAAACATAATAAATAGCCTATGTGTTCTTTCAGACTATGTTCTACATCTGTGATAAATTTCATCAAGTTCCCTTGAACTGTTCCGGAGATACCTTCTAACAAACATCCATCCATCCAAGCATTCGTATTTATAATATTAGTAATTATTCCTCTATCGCTTTTAATTTAAACGGAATGACACGAAAAAGTTACTAAGAAAATACACAAGATCAATAAACTTATGTTTTATTGATCTTGTGTATTTTTTTTTACGCAAGATTTGCCTTTCTCTTGACGTATTGAGTAAGGTTCGATATTTTTTTGTGTTGAGGATAAAGTTGTGGTTTTTCTTAAGTAGGTTAAGTTATTCAGGTATAAATTAAAAGTTTCTTATTTCGTAATCTTTCATGTACTATCGGCCCGTAACAGCTTCTAAGGGGTTAATTTTTATTTCTTAGCTTAGTGTTAAGTTGAGGATTACGATCTGATTCGTAGTGACAAGTCTAGTGATTATTCTGTTTCTTTTTTTATCAAAACAAATCTAATTTTCATAGAATTCAGACTTTCTTTTTCTAATGAGAGACATTAGAACCAAAAGGTTATCTCTGATCACACCTCTATATATAAAAGGCGTAAGTCTTACATCGGAATTACTTGAAAGGTTGTCATTTACGTAAGCCTATTAATAAAGTAATTGATAGAAAACTGGTCGTGGAATTCCATTTTATCTTTTTATAAATTGTAGAATTTTTTAAACAACTTTTCAACACAACATGATGTCCAAAGACTCACCTGTATATTGTGCCGTTGGTCTTTTCTATGTTATAAAGATATATTGAAAACAACGCAAAAGAACAAATATTTTCAAACTTTTTGAAGCTTTTTGTCAATGTTTCTGACAAAAATTACAAAAGTTGTAAAGACAAAAAAAACTTTAATACAAATATAATTTCATTCACACGTGTTTAATACATTATTAACGTAACCAATTTAGATTACAATCTAAAAGTACCCTCCCAAATTAAGAATGTATTCAAATTTTTAAATATAGTACTGGCCCCAGAAGCGTACCCTGGGGAACACCACAATAATTCAATGGACATAGTTCTTCTTAATTTATAAATTTGAAAGATAAAATGGCCGCTGTAAATTTAAACTAAATAGTTTGAAACGCTGTACCTGTCTAATAAATTAAGATTATAATTTCTGATAGGTCCTGTGATCAATTCGGTCGAAAGGCGCCTTTAATTTTATGGGCGGTGATGTGTTGTTTTTTCTGGTTTTTTTTTAGTTAGATGAGGTTTTCTTCCTTGTGTTGTGAGATTGTTTATACTATTCGACTAAGTTATCGTCAATTAAAATGTAAAATTAGTTATTATATTGCTTTCTTAAGCGATAAACATAAAGATAAGCAAAGTAAGACAGATTTGGGATAATAATTCATCTAGAATTGGTAATTTTTATAATGTTTATTTCAATAAGGAATCTAAGAACAAAAACTTGAATGTTAATTTAATTTTATATTGTGTTAGTATATGAATAACTTTTTTCTTTAAAAAAAATGAAGATTTTTATACATTTAATATTACTTCTTACTAATATTATAAATGCAAAAGTTTGGATGTATCTCTGGAACGGAACGGTTCAATGGATCTAGATGAAATTTGGCACAGATGTAGAAAATAGTCTGGTCGAACGCAAAGGCTACTTACTAAGTTTATTTTAAAACCACACGGACGGACTTACGGGAGACAGCTAGCACTATGTAAATTGTGATTCCTGTAAAAATAATTCTGACAATTTAAAATCGAATCGTCGTAATCGTATCGTAGTCGGCACGTGGTCGTTGTATATAAATATTTTATCGTCGTCGCACAGCTCGTCTGTCTGTCCGTCCTCATGATTTATGACATTTTAAACGATCCGAATGCGAGATATAATTAGTAAGCTTTCTGTTAACAGAGCTTTCGCTGAATGTTTTATATTTTGTTAAAAGTTTATGAGTCAGTTATGTTCATAAAGTTACCTCGGAAGTTAATACGCAATGTTTAGATGGATGTTTGTTTGAAGGTATCTCTAGAACGGCTTAACGGATCTTGATGAAATTTGGTATAGATGTAGAGCACAGTCTGGAAGAACACATAGACTAGTACTTTTTTTAATTCCGCGCGGACGGTGCCGCGGGCGCCAGTTAGTTGTACATAATTGTATGTATTTTATTTCTAGTGATTTTAAAAGAGAAGATTGTTTTATAATCTAAAAGATATCGGAGCTTATTTGATGAGAATTATCTAGTTTTATAATCTTAGCTTTGACTTATTTAAGCAACCTAAGTGAGTAAAATAAATTATGTATTTCCCTAATATTACAGAAAACAGAAAAATAGGCAAGAATAATCTACAGAATAACCTAACTCTATTATTTTATTGAATCAACCTATATTCAAGTCTTAAAATTGACTATTTCTGATTTTAATTTCACATTTAAAGAGTACATAAATATAGGTTTCCAAGTGTAACAGTCCTTCGCGTGAGTGGTGCCACCTTGCGGCCGCTAACGACACCCTAACGACCCTCTTACGCGCGTTTTTAACAGATGCTTAGAGAGGTAAACTTTAAGAATTTCTCTTAAAACAAATTTGTAGTACGCAAAATTGAACTTTAATAGAGTGGTTTAAAGTTGATATTTATATAGTAAAGTTTTGTTATTTTAGTAAAACAGTTTTGGTTATTTAAATAGATCTAGTAAGGATCAAGTGATAGTCGTTTTGTGGATTGTATCTGTTCTATTTGTAGGTAGTTGATGAAATGTGTATTTATATGTTGACGTATTGTTATTTTGCTCTAAAACATTATTCATATCTTGTTTTATCCACATGACTGAGGAGGGTAATCTTATTCACACATATGTATGGCAGTTTGTATGGATAAAATTCTCTTGCGACTTATAACGTAAACGAGTGAACCGTTTTTGACGAGAGAGGTGTTATTCAATTTTTGTTCTTTGCTTGTCATAGAGGTCAGACTATCCAGACAGTCGAGTTTTTTTATATCATAAGTTGACAAATGAGCAAGCGGCCATCGAATTCGCAAGAATAGCGAAGCGAACGCCACCCATAGACATCCGCAATTGCAGATTCGTTGTCTACCTTTAATTAACGGAGGAAGGGACGCACAAAATGAGATAATTTTCCATTCCTATGCATCGTCTACTTCGACAAATCCAGTTCCCCTTCCCATCCTTTCCATATAAGAAAAGGGTGGAAAGGAAAAGAGGACTAAGATTAGGCCTCCGACACCACACTCATCAGACTGTACACGGACTTCCACTTGACGCCTGTCTTCTATGTGGTCGTGTTCACCAGGCGAGCTGGCCAATCAGTGTAACAGATATTTTTGCTGGCGTCTACCATTTTTTTTTAAGTTAACAAATATAGTTCTGTAATTTACTCTTATCAAGCTATAAATTGCTTTATATTTTATTTTATAAGAATTTCTTCGTGTAGATAGGTTAATCATGTGCCCGGTTCCCAAGAGAATTCCCAAGAAAAATTAACGTAGCTGTAGTAATTGAATTAACACATAGTTAATATTGACCTACGTACGGACATTGAAGAGTATTTGTTTCTAGTTCCACCTCGTAATTCAAAACCCAATCTTATTTTGAATCTAACTGGCTTTTTTTATATAACTTTGCAAAAAAAATGTTTATGTAGAAGTTAATTATCATCAGCTCACTACAGTCGCCACCGAAGCCTACCCCAAGTTAGGGGTGACAAGGCCATAGTCAACTATGCTGGCCCAGTGCGGGTTGACTTCACACATATCTTTGAATTTCTTCTTAGATATGTGCAAGCAGCATCACGATGTTTTCCTCCACCGTAAGAACGTCGGATAAAATGTATATTTATAAATCGAGAATCGAAAAACACATTGATACATGGCAGGATTCGAACCCAGGATTGCAAGTCAAGTGCTTAACCCCTGAACCAGAGCCCTATATAGTTGTAATATAATAATTATTATAGGTTGCAACAGTTTTAAGTAATGACATAATTATTTTAGGTTATGTTAGGTTAGATTTATAAAAGTGTAAAGTTTTTGAATGTAGTTACTCTGAAGCTATTGAACTTATTAAATGGCAGTCGTATTGAATAAAACTTTTGCGATATTTATCTTCCAAATATATTTCTCTTTCATCACGACTTTACCACGGAAGTGTTTGTATCCCGCCAAAGCAAACATGGCCGCCGGCAACCGAGCTGTCACCTACTGACGTATTCAAAGCTTTGTTTTTACAAACGTCTATTTTGAACCAGTTTAATACGAACAGTGTTTAAAAGACCTGATAAAGTTTAACGAAAGATTTCATCAAGTAGAATAAAGTATATTTCGTTTTAAAAATTATACAAATACAATTTGAAAAATTATAAATAAATAACACATTACGATTTTTATAAAATCGGTTCCAAAAAGGGATCTCACTGAAATTTGGCACAGATGTAAAACATAGATTGGAAGAACACATAGGCTACTTATTATTTTTTTAATACTGCACGGACGGAGTAGCAGGCAAAAGCTAGTTTTAATAAAGAAAATTCTTTGATTACGAATTATACTTGTAGTATATAATTATTCCATGTTAAATTGGGACACGAATAACGAACATTTTAATAAAAAAGAGGGACTCTTTTTGCCAATTTTATTCCTTTGAAATAGGACGCTAGTCGTGCGTAAAAACAAAATGAAAATCTGTCGTTCGTTTGAATCTGTTTGTTGTTTTTTATTACACAAAGGATTTTATACAACATCAACATGCAAGCTTACAAAGATTTTTTTTATATTATACCCTCAGTTATGTTACGTTTAAAGTAATCCATTATTCATGTACATAATGCCTAATCATTTTCACGCCTGGTCAAATGAAAATTAAATTCATATACAGTTAATATCAAATATTGAAAACAATTTGTAAAAGCGGTTTAAGCTATAATAGTGCGAGCCGGTGTCCTAATTTGAGTCTACGTTCCCTTCCCACCTTTTTCTTATAAGGAAAGGATGGGAAGGAGATGTGGATTTGGCGGAGGAACGCATAAATATCGTCTTTCTGTGCATTTTCTCCGTCGATTAAAGGTTGGCAATGGATCTGCAATTGCAGAAGTCTATAGGCAGCGGTTGCTTCGCAATTTCAGCGATTCCAGGTGACCGCTTGCTCGTTTGCCAACTTATCATCATCATCAGTTGACTATTCGTTTCCACTGAGGGACTCGGAGTCTACCGTAAGTTTGATGTGACTAGGTCATAGTCAACCACACTGACCAAGTGGTTGCTTCACGATGTTTTCCTTCACAATAAGAACCTCGGATAATTGTACATATGTAAATCGTAAATCAAAATGCCACCTTATAATATATTAAAAGTATAGTAAATATCTTAAAATGCGAATGTTTAGATGGATGGATGGATGTATGGATGTTTGTTTGGATGTATCTCCAGAACGGCTCAACGGATCTTGATGAAATTTAACACAGATGTAGAACATATTCTACATCTTATTACATAATTTTTTAATTTCGCACGGACGGAGTCGCGGGCGAAAACTAGTCGGACTTTGATATACCTAACGATATAAAGATGTACCTAACACTGTCCACCCCTTAATGCAGTGATGTTTAATCCATCAGGATTACTAATATAAGACATTAACCCCCCAGCGTTCCCTTTCACTGACATCACGCGTGCCCCCAAGGGGGTCGACAGCGAGCATGTCGGAATGCAAGGGTTGTTTTTATATGGATTTGTTCGTTAAACTATTCATTTGTTCGTGAATTTTTTTTTGATGCACAAAATCGAACTTTTCTAAGTTTTTAACCTGAAAATTAGCTGAACGTGTTTTTATATACTACAAACTATATTTTGTTACAATATTGTCTAAGTTTGAAGTCAATTGGAATTGTAACGTATTTTTTTTCCACTAAAAACAATAATGGCGTAACAAATTAACATAGTTTTTGAACCTGGAACTTTTCATAGAATAAAAAAGCACTCAACTTTTGAACAACTATAGATTTCTTTATATAACTAACATATTATACTAAAATATGGTACACATTCGAAAGGATTCGAATCCACGACTACGTGATCTTATATCCGTACCCATTAGGATTAAACTTTTAAATTGTTAATCCACATCCAGAGATCGCATGTCGGACATGGCAATTGTATTTCTCGTAATCATCCCCTTTTTCACCCCCGTATTTGCACTCGTCCCAACCCCTATAGTCCCGTTTAATTGGATAAAGGTTCGAATTGTGTTTGCGTAATTTTTTACATTTTTAATTATTGATTGTTGACAATATTATACGATGTTTTATCGTTACTTTTAACGAAAAACACATTTTAAAAAATTTCTGGACAGGTATTTTACTGGAAGGCAAATATGTAAGGAAGCGGGAGTAACTTAGGACTTTTAATTTTAATAATATAATTAAGGTTTCTATCCGTGAACGGATTAATTGCGAAGAGCCTCGATTACCACCTAGAGAGGCTCTCGCTCGGTAAGTGGGTGAAGGGCCAGGCACAGAAGGCGGTACTCCTGAGCACGGCACGTATTGTGAGGAGGTTTCTGTCTCTGGAGGCCTAACCGCCGGTAGCTTGGGCCCAAGGCTCTAAATATGTGGAATAATTAAGGTTTTATAAAATATAGACGCGTCGCCTCACATCGCCTATTCTAGCTCGTGCTTCCCTGTCCGCCGCGGGTACACTCAAGCGGGATAGTGCAGTTGGTTTTGTTTCGCCGTGCGCGTAATTTTATTGCGTAATATTAATTTGCGAACTGAAGAAACAATTTAATATTTATCTAGTGGTCGCCAATTGGTCGAAATTCAATGATAATCAAAAATCACGAACAGTCGAACCTGGATAAGCGAATCCAAGATATCACGATATTTTCCTCGCTTCTTTCTGACCATGATTTCTCGCATATGGAGGTTTTCTGTTGAGACAGCACAATAACTCTCGCTTAAACAGGTTTATTATATACACAGGTTAGACAAAGGGAACAGCTAGTTTTAAATACATAAGTGAATTACATACTATATGAGTAGGTAAATAAAATCTTTTATAACATTGTAAACAAGCGATTAACTCCGCCCATGTTTGCAATAGGTTGCCAGTTCGAATCCAATTTGTGCAACAATAATTTTGTGTCAAGGCGTACTGTACGTATTCGTTGTTATAAAACCTATTAACGTGTATATACTTCTAACAATAAATGTTAGTATAAACCATTTATATATTTAAGAGCGTCGGTGGCTCAGAGGTTAAGCACTTGACTTGCAATCTGCAGGTCCTGAGTTCGAATCCCACAATAAAGTAATGTGATTTACTTTTTATATAGGAACATTTATCTGACGTTCTAACTGTGAAGGAAAACCTCGTGATGCTGCACATATCTGAGAAGAAATTCAATGATATGTGTGAAGTCAACCCGCACTGGGCCAGCGTGGTTGACTATGACCTAGTTACCCCTAACTTAGAGTAGGCTCCGAGCCCCTCGGTGAGGATGTATAGTGAGCTCTGATGATGATGATAAACCATTTTGCTGTACGTTTTTGCAAGTCACTATCGACCCCAACTTGTATCACAACTGTTCTTGGAATATGGTCGGTTGTGACACTTTCCCTTTTTTTTTTTAATTTAATCCTATGATTAGTACAGCGCATTTAAGGACAGTACATTAGTATTTTTAAGTAAACAAATAAATAAATTACGATTCGTGTTACTTTTTTCCTAGATAACTGATAAATGAAAAGAATTATTAGCGAACAAACCAAAATTGTCACATATATACCCTATTAGGTTTGTACGGAACACTCGGTGCGCGAGTCTGACTCGCACTTGACCGGTATTTTTGTTACATTATTTTTAAAAAAAGGTGAAACGTCATCTCTATTTACCATCGTACACCGCAGGGACCTTCCATGGACGCTTAGGTCTCCACCTGGACCACTTTGGGAACCAGTGGGTAAATGCTATGGCTCTCATCAATTACGTTGAGGTTAACGCCCTCTATTATGAATTTACTGGGACTCCCGGGATCAATTGTCCTCTGGGAGAAGAGGGAGACCTTATTGCTTTAGGAATTAATTTATTGAGCATGTTTAATAGGTTGGAATGTATTAGTAAAATTGTGAAAAATGACAATTTAAAAGCTGACCAGTGTCACCTTCAAAGTGAATACGAAACTTCATTTTTTTTTTCAATTTAATTTGTATAGTTTACAATAGTAATCTGGAGGTCTTGTGTTCGAATCCTGTCATGTACCAATGTGTTTTCAATTTTCGATTTACATATGTACATTTACATGACAATCTTAAAATGAAGGAAAACTTGCACATGTCTGAAGAGATTCAAAGATATGGGTGAAGTCAACCCGCACTGGGCTGTTGTTGTCTATGACCTAGTCATACCTAACTTAGGGTAAGCTATAAGTCCCTCAGTGAGGACGTATAGTGAGCTGATTATGATCTAATATATAAAATTCTCGTGTCACAGTTTTCGTTGCCATACTCCTCCGAAACGGCTTGACCGATTCTCATGAAATTTTGTGAGCATATTCAGTAGGTCTGAGAATCGGCCAACATCTATTTTTCATTTTTTTTAACTGCGCGCGGACGGAGTCGCGGGCGACAGCTAGTATTTTATAATCTATCTATATATATAAAAGAAAGTCGTGTTAGTTACACTATTTATAACTCAAGAACGGCTGAATCGATTTGACTTAAAATTAGTGGGTGGGAAGCTTAGAACCAGCAAACGGACATAGGATTATTTTTACCCCGTTTTCTATTTTTTATTCCGCGCGGACGGAGTCGCGGGTAAAAGCTAGTAATGGCATAAAGTAAGAAATATATAGTCTACATTTATAGATAGGTATTTATACGTTTTTATTTATTTATTAAGAAATTGCGTAACAAACTGATGTCATATGACCTTATGAAAATATCCCCGAAGCAGATCAATAGAAGTAAACATAATTGTTTTTTGAGCACTATTGTTATATTCGTACAATAATAACCGTTTTCTAATAAGACAATCCATTTGATACTTGATTCATAGTTTTTATTTATTTTTACTTCAAAATAAACACTTCCGATATGTCGGTATGTTGAGCTAACAGTGGTAAAGACCGTAACATCTGTTGTATTAATAGGCCTTGGCCGCTCCAATACCATGACCTCAAAGAAGACACGCTTCATGTAGAAGTTATTCCAAGTACAGTCTGATAAGTGTGGTGCTGGAGGGCAAATTTTAATCCTCTTTCCCTGCCCACCCTTTTCTTATAACAGTGGTCTTTAACAGTGGTAGACGCCAGCAACAACAACATCAGTTGTACGAATTGGCAGGCTCGACCGGTGTAATACCACGAAGACAGGCGTCAAGTGGAAGTATTTCCGCGTTTCGTCTGATGAATGTGGTGCCGGAGGCCTAGTTTTAGTCCTCTTTCCCTTCCTACCCTTTTCTTATAAGGAAAGGATGTCCATGTCCATGGGCAGCGATCGCTTTGCCACTTCGGCGACTTCATGAGTCCGCTTGCTCGTTTGCCACCTTGTTATATAAAAAAAAATTATAGGAAGTGGGAATTATGGGAGAGTGGGAATTATAGGAAGTGTCGGGCTCGGGGACACATAGGAAATGGAAATACTCTCTTTTGGTGCCATACAAAATGACTAGATTCACAATTTAACGTTATGCTAACTTAATAACACAGAATAATGTATATTAAAATATAATAAAAGCCGTCAAAGATAAATCCTCTTCCCTTACTCTCAGGCACGCACAGGCGTTACTTGGGGTCTTATAAATCAAGCAATAGACAAATATTTAATTCAAAGACAACGAGTAAGCCACTTTGATTTGCTAAAATACAGAAGCGTCTGCCCATAGACATCTGGAATTGCAGATACGTTGCCTTTCTTTAGTCGGATGTCCCTCTCTGTCAAATCTATCCCCTTCTTATCCTTTCTTTATTAGAAAGGAGTGGGAAGGTATAGACACTACGAGTGACCGTGATGGAAATAAATGTGGTCAACGTTATTAAAAAGACAATTCAAGTTAGTGATGCAACGGATGTCTGTTTCTGTTTCCGCAAGTGCGGAAGTTCCGCGTGCTTTTCAACATCCGTTTCTGCTTCTGTTTCCGCTACTTTAATAACGGAGATACAAACGGAAGTTTACGACGGATTTATGTACTTTTTAGTGAAGCGCGTAATATTTTAGATTCGAACCCAGGACCTGCAGATTGCAAGTCAAGTGCATAACCCCTGAGCCACCGACGCCTAATAATTATATCTATTTCTAATCTAGATTTGGCGTATTTTATACTTAATAAAGAAATACATTAGTAATTTTTTTTTCATATTATTTACACTTCTGTTTATGCATCCGTTTCCGTTTCCGTTTCTGCTTAAAATTACTTTTGATATCTGTTTCCGTTTCTGGTTCCGCTAAGACACTTCCGTTGCATCACTAATTCAAGTGACAAAACTTTACGCATATATAAATCCGTTGTCAGTAGAGACGCGAGTTTTTCGTTGAAATGTTTATCTTGTTTATGATGTCGGCTCGTAAAGCTGTCGTGTTGAAGCTTTTCGGAAGCTCATGAGTCATTGTTTACGATTTAGTGTTATTAAGTATTGAATATGGATTGTCACCGATCTATTGTGAACATAGGTAATTTATAATCCGACTAATATATGTTTTAATTCGTAAACTGAATGAACATTCTACAATTTCATTACAAAATTTATAAGTCAGATTGTGTGATTGTGATTTTTTTTATTTTAATATTTGTTATCAACAGCTTATGATATGTCTAGTCAGATTATAAACTAACAACTTATAACTTAGATGTACCGTCACGACAAAATGCTACCCTTGATTTTCGACATTTCGATCGTAAATTAAAAAATAAAATAATTTTTAGTTTTAAATTTTTTATGAAACTTTTGTTTGTACTGGTCATTGAGTTTGTCTAAATAAAAAAAAAAACATAATAAAAAAATTGCTACCGACACATATTTCAGATATCGATCAACACAAGGGCTTATGTATCTCTACAGAGTGTAATGTACAATGCTTATAAAAAAACGTCCACAAGTTATAAAAATAAATAAATGAAAAAACAAAACGAGCAATGAGTGTGGAGCAATGCGATGCTATCGAGAGGTCGGGTTACCACAGGGGTATTCAACATTTGGTACACTATCTTATTGACGAATTAAATACAGTCTAATGCACTGATTAAATTAAAAGAACAAAGCATTTTATACCGTTTAATTATTCTTTATTATTTTTATGGTGGTGATTTATGTGTTTGTGATGGATTTGGGGATGTGGGGACGTATTGCTTGTGACCTTCTTGCTGACTATATTATACAAGGAGCTTCCTACCAATGACCTTATACTCTCCGAAATACAAATGCTATACAGACGGACTGAAAAATGATAACAAATATATATACATATATGGCAAGTAACTGTGAGTTTAATAGTTAGTTTAATCACAGTCTAAAACTACAGTCACAATTACAACTTGTAGTTTTTAAGTTTATTATAGTTGAGTTGTTGAATTACGTAATTATACTTGGACTACGGAAAGAAAAACATTTTAACTTAATATTTCTAATATACTGTATATCAAATTTTATAATAAAACTGTATTAATAAAAATGTTACTTACCCCTGTACGTCGTAGATCAGATGAAGGCACGCGTGGTTCGTTAGACGGTGATCTGCCGGTACAAGGCCTATTAGTCAAATACATTCAATTATAAACTATATTACCAATACATAAAGTAGAAATTACATTAACAAGAATGGGACTGTACTTTTCATTGTGAAGTCAATCTTAGGTATTTGAAATAGGGTTGATATTTCTTTAGCATTTTTTTTAAGGGCTAATAAGTACTGGGAAGACATATCTAAGATGTTTAGAATTATGTTTTTTTTTTATATTAGTTACGTTTGTTGATTGAGTGTGACGTAATAGTGCAGTGGTTATAGACTTATAAAGTTTAGGGTTCGATTCTAAACTGTTTATCGTGAATTTCATATTGTGTAATATAGATTTTTTTACGCGATTAACTACTGAGAGTAAAGTTTTTTTGCGCGTCTGTTTTTATGTATATATGTTTTATATATGCATACAATTCAGTTATGACTTTAAGGGTAAACGACTGAATCGAATTTGACGAGGCAGGAGTGAAAGCAGTTAGGGTTTTCTTTACAAATTGTTCTAGTGTTTTTTGTTATTTAATATGTTCCTAGGATGTTTATAATCTGCTTCTGAGATAAGATTAACTTAAGTTATTCAATCATGCTTAACCCAGTTAAGTCATATTAGCTAAGAGTTCAAACTTTGCACCTTGAAACGGAAGTTCCCGTCACTGTACCTAAGTTATCTTAATTACTTTTACGATGTGCAATCCATTTAAGTTCTTATCCCGATAACTTAATTGTAAATACCGTTAGGGTTTTTTGTTGAATATAACTATATATTTTATTTATAAAATTAAAAAATACCCGTGTTACTGTACCTATGACACTCAGAGGACAACAGTTACTATTAAATTGAAAAAAAAAACACGCTTTTAACCCAGAGGGGTTGGCAGAGATCACGGACCTCCGTTTGGCGTGGCCAAGAACCTACGCAATCCACTTTACGCTATTTCGGAAAACAGAACCTAACGGATACGTACATGAATGTAGATTGATACATGACGGGATTCGAAATCAGAACCAGGAGCCACCGACGCTCTTATATATCTATATATATAAAAGAAAGTCGTGTTAGTTACACTATTTATAACTCAAGAACGGCTGAATCAATTTGACTGAAAATTGGTGGGCAGGTAGCTTAGAACCTGGAATAGGACATAGGATAATTTTTACCCCGTTTTCTTTTTTTTATTCCGAGCGGACGGAGTCGCGTGTAAAAGCTAGTATATATATATATATATATAGGCGAAAATATCTTTGCAACTATAATTTCAAGGTTCGATGATACTTGACCTCCTTGATTAAAACACAATAGACCTATGTCTGGTACGTCTGATCTAACAGAGTATTGTTGTCGTTCTCTGATAGTGGAGATAGACAGACATTCAATACACAATCGATATAAAGACCAAAGACAGTCTGTAGATAACATTTTCATCAGAACATACTTATCTATGGCTAATATAGTTTTGTATTTCATCGAATTAAAAATCGAACGCGATGCTGTTTGCGAGGAATTAAAAAAAACTTAATCTGTAGTCTATGTGTTCTTCCAGACTATGTTCTATATCTGAGACAAATTTCATCAAGATCCGTTGAGATGTTCCGGAGATAACTTCAAACAAACATCCATCTAAATATTCGCATTTATAATAAGAATAAAGTATCGAAGACACGTTTTTTTTTATTTTAAAGTTTAATCACGACAATATGTCAAATACTGGAATGTACAGCTTGAAAATATTTTTTTTTCTAACCGTAACTTATTTGAAAGCTATGACTATATGATGCGATATGCATTTTTTAAATTTGAAACGCAATTTAATTCTCCTACTAGCTATTACCCGCGACTCCGTCCGCGCGGAATAAAAAAAATGCATACAAGATAAAAAGTTCCTATGTCCGTCTCCTTGTTCTAAGCTACCTCCCCATCAATTTTCAGCTAAATCAGTTCGACAGATCTTGAGTTATAAATAATGTAACTAACACGAATTTCTTTTATATATATAAGATTACGTTATTTAGATCTTTCAACTTGACTTCTTTCAGTCTGGCAACATTTTATAACTGCAATCCATCTCACAATGTGTTTGATAAGTTGACAATAGTGAGTGAGGTCGATCCATCTTGGCGGTCACAGCTAATAAAAAGTGCAAATTGATTTATTGCGTACTGCAAAGTTACAGACTTTATTATATAGCTGCTGATATAGTCTGTGTCTAACGAAATGACTTCATTAAAAAAATTGGAGCCTAACCTAACTTAAAAAACTTTGACAGTTATTCAATAAAATATGAGAACTGTTTTATCGCAAGCTAATGTTAGACATTATTTAAAGACATTATTATTGTAATTTGATAAATATAGTCTTTCAAAGGGTTTAACTAAACAGTGCCTAACTGTATTTTTTAGTTTTATTCAGTCCCTTTATACGTGTAGACTATGGGTCAAGCGTACACAAAGTACAATGTTTGCGGGTCCCGTACAATTTTGGATTTAAGGCTTTGGGGCTGTCGCGCTTTCTGTAGCGCATCAGGGATGTTTGTAGATGCCGATGTTGAAGACTTTGCCGAATTGATAAGAAAGAGAGCAGCATCCCTGATGCGAAGGATGCGGGACAGCGTTATCACCTACCTACAACTCATTGAACTTATTCGACAAGTCTATTTGTGGTGTCATTTTTTTTACCTTAATTTTTAAGGACCATAGCTTTTGCCCACGACTCCGTCTTCGAGAAATGAAAGAAAACCTTATAAGTAACTTATGTGTTCTTCCAGAGTATGTTCTACATATGTGACAAATTTCATCAAGATCCGTTGAGCCGTTCCAGAGATACCTTCAAACAAACATCCATCCATCTATTTAAATCCATTATTATTATTATTAAGAGTGGTCGTGATAGTACAAATAGGTACTTTGTATAGTCACAGAGTAAGCTAATAAGCAAAGAATATTAGGTTATAGTGGTCCAGCACGGATACAGTGCTCCACACAAGTACACAATTAACTGCCGGCCGCCCGGCAATCGGGTTAGCATCTATATTGTACAGTCACCTACACAATATACTTCGATTTATACGTATTATTTTTTTTTCGTACACGTTTTGCGTTGCTTATAAGAAGCAACTAAATTTTGAAAATTTTTGTCTGGCTGTATGTCTATCCGCAAGGCTGCGTTTGTTCCGGGTAATCTCCGGAACGACTGAAACGATTTTGACTGTACTTTGATGGTAAGATAGCTGATGCAGGCGGGCATGTTATAAGCTTTTCCTTTTTTTATATAAATTCAGCACTTACAAAGTCGCGGGCCACCGCTAGTTAATTAATATAATTTATTTTTGCATATTTTTAACAAATGAATACAGGATTGGGGATAGTGATAGAGTAGGGCTCAGTTATTTAAGCGAATTAGTAACTAAGAACTTACTTTTCGCAGTTAAATGAAAACTATTTTAAACATTACTTTAAGAAAAAACTGATATGGTTTGAAAACACTATCTGTTGCATTAAATATTCGCCTAGAGAGTAGATATAATATAAAAATTCATCATTGAGTGATTGTTAACATTATTTTATTCATCTATAAGCATGTTGTGCGCGACTGTACCGCGCAATGGCCGCGCGTGGCGACTGTCACTCTGTGTTACCGCGTTCCCTCCCCTGCACCCTGTCGTCTCCCCGACACAATTACGGCGACAATTTGTGTCGGCGCGCCTCTGAATGCACCGACACAGATGGACACTTCTACAAGTACTATAATATTATGTATTTTTATGTGAAATAAACAGTTAAATAATTTCTATATTATCTATGGTACTGACAGAATAGACAACTAGCATCGACAATTGAACGTTGTAGGAACGAAGCGGACACACGTATATAATATTAGTTTCGAAGTTTTACCTATCCTGCCCGCTGGCCACTGCCCAAAGACATCCGCAATATCAGATTCATTGCCTACCTCTAACTGACATAGGAATGGACGCACAGAAAGAGTATTTCCCCTTCCTATATCCCTCTTCTGTCAAATGCAATTCCCATTCCTTTCCTGTCCTTGCCTCCCGCACCACACTTATCAGACTACGCGGAATTACTTCCACTTGACGCCTGTCTTCTGTGTGGTCGTGGTATTACTAAGATCGAGGCACATTCGTGCAACAGATGTTGTTGTTGCTGGCGTCTACCATTGTTAAATTGGTGACTTAACTACATTTAAATTTAATATAAATAAAGTCAACTACAAAAAAATCGATCGTTAAACAGTTATGGAATTCGAATTCGTAATTATCAGCTGCTTTCAAGTGTAACCACTGAGTCAGGGATGTGTTTAGTGTAAGATTCCACGTCACAGCTGCGTCCTCGAGCGTTAGGGCTATAACAATGCCGGGAATCAAATTCGCACTCGTATACAAAGGGCACCAACCACTCAACAGGGTATTACATCTTCAGATTTTAATTGATGCATAATTTGCCCGCATTTTTTAGCTTTTAAATAACATCCGAGATTATAATTTTACGACTCAAATTAGTTCCCACTGTTTACTTGCATTTTCTCTCTCATGATTACTTCGTTTTTTCTTGATTCTTAACTCTACATTCCTTCGTGGGTTATGGTCTTTCTACTTCTGTCCATAACCATGGTAAAAATGGAACTTTCTTATATAAAATTATTTTTTGGTTTATGAGATGAAAATCTTTGCCAAAATTGAGATAACAATATATTTTAAACGTAGATATTGGTCTCAGAAACCTACATTAAATTACTCAATTAAAACAAAAGACTTCAAAAAGCTACTGTGTTATTGTATAATACGCCGCAGGACATGAAAACATTCTCAGAAATACAAATGAACCATTTTACATAGAAGCGTGACTAACAGACAAAACAATCGTTTGTCTTGTCACCTGCTGGGTGTCGGATTTCATAACGTCACGTAAGGCTATTTGTTTATAAACATAACCAAATGAAATATACTATTATCCTTTTAATTTGTACGGAAAAAAGTCATACGGATCTAGTGACGCTTCACTTAAAATTGGGGTCTCCCCACGAAAAATATTACCTACCCCATCAGTCTGGTAATACTTTATGAAACGGTAATATTTAACATTACCAAGGTTATGAACATAACACGTTAAAAATGATAGTAATGTTTTTAACATAACACCATCAGCCTGTACTTTTAAAGTTGACAGTTCTCAAAAAGTGTAGCCAACAAAAAGAAACAAAGGTTGAAAAAGGATGTGGATGGCAACACAAAATTTTAATGATCGTAGTCGTAGGAAAGTGTTTAGTTATGACATGTCGGGTTCTGTAGGTTATTACAAAAATTTTAATATTTTTATTATTTTCGTAGTCAAAAAAATTGTTTCTTTGTAAAGCGGTTACTGAAATTATTTGAGTAAATTACATTGACGAAAATAAAACTAATTCTATGTATACATAGATAATAAAGAAAAAAATTTAAATTTAAAACATTTGTAATAAAAAAGAATAATAGATAATAATCGTTAAAATACTGATGTAATAAACCGTTCGCTCTTAATATTTTCTAAATAATGTATTCATTTTTCCCTAACAACAAAATAATTGTTTTAATAATTTTCCCGCCAAACCCTGCCTCTAGTTTAGACGTAGTGACAAAAGCGCGCGAGGTGTGAATCCCATTTTGACAACTCGACAATGCCCATTCTGACAGCTGAATAGCTCTTTTTAAAAACACAAAGGCAAAGGTAGGCAGCCCGTTCGGCTTATTGTTTTTTTTTCCATTTTTAATTTTACGTCTTAAGCGTGGGATGTTTATTATTTTTTTATATTTTTCAATTAGGAAGTTACAGTATTATTATATTTTTTTTAATTTTTGATACTCCTTGACTTTGTGGTTTTATTTAAATGTAAGGTTCATAATAAAAAAACGATAAGTTATTTACAAAAATAATATAGATAAATTAAAAGGATACGACATAAAATGTTTAATACTTTAATAAATGCAGCAGATGGCCTTCTTTTTAATAAACTCTAAAAGCACACACGACCTTTGCTTTGTCAATAATAATAATAAAGTATAGCAAAGTACATTAGTGCTCCAGAAACTGAAGTCGTGACCCGGGAAGGAATTCACTTATCTCACCTTAATGCACCCGGGATGTTTCTGGCGTGCGTAACCGACTTATTTTAGTTTATTACACCAACAATAATCCCCGAGATAGCTCGGATTGATATACCGACATACTTATTTGACGTGTTGGGTATAAATATAGTGAAACAATATCTGTCCCGGTGAGAGGGGCGCTGCTATCGCGATTAGGTCGGTTAGTTATAGTACATAAAACCTACATGGGTATAGAAAATGGCATAAAAGAAAATGTGAGGGAACTGGGAGGCGCTAGTGTGCTATCATTATTTATTTTGCCTTATGCTCACCGGGTCATATGATGTCGATATATAAATCAATGTCAAAAGAATGTCTCAAAGTAGTCGTACTGTAGCTGTCTTAAAAACATAAATTAGTTTAATAGTTTTTGAGTTTATTCATTGAAAAACAATTAATTTCTTTTTATTGATAAATTACTGGTAACTCTGTATTAATAAACATAGATTAAAAATAAATTATAATTGTCAATTAGCTCGTCTTCCCTTGTGTTGTACAGGAAGGAGTTTGGTGACATTCTCGTCGCATTATCTAATCAACAACAATCAGCTTTGATTGGGAATTGTTCATTTGATTGTAGCAATTGACCACCGAGTGTACTCGTATGTAAGGGCTGCTGTACACGGAGAGCTCTAATCAGCCGACGAGTTCGCCGTTAGCCATGGTGGCTTTAATGTGGTCTTACGATTTTCTTATTAATGTATTTTTAATAACGTTATTACACACGTCATCAGCATCTGTAGTTGTAGGCCTACGGATGAATTGAAAGCATTAAATGTGATATGATTAAGAATGGTAGAGAAAAATATGCTTTTTCGGTGCGTCCCCTTGTCAGTCGAATAAGAAGGGAAAGGCGATTTGGCGGAAGACGCATAGGAAGGGGAAATATCCTCTTTCTGTGCGTCCACTTCTCCGTTGATACAAGGTAGTTAAAGGTAGGCAACTCATCTGCAACTGCTGACGTCTATGGGCAGGGATCGCTACGCTATCTCGGTGATTTCAGTTGGCCGCTTGCTTGTTTGCGATAATATGAAAAAAATCTAACAATCAATTTAGCTTTGTTATTCAATGATAATGTAGCTTTCTAATGGCCAAAGAATTTTCGAAATCCATCCAGTGGACAAAAACACAAATCTTTCTTCTTTTTATTATTAGTATATACTAGCTATCGTCCGCGTCTCCGTCAGCGCGGAATTTAACAAAATTTAATAAGTAGCATATGTATTCTTCCAGATTATGTTCTCAACCGTGCCAAATTTCATCAAGATCCGTTGAGCTGTTCTGGAGATAATTTCTAACAAACATCCATCTGAACATTCGCATCTATATATATACTAGCTGTCGCCCGCGACTACGTCCGCGCGCAGTTAAAAAAACCTAAATGGGGGAGGGGGTATGAAAAATAGATGTTGTCCGATTCTCAGACCTACTGAATATGCTCACAAAATTTCATGAGAATCGGTCAAGCCGTTTCGGAGGAGTACGGGAACGAAAACTGTGACACGAGAATCTTATCTATATATATAAAAGAAAGTTGTGTTAGTTACACCATTTATAAGTCAAGAACGGCTGAATCGATTTGACTGAAAATTGGTGGGCAGGTAGCTTAGAACCAGGAATAGGACATAGGATAATTTTTACAACGTTTTCTTTTCTTTTTTTTTTTTTTATTCCGCGCGGACGGAGTCGCGGGTAAAAGCTAGTATCTCTATATATAAAAGAAAGTTGTGTTAGTTACACCATTTATAACTCAAGAACGGCTGAATCGATTTGACTGAAAATTGGTTGTCAGGTAGCTTAGAACCAGGAAACGGACATAGGATAATTTTTACCCAGTTTCCTATTTTTTTTTTATTCCGCGCCGACGGAGTCGCGGGAAAAAGCTAGTTTTATATATTAGAAAAGAAAGTCGTGTTAGTTACACTATTTATAACTCAAGATCGGTCGAACTGATTTAGCTGAAAATTGATGGGGAGGTAGCTTAGAACTAGGAGACGGACATAGGAACTTTTTTATCTTGTTTTTTAATCCGCGCGGACGGAGTCGCGGGTAAAAGCTATTTTATAATATTAGTAAGATATTGATAATCGAACTGATGACTGTCAGATTTAGTAGTCTACTACTAACTACTAAGCCGTGATGTCATTGTATTGTATAACTGCTATTAAACGCATCTGTCAGTTACATCCAATTGACCTCAGAGTATATAACTCTTGATCGAAAACGACACGTTGAAACTCTGTACAATTGCTTAGTTTATGTATGTTTCATAATGAATGTGTTAAACTTAAAAGCTTTATTGTACTTTAAGGTAGGCAGTAACCGTATCTGTTAATTTAACGGTTCATTTTATAAACGTAATAGTAGTTTCAAGAAGCGAGCGTATCACCATCTCAAAGGCAGGCGCATCTGCGGTTGGTCTGGTATTGCAGATGTCCATGGGCGTCAATGAACACTTTGCCCCCTTATGTTATAAAAAAAAAATTCGAAAAGCGAGTGTGTGTGCCGATGGCAAAATCTAGTCCTATTATATATCTCCAAAGGCTATAAGTCGTGGTATTTTGTGCCTAATTGATTTCCGCCATTTTAGCGCTGAAATTCGAACTGCTATGTCATTGTTTTAAACGGAGATTTTGTCAGAAACCCATGGTAAGAGCTGTTTTTGGTTCCAGATGACCTAATTGAAGGTGTGAGGATGCGAGGTGCGGTGCTGAGCGTGCTTTGCGCGCTGAGCGCGGTGCTGCTGGGGCCGGGAGCAGCTGCAGCGGGAGCAGGAGCATGCCCCTGGGCTTGTGCGTGTCGGCCCGGCGCGCTTGACTGCGCTCATCGCGGTCTTCTGCACGCGCCTAGACGACTGCCCGGCGACGCGCATCGATTGTAAGTGAACGATGGCTGGAATCAAGCGAGCATCTTATTTTTCTTATCGTGTCAATAGTCTAGAAACTGATTTGATTCTAAATTGTTTTCTCACTTTATAGTTTATCTCGGCTTACATAAAATTGACAGGCTCAGTATAAATAATTTCATAAACTTAGTCGGAAACTTAAAATAGTTAAAACCTATATATCATTCAATACATACAAATGTGAACCTTATGTCTATAGTCACAAAGTACAAAACAGTTCCTATAACAACAGTTTCCTATTCCCGCGGTATGACGTCACTAACAATATCCCCGCGTAATTTACAAAAAGAACACGCTTTTGTACACCTTTTGTATCGACTATCAAATAATTTACATCACATATTCAAATATGAAACAAGCAACTTTCAACCTATAACAAAAGAAATAAAGTCTATATTGGATTAAAATCTATTAAATAGAATTTCGAACTAGTGTAGTACATTGTACAATTTATAACAAATTCGAATCGTCAAAGGTCAAGCAATTATGTACTTTATTGTGAAACCAACAAAGCTTTTAATCGAATTTTTATTAAAACAGAATAGCATTTTAGAGGCAAACCGATATTGTCAATCGATTTTGTTCTTTAATCAAGTAAGATATTAGGTTGATTTTTGTAGATGAATAGTTGTGTAGGGTGATCCTTTGCGGTGGCAATTTCTTTTCATTTTTCACAGGGGACTGTACATGTTACGCGTAAGGTTTCGGGTTTGTAGAGTAGAGAATAACATAGAGCGACCGATGCACACATTAATTAAAAAAAACTTGAGAGGTGTCAAGGGACACCCGGATGGAACGAAATTCCTTTCAATTAATTAGTGAAGGAACCAATGTTTATTCTATGAATAAAAAACTTAAGTCTTCACAAGAAGTACATTTTATTTCTATGAATTTTCGTTATATATTGTCACGTCGTTGCCATGGTGAAGTAGCGCTCATTCGTTTATAGCAAAAAGTGTCGTGACAACTTTTCGTAAGAATTTTTTCCGTCTAGCCCCCTTTCACAACGCGCGATAAGGAACTTCGTTCCAAAAAATGTTAAATGATACAGTGCAACTTTGATATTTAGTTCTTATCGGAATATTAAAAAGTTTTGACAAAAAAAAATGACAAACAGTTTTCTTCTCTTAAATTATTATTTTATTCGTTTTTTTTTACTAAAGACTTAAAATAAAAATAAAACTCTTATCAACTATCCTGTGTTTAATTAATACAAAAATAAAAATTTTACTAAATATAGAATAATTTTTGAATAATTAGAAACGTCCTGTCTAAAACTTTACATTCCTCTGTGGACAACTAACGGAGGGTAAGCCGCAAATATCAATATACAGTTGCGCACACAAGTGATATCACACAATTATGGCCACCCTTTGTGCTATAAACGTTTTCTTATGAACACTTTAATATCTACCCTTTTTCAAATAAAGAAATAGTTATTGAGTCTTAAAAAGTTATTTTTTGTATCCACTTATTATTTATTTATTAGTATTTACATTTCAGTTCCATTATTTTTATTCAAATCCATAGAAGTAACATTTCCAAATCTGTTTTGCCAGAAGATAGAAAAATAAAAAATAAAAAACCTTTACATAAAAAATTAGCTTTGACCCGCGACTTCGTCCGCGCGGAATAAAAAAAATGCACACAAGATAAAAAAGTTCCTATGTCCGTCTCCTAGTTCTAAGCTACCTCCCCATCAATTTTCAGTTAAATCAGTTCGACCGATCTTGAGTTATAAATAGTATAACTAACACGACTTTCTTTTATATATATAAAAAATAAATTAAAATCGTTTGAGTAGTTTTTGAGTTTTTTGGAACAAATAATCCCATCTTACTGTTTTAATGTTTGTTTGAAGGTATCGCTGAAAATGCTCAAAGGATCTTTATGAAAACTTGTCACAGATGTAGAACATAGTCTGGAAGAACACATAGACTATTTGTTAAGTTTATTTTTCTCGGGTGACAGCTAGTTATTAAATAAATATTTATTATTAGTTTTTTAGTTTATACAAAATAAACATATACGTCTCTGTATTACTTTGAAAGCCAGTGTTATTAAACCTTCTAATCTAACAAAGAGGTAGGCTTGTTGTAAAGCCTTTTAATACCTTGATCATTCAGATTACCACCGACACTAAATAAGCTACCCCTATCCGTACTTATTACATTCCAACCCCTTTATTATGCGTGAACAGTTGATCGACTGTTAAACTTATATAGATTTACTAGCTGTCGCCCGCGACTCCGTCCGCGCGCATTAAAAAAAAAACTAAATGGGGGGGGGAGGTATGAAAGATAGATGTTGGCCGATTCTCAGACCTACTCAATATGCTCACAAAATTTCATGAGAATCGGTCAAGCCGTTTCGGAGGAGTTTAACCACAAACACCGCGACACGAGAATTTTATACATTAGATAACTTTAAAAAGACATATTTTATTTAAAAAAAGGTTAATTTTTCTTCTAGATTATTTTTTTTCCAGCTGTTTGTTTAATTTCATACAATTTTATTTATCATCGATTTGGGCTGAGTTTAAATTTTAAAAACAATTGTAAATTAAACCTTAAAATAAATCACCTTTCCGTGTCTAGCTTTCTCAACATGAAAAACTCAAAATCTACTGAACCAGTATCACTATGGTTTTTACATTCTAATGGTAAATTTATAAATTTTTGTATAACTTACGAGCGTCTGCGTCTCAGGGGTTAAGCACTTGACTTGCAATCTGCAGCTCCTGGGTTGGAATCCCAACATGTACCAATGTGTTTTTCGATTTATATATGTACCTTTATCTGATGTAACCTGCACATATCTGAGAAGAAATTCAATGATATGTGTGAAGTCAACCCGCACTTGGCTGTGGTTGACTATGACCTAGTTACACCTAACTTGGGGTAGGCTCTGAGCTCCTCAGTGGGGACGTATAGTGAGCTGATGATGATGGTAAGATGATGAAAATTAGGCGTAATGAAATAATTTAACATTATGTTGGAAATTGTCAAGATATATTATACAACTAGCTTTTACCCGCGACTCCGTCCGCGCGGAATAAAAAATAGAAAACGGGATAAAAATTATCCTATGTCCGTTTCCTGGTTCTAAGCTACCTGCCCACCAATTTTCAGTCAAATCGATTCAGCCGTTCTTGAGTTATAAATAGTGTAACTAACACGACTTTCTTTTATATGTATACAACATGCAAAGCAGTGTTGCTAGTTTAACAAATTTTCCAACACCAAAAATACAAGGTTTACAAAATGTTATTTGAGTTCCGCAGCACAAAGGAGCGTTGTTGGGGTTTCCTTTCTCTTCCCTAGGGAAAACGAATTTACACGTCTAGAGTAATGACATAGATTAATACACTCCAGAGACTATTTATATTTTAGCGATTTAAAAATGCTAATATTTTCTGTATTCTAAATTGAAAAGTAAACTTTTTTTTATAACCTTTTTAATAAGATTTTTTTTGGATAGTTAAGTTAAGTAAGTTACAGATTATTCAGTAGAATGGTTATACAAAAATACGCTAATTTCATATTCTATTTCGTTGTCACAAAACTTCCGTAACATATAAATTTTACTTAGTTCTTTATTCATTTTTTTACTATTACAATATCATTTTTTACGTATATTAAATTAATTGTTTTCTATCTATAATTACATCCATAAATGACGCATATTTTATTCTGTTTAACTCCGAACGCTCTGTAGCGTAGCTGCTCTGCGCTGAAATTTGTTTATGCTAACAAGTACTAGGCTTACAAAAGCTCTGATTTAACTTCCAGTAACGAAGCAGCTTACAGAGCTTTTAGTTTCACTAAAGACTTCTATTTATACTTTTAACGAAATTTCATTCCCTCGCTGTAATTTAACTTAACACAAATATTACCATCCCTTTCAGACTCTATGAAATGAACAAAGATAAATATAGTCTTAGCTATAACAAACTGTCACTAGTAATAAACTCATATAAAAATTGTTTCTCTATGTTTTAAAGATATTTAAATTTACAAATGACAAACAAAGAAATTCATATGTTTCTTTGGCGTAAGGACTGCCCTAATATATGTATAAATATGGTCACTCTACTCGCCAGCGGCGGTTCTCTCGCGAAGGCAAAATGCGCATCTCCAAGGGAGCGAAACTTCCCCGCGATCTATTACTACAGGCGTCAACGTGACTTTTTCCTGTACATTTTTAATTCAAACATTTAACTATTCAAGTATATTTATCCTATAGCCTGAAATACTTAATTTTGGAGTAATTAAATTTGAATTCATATATAGAAAGCCAAATTACAATTAAAAATCCTAATAATATTATAAATATGTTTAGATGGATGTTTGTTTGAAGTTATCTCCAGAACGGCTCAACGGATCTTGATGAAATTTAGCACAAATGTAGAACATAATCTGGAAGACCACATATGCTACTTTTTTTTAGTCCCGCGCGAACGGAGTCGCGGGCGACAGCTAGTTACTAACTATAACTAATCGCTTAAGTATTTATTTTTTAATAAATAGACATGTTGTCAAATGTCATAAGGCATTCCAATTTCAAACTTTTCATTTAAAGACCTTACGTCTTGGTCTCCAATTTATAGTCGTATAGTGACATCACTTATCGTTGGTTTCTGAGACCAACCGTTTTGTTTAAAATATAATGTTATCTTAATTTTTTCAAAGATAATGACAGTGATGAAGATATTTTTTACACAGAGATCTTGGTCTCGGAAACCAACGGTTAATATTCATTTTGATGCATTTTTTTCATATTTTTCTTCAAAGATTTGAAACACATCGTTGTTAAGTAACCGCTATAAAATCTAAATTGCCCAAATAAACTGCACATTCAGTACAAACGACTCTAACACAACTGCAATTAATCAAAAGCTGTACAATTTCACGCGCATCAGGCGAGTGGATTTAAAAAAAGCGCTTCCGTACGCCATTTGTGTGGTTCATCGACTACCCTCCGATTAAGGTGACTATGAGGTTTTAAATATTTGGATATCCCTTTTTCCTTCTCGAGCTATTACTGTCCACCGAAAGCGGAAAGATTTAATTTTGTATTTTGTATAAACAATAATTTAAGAAGTCATGGCCCGATTTTAAAAATTCTTTCACTAAACTAATTATACATTCATGAGTAAGATAAACTATATTTTAATACTAGCTGTCGCCCGCGATTTCATCCGCAAGAAATAAAAAAAGTAATAAGTAGCTTTACTTTACGTAATTTAACTTTTCGGCTTTTAATATTAAACTGGGACTGTCCTATTTAATACTACGTCACCCTACACCGCAGGCGTCCTCCAGGAAAACGCCGAGAAAACTCTAATTGATATAAATACGCTGCCTGAGAGGGCCTGCGATTAGAGATCCGCAAAGAAATGGTTTAATTTGCAACATTAAATTATTTAAGACTAAATTACAAAAATATAAGGGCGGTAAAGCCCTATGTAGTTCGTAAACATTATTTTGTGGGAGACAGGTGTACAGGGAGTTGCAAAAAAATTATTTATAATTGTTTCTATTTTCGTGTTTCCGAGCCCCCTGTAGGTTTTATTTTACAAAAAGATGTAATTTTAAAAAAAAACCGTGTTTTCAATGTGAATAAAATCTATGTGAGTCTTTTTGAGATATTTAAATAAATGTAAAATAATTTGCAAACTTTAATGCCCTCTAGCGGTCAAACGAAGTAACTTTAGATAGAGGTAAGTTTGGTTGAATCGACATATTTTCGACCAAGGAATCTGTACTATAAGTCAGTCCCGGACATCCTGTATATTTGATTCAAATTATATATTCAATTCTGTTAACTAATGTTGGGTAGTTCATAATAAACGTTTCAGTATTGGCTATTCTGATGTTAAAATTACTGTTAATAAAAAATTAGTGCAAGCAAATAATGCTGTATGTCGAACGTATGTTTAATCTGCTATAAGTTCTTATAAGACTACGTTTATTTTTCTACAAAGAATTATATGCAAATTATTCGTAAAAATATTACAAATAATTTTCTACGGAACCCACCGCTTTATATCACGGTACTCACTTAAAGTGTTTTTCCATTAATGTGTATAAAAACAGCGCAAAAGTGCCGTTTCGCAAACGAATGAATTTGCTGGATTACGTTTATTTTTACGTTTTTAAACTGAATACTAATTGCTTAAAATTTACTCAAATATATTATTTGACAAGCGAGAGTTAATTTAAAAAAAGACGGATTTTTTAACAGTGGTAGACGCCAGCAACAACAACATCAGTTGCATTGGCCTCGCTCAGTGAAACACGACCACACAGAAGACAGGCGTCAAGTGGAAGTAATTCCACGTACAGTCTGATGAGAGACTCTTTCCCTTGGCCATCCCTTTTCTTATAAGGAAAGGATGAGAAGGAGAGGTGGATTTGATGGAGGAGATGCATATGAAGGTTAATATTCTCTTTTTGTGCGTCTCCTCCTTCAATCGATTGGCAACGCATCTGCAATTGCGAATGTCTATGGGCAGCGGACGCTTCACCATTTCGGCAAATTCATGTGGCCGCTTGCTCGTTTGCCACATTGTAATATATAAAAAAGAAAATGCTGTCCTTTATTGTACACATGACACTCATAATAATACAAATTCAATGACATCACACTCGTCAAAATCTGTTTATTCGTTTAGGCTACGGAAGGTCACATTCTAACCTTCTGTAAATTGGGCAATAACTCCTTCACAATTAAATCACTGCGCTTGTTCATAATAAAACATGTCATTTAAATGGATTCATTCGATCAATTGCGGTATGTTTAAAATTTGTCTAAATAAATTACAAATGGACTTGAATTCGTGATTTAGCAGTGACATACTTAAATTATATTGTCTCTTTTATAGGCTATTAAGTGTATTTAACATTCAATTTGTCTCCATCGCCTGGCGCTTGGCACCTGGCACCTGGTTGGCATTTGGCTCCTGGCGTGATGCCAGCGCGCAATGCGGCTCGTTAGTACAGACATTTTTTACATATGTGTTGACAACGTAATGTATAGCTGGGAATATGTGCGAAATAAAGAGAATTTCAAAATGAAAACATATATAAAATTTATTTTTAATTCTGGTAGAAGTAAAAAAAAACAAACACTGACAGATCTTTATTACACTATCTTTTTTTCTTAGCTATCGGTGGATATCTTACTAATATTATAAACTAGCTTTAACCCGCGACTCCGTCCGCGCGGAATAAAAAAATAGAAAACGGGGTAAAAATTATCCTATGTCCTTTTCCTGGTTCTAAGCTACCAGCCCACCAATTTTCATACAAATCAATTCAGCCGTTCTTGAGTTATAAATAGTGTAACTAACACGACTTTCTTTTATATATATAAGATGCTAAAGTTTAGATGGATGGATGTTCGTTAGAAGGTATCTCTAGAACCGCTGCATGGATGTCGATGAAATTTGGCATAGATGCAGAACATAGTCTTGAAGAACACATAGGCGATTTTTTTTTAATTCCACGCGGATGGAAATACGGGTGTCATAGAGTTTAAATTAAAAAATTTCAAGTGTTTAATTTATGTTTTAAAACGCTGCCAATAGATGTCGCTATCTCACTATTACATAGTTATTCGGGATTTTTGCTTTTGTTTCAACAAAGTTAGGTTATTGAGTTTTTTCATTACAAACATACTAGGAAACAAATATTTCTTCCTTATATACCACTGAGCAATCGCTACAGCAATCAATTACATATAAGCGATGTCCAAAGTATTCCCGAGGCGTCTCAACTCTCGAAACTTACCATAGTCTTGATTAATATACGTCAAAGATACACTCAAACACAAAAGTGAATGAATGAATGAATGAAAAGTTAAATTTTGCTACGTATTGTTGTTTGCTATTAAAGTTACAAACTCAAGTTTTACTTTTGTGAGAAAGTGTTATATTTACTAAGAATAGATTAAATAGTCTGTATTTTAAGATATGAACGTCAGTGGCTCAGGGGTTAAGCACTTGCAATCTGCAGGTCCTGGGTTCTACTATATTTATCCGACGTTTGTACGGTGAAGGAAAGCATCGTGATGCAACCCACACATATGTGTGAATTCCCGGGAGAAAAAGACGGTGTCGTGGCTCGCTACCCGTCACGTTCCGTCTCCCGAAATGGCGAAAAGTGGATTGCGGAGGTTCATTTGGCCACACCAAATGGAGGTCCGTTATTTCTCTGGGTTACAGGTGTTAGTTGTGCTAGATGCTAAATCATTTCGCCATCAAAATAACTGAGGTACTTTCGTAAACAAATACTCTTTTATTTTAATCAAAAACTTAAATTTTTACTTGTCATATTTAAAACACATTATTAATCTTAATAAACAAAGATTGTAACAAAACACTTGTGTACACAACTGTACCTCGCATTCCGATAAAGGAGTTGGTAGACAAAGTTTAAATACAACTTCAGGGAGTGACGAAGCGACTGCTCCGACCCGTCTCAGTATTAATTACTTGTTAACAATTTGCACAACTTTAGGACTCAAGAGACGACCTAGGTCCAACCCTAAAACTCCACTGTCTTTACATCTGAAATACTGTCGTCCCTTACATTCTATACTAGCTTTTACCCGCGACTCCGTACGCGCGAAATAAAAAATAGAAAACGGGGTAAAAATTATCCTATGTCCGTTTCCTGGTTCTAAGGTACCTGCCCACCAATTTTCAGTCAAATCGATTCAGCCGTTCTTGAGTTTTAAATTGTGTAACTAACACGACTGTCTTTTATATATATAGATGTCAAAAGAAAAAGACCACAATATATGTATATTACAAATTTGTAAGTAAAGCCTAATGGGTATGAACTACTGAATAACTGGGTTTGGGTTCAAAACCTCTGCTATACGAGTGTCGTGACATTCTAGTACAAGGATTTAGCTTTTTAAAGATGGTTTATCTGATATATTCACTTTAAAATAACGCCTCTGACAGATACAAATTAATTAATGTAGGTCTATTAATAAAATAAAATCAGAGTGTCTGAAAAAAAATTCGTGCATATGATGTTTGTGTATTGCCGGTAACAAAAAGTTATTTTTTTTAATTGTTGTTCGTCTGTATATTTGTCCGCAAGGCAGCTTTTGTTCCCGGTATTCTCCGGAACGAATGGACCGATTTTAACGGGACTTTCACTGGAAGGTGGCTGATGTACGCAGGAATAGGATAGGATACCTTCTTTTTCAAATTCTGCGCTAACGAAGTCATGGGCGACCGCTAGTTGGACTATGAAATAATTGTTAATTTAAATTCAGTTTTGAAAAAACTTATGTAATATTCATATAAGGAAGGTAATATAGAAAGTGTTTTGTTTCGTTTGTGGGCGTAATAATAGTAACGATCAGAGCCACACAATTTGAATGCGCGTGCGCAGAACAATCGCAATTTGTTAGCGCGAGACAGAAATAAACTCATTACACGGACAATTGCGAGTGGGTATGACTGTACAGTTAAAGAAATAAATCCGCTTCCCACTAAGAATGGAATATTGTACGTTCTTTACAACTTATATATGTTGTTACAAAGAAAACACAAAAGAAACGTCGTCGACTGTACCTGTCCGTTTTACAAAAATATATTAGTCAGTTTTACTTTTATATAAAACTAGCTGTCACCCGCGACTCCGTTCGAGAAATCTATCTATCCTCTATATATATATAAAAGAAAGTAGTGTTAGTTACACTATTTATAACTCAAGATCGGTCGAACTGATTTAGCTGAAAATTGATGGGGAGGTAGCTTAGAACCAGGAGACGGACATAGGAACTTTTTTATCATGTGTGCATTTTTTTTTTATTCCGCGCGGACGGAGTCGCAGGCGACAGCTTGTATTACATACAGACACATCAATGTTATCTTTGTGTTTTAACTAAAAGTAAAGTTTAAAAATGCTTCGGTCATGTGCCGTAACTTATTAATTTCTTGCTAATAACTTAAGTGGAATACTTGTTAACATATACACGATTTTCTAACGTGTGTTTTAAGCGAAAAATCTAACGTGTATTTGATAATGTTTAGAGGAAAACTTGTCGCTTTCACTAAAGTAAATTCTGTACGATTATTACACAATTTGAAGGTATTTTTTTTTTAACTAAACAAAGTACAATTATTTAATTTATTAAAGGCAACCTACTTACTCATTACTTTCTTCGAAATTCAACTTTAGTAACAAGATTCGTATTTGAATAGTGTGAAACAATACTTGCCGGAAGGCTAATTTTAATCATATTTCCTTTCTCACCCTTTTTTTTATCAGGAAAAGACGGGAAAGGGAAGTGTTTTTGACGCATCTTCTTCTTCTTATAGTACCATCTTTCGAAAGTCGGCGATCATTAAGTTAACTTGCACCATTGACACTGCGGCTCTAAAAAGCGAACGGGTAGTCTTTCCAAACCACTGGCAAAGGTTTATGTTAGGATGTTCGTCTTCGACCTACACTTCGCTTTCCTGTGATCTTTCCTTGTACTATGAGCTGCAGCAGTCCGTATTTTGTGCATAAGAAAATTGTGTATTTGACGCATAAGAAGGGAATGTATTCTCTTTCGGTGCCTCCTCCATCCATTAAGAGTCCAACGCATATGCAATTGTCGATGTCAATGGGCAGCGGTCGCTTCACTATTGCGTCGAATCCAGGTAACCGTTTGCTCGTATGCCACCTCATAATATAAAAGAAGACAAGCAAATCTAATTTAAACAGTCCATCCTATATTCATTTGGTAAGCATTGTGTTTGACTGACGTCACGGACTTAACGTGGCATTTATTTGCGTGGCAATTGCATGGCGCCTGTCAGCTGCATTTAGCAATGACTCAGTCTGATACAAGACAAGAAGACGCCTCTTGGATTACTAGACAGTTACGGAGTCTTTTTAAACGGATTTATTTAACTTGCTCTCTTTATTTATATCTCTAGTAATTGAACCAACTAATGCCCACTGATCTTTATATATGGGTAGCTGTCGCCCGCGACTAGGTCCGCGCGGAATTAAAAAAATAACTTAATAAGTAGCCTATGTGTTCTTCCAGACTATGTTCTACATTAGTGCCAAATTTCATCAAGATCCGTTGTGCCGTTCCGAAGATACCTTCATACAAACATCCATCCATCCATCTAAACATTCGCATTTATAATATTAGTAAGACAGTAAGGTTAACAAGATTTAGCTAGAATTAAACAGTTTGTCTATGTTAATTATTCAACTTTGAATAGAAATATTTCGTTTCCAATTAAAAGGAAATTTCTCCACATAAAAACTTATTTATTAATAACTAGTTATGAACCTTAGTATGTCGCATTGCGATGCGAATACGAACTGAGCCCCGCCTATACTGTGTGGCCCGCGGCAGACACGATCCCTGTCATAGATTATACATATATTATAAAACAGAAGTGAATTAGGTACCTACATACATTTTAAATTATTATTTTAAAAAATAATCTTACTAATATTATAAATGTCAACACATAGGCTACTAAGTTTTTTTTTAATTCCGCGCGGTCGCGGTTGTCAGCTAGTATAAAATAAAAATAAAAAATTACATAAAGATATCAATGCAAAAGTGAAAAAAAAAACAATATTTTAGAAGTTGTTGTATATTGATTGATTGGAGTGTAATTTTTGAACAACTTGAATGTCACAAAACTACAACGTGTCTGTGAACATACTCTTTGACGTATAAAAATAACAAACTTATAGGTTATAATATTGAAGGGCCGGTTCATAAATTTTCTGTATACGTAGGTGCAAGCTGTAGAATATTCCTTGCGTCAGTATCCCTAGGAATTGTGGCTTAATCTAGACCTGAGCGCCTTTATTTCATACATTTTATAGCGTAAGAACACCCGAGGGTTTTACGACATTTTCATTTACTTATGTTTTTTTTCAAACAACTGGCTAAATTTTTTATTTGTTTACTAGCTGTCGCCCGCGACTTCATCTGCGCGGAATTAAAATATTAAGTAACCTATGTGTTATTCTAGACTGTTATCTATTTATGTCCAATTAAAATCCTTTAAGCCATTCTTATGTTATGTATCAACATACAAACTTTTTGCATTTATGTTATTAGTAATATGTTTTTTTTTATTTGTTTACTAACAATTATGAAATGACATTCAAAGTGACAGCTGTCAAAAGGACCATAGATTAAAATTTTACTTTGAACTGTCAGATAAATGTAATTTCAATTTCCTTCGTTCAATTACTTGATAAAATAAATATTTTAAGTGTTGCCGGTGTTCTAGGATAAATATGAATTATGGATTTCAATGGATTGTCCTTAAAAATTTAAAGAAAGTTATAGTTAACTACTAATTCACGACATTTTATCATATGTTTTTCTTTTAAGATTTCAAAAAAATATTAAAAATGTCAACAACGAGACATGATAAAACATAATAAAGGTTTTTGAAAGAGATGGTTAATTTTTTTTGATTTCTTAATTTGTTTATTAGACTATTAAGATCAGTCTATATGTCGTATAGAAATACATAATCTTTTTTCTGGCATAATAGGACTTTTTTTCACTTATTTATTAAAAGCATTGTCACCCTACACGTAAGAATAGAATCTGAAGTGCGTACATCTGTACAGCATCAATGCGTGTATAGTACGTGGCCACTGAATGCCCTCTGTCGCTAGTTCAGTACGTGATGTTCTTTCATTGAAGGGGATTAACAGAAGTTATAATAAACAAAAATTTATTGCTTTATTGTGAGTAAAACTAACAGTAACTGGAGGGTTTTTAAGTGAGGAAAAAACTTCGTCTTTAAGTGTTTTTTTTTTTATATCATAAGGTGTCAAACGAGCTGCCTGTCATCTGAATCCGCCTAAATACCGCTGTCCATAGACATCCGCAATTACAGATTTATTGCATACCTTTAATCGACAGAGGAGGGGAGGTACGCAAGAGGATATATCTTTTTTCTATGAGTCCTCTCCTTCGTCAAATACATTTCCCCATCTCATCCTTTCCTTATAAGAGTTGAAAATGAACTAAAATTAGGCCTCTGGCACCAAGGGATCAATTAAAATATCGAAGTGATTCGCCCATCGACATCTGTATTATGTTTAAAAAATGAGATGCGTTGCTTACTTTTAATGGAAAAAGGAAACAATGCAAAGAAAAAGATTTTCTTCCTCAATATCTAGACCAGGGATAGCAAGTTAATGGCACCCGATACAATATTTTGTGCACTTCACTATGCACTACGGAAAAAACTACGAGCAAACGCGAGTGATCCCTACGCTAATGTTTCAAATAATAACAAAGTCAAAATAACTTGACAAGAGAGATTCAAACAAGAGACAATTGGCACATTGATAATTAAAGGTTCGCCTCTGTCCTAGACGGTTTACAAATCAACGTGTGATTCTTGAAGGTGTTAAGACCTTTAACTGGAAACCATTTAAAGCGGTGGACATAGAATTTGGAGTTATTTTGAGTTAAAGAGAAACTTAGACGAGGAATTGAATAGTAGTAGACGCCAACAACATCAGTTTCACGAATTTGTAGGTTCGCCCGCTGCAGTACCACGACCACACAGCCGACAGGCGTCAATTGTAAGCAATTCCGCGTACATTCTGATGAGTGGGCGTGCCGGAGGACTCATTTTAGTCTTTTTTCTTTTCTCAACCTTTTCTTGGAAAGGAGAGAATGGGAACGGGAAGTGAAATTGACGAAGGAGGGGACGCATAAGAAGGGGGAAACATACTTTTTCTGTGCATCTCCACCTCCATCGATTAAATGATGGCAACGGATGATGTCTATGGGCAGCGGTCACTTCTTTAGTTTGCCGCCTAATTATATAAAAAAGTCTTTTTCGTGACTTGACTTGTATCCCCACGTTTGTAGAATTATAAATGTTTATAGAGGCGGCAACTAAAACTAAATGTAAGAGTTAATTAACACAATGTTTATAAAGTCGGCGTGTCTGTACATTGTGAGCTGCACCACTCTCGTAATGATACGCCACGAATACGACGGACCAATTAAAACTTGTCCGATGAACGTAGATGAACCATAATATGTTCGATGGATAGGACATTTCCTGCAGCTGTGTTAATGCAATCACTAAAATTAAAGATATGGTAAACTAATAATTAGTAAGCCTAATCCGTTTTAATTTACCACCCTATCCTTATAAAGAAAGGATGGGAAGGGAAGTGGATTTGACGGAGGATATATCCTCCCGACGCATAGGAAGAGGATATATCCTCTCTTCCTATGCGTCCCCTCCTGTGTCGATTAAAGGTAGGCAATGTATCTGCAATTGCGGATGCCTATGCGCAGCGGTCGCTTCGCTTTTTAAGCGGAATCAGGTGACCCCTTGCTTGTTTACCACCTTATGTTACATTAAAAAATCTAGATACATCTACAGAAATACTCGACACTATATGCAAATTCAACCATTAATACCGCACAATACTATTGTACTTTTTTCTATTAATTACTCAGTTACGTTTAGAGTATTTTAGACATATCTAAGATTCAGCCGTATCGTCCCCTATACTTATTCCACTCACATAGGGTTAGGGCACCAGATCTTCATCCACCAGATCTTCCATCATTTCTACTGTCACTTCCTTTTAAATCATATCACCTTTGACACAATCCATCTCTTAGGCATAAATGTCAGCCTTATAAATATAAAATACTATTTCTCATTGAATGTAAGTTTCCACCGCGGAATATAAAATACAAAAGCTTGTAATTTCTCTCATTTTATTAGTAAAAGAAGATATTAATATTATAATTGCAAGATTAGATCTATAGATCTTTCTTTTAACATATATAATATAGTAACTAACGCTTAATTAAGTAATATATAAGAGAAGGCGCTGCCTCCCGAAACACAGTTTTAACTAGTTCGGGAGACAGAGCCCCACAAATTTTGTGAAAAATGGCTTATAGTTAAATAAAGAAATTTTATTTTATTTTTTATTTTTTTTCTTATTCAGGACATGTCCGAGAAAAAAATATTTTATAGTGCCCCTACAATTGTCCGAATTACAAGTTGTGCCGCAATCAAAGCTCAAGGGGCAAGATAATCGACTCTTTATAGCGGGGAATGTTCAGGATTGATTGAAATTAATGTTTAATTATATAACAAACATCGATGTTAATTAATATGTTGAAAGTTAATGTAATCATTCGTTAATTGGTCGCTAAGTGAAGATTTCATCGGCACGGCAGCCAAAATGTGGACGGAATAAAAATAGTGAGTAGTCTATGTGTTCCTCCAGACTATGTTCTACATCTGTGACAAATTTCATCAAGATCTGTTGAGACGTTCTGGAGATAACTTCAAACAAACATACATCTAAACATTCGCATTTATAATATTAGTAAGAAGTACAATGATTATAATCTCGAACACTATTTTACGACTACATTTCGTTGATAACTTGTTAATTTCCCGCGCTATTCTATTTTCACTTATCTTTTTCGACAATTCAAAAGGCAAAGGTTCTTAGTGGTCAATATGCCACCTCTTTGGCAGAATGATTATGCACTCAACTGTGCAGTTTCATTCAACACTAATCCCGAAAGTAAATCAACACTAAAGTAGCTCCTTAGTGACCACATAACTACTCTGATTATATTTGATCATTTGTGCAAAATATACAAATGAAGTTGTTATATATTTTAATAGTGGACCACCAAAAAGGACGGAGGGGTGAGACCAATTGCTGTTGGATCAACACTACGACGTCTGGCCTCCAAAATTGCTGTTCGACATATTTTACCAAAATTAAATTCGGAATTTGAGCCTGTACAGTTAGGCTTTGGTGTAAAAGGAGGGTGTGAGGCAGCCGTCCATGCGTTACGCTCTTTCTTAACTTATGGACAGCCTGACGTGTTGCTCAAAATTGATGTCAAAAATGCTTTCAATTCGGTAAATAGGGATACCTTGTTGACGGAAATAAAACATCATTTACCGGAAATATACAATTATCTTCTTCTCAGTTACGCGAACCCAACGAAATTGCTATATCGTTCTAATGAACTGTCTTCGGAAGTAGGTTGTCAACAGGGTGATCCCCTTGGGCCTGCAATTTTTAGTTTGGCTATAAATCCGATAATCAAAAAATTAAATTCTAAATTCAACGTTTTTTAATAGTCTTATAATGCTGATTTCAAATGTATTCTACACTAAGCACTTCCTTAGTTACCATTGGACTCTGAGTATAACAGAGTACGCAAACGAACTTCAAATATGTTGAATTTTCAATGACACTACTTCCCAAGGTCCACATTTTAATTAAATAAGGCTTCAGGAGACGTTCGGTCAATGACCCGACCCAATTCCCTCAATATTTAACGTAATACGAACATTTTACGTCTCTGAGCACCTCTATATCGCTTTATGATATAGAAAAGGGTATATTTACCATAGAATTATGAATTGATTAGATCTCACCAAAAAAAATTAAACAATTTAAAGATACTTTTTTGAAGTCACATAATTATTTGTAGTTTTTCGTTACAAGAAAGAGATAAAACATAAGACAGTGGAAAAAAAAGAAAATATTTTCGTTTGTGCGAAAATCTAAATTTTAAACGAAATAATAACTACGTTGATTAATTTGATGACTAGTGGTCGACCGCGACTTCGTCAATGCAGAAGAACAAATTTAACCTACAGTATGCAGTCTCGTCGAAATCGATCCAGCCGTTTCGTAGATTATCCGGAACAAACGTGGATTTACAGACACACTGACAAAATTTTTAAAATTACTTTTACTATCTATATATATAAAAGAAAGTCGTGTTAGTTACACTATTTATAACTCAAGAACGGCTGAATCGATTTGACTGAAAATTGATGGGCTGGTAGCTTAGAACCAGGAAACGGACATAGGATAATTTTTACCCCGTTTTCTATTTTTTATTCCGCGCGGACGGAGTCGCGGGTAAAAGCTAGTATAAGATACAGAAACTCCTATTTTATTAATATAGATAAATTATTCTCTGTTTTTAATATGTTTTTTTATCCTTTCTATAATATCGTTAAGTCTACATTCTTTCCCTTGACAAGGCAGTAAAAGTTTATGTCTCAAGATCAGTTGAAGCCTGCTCGTAAAGATTAAGCCAAGCTTTTTTATGTACCGATTATTGTGTAATGTTAACATATCTATATTATGTTGTTTCCACTGTTACGACATGCATTGATACATATTTGTTATCTCTGGTATTTAAATGAGTGTGAAAAAGATGATGCATTTTGTACTATAAAAAAATACTTTTTAACACTGTTACTGCGGTTGAATTAAAAAAAATTGTTTCGATTATTTTTTTGCTTTATACAAAGAGATTTATTTCATACCATTATATTGAAAATGTAGTTATTTTTAAATATTAGTTGGTATTAGCTTTCGCAGCGACTCCGTCAGCGCAGAATCTAAAAAAAAATTAATTAGTAGCTTATGTGTTCTATAGCTTCTAGACTATGTTCTACATCTGTGACAAATTTCATCAAGATATGTTGAGTCGTTTCGGAGATAACTTCTAACATCCATCCATCTAAATATTCGCATTTATAATATTAGTAAGATTGTATAATTGTTTAGTCTGGTTAAATTTAAAAAAAAACTCTTTTATTACTAAACAAATTACGCTACATTTTATTCTTATTTTATGTACGCGAGCGAAACCAGGGTAAGTGACTAGTAAATTATATAGTAACTAACTTATCAAAGGAAATAGGTCGCAAGTAGAGCCTTTTCAAGTTCTAAGTTAACTCACCCGAGCTCGAGTGCCACTTAGTGACGCTAAGTGACACTTAAGCAAGCTCATAACTTGGGTAATTTGTAGGAAAACTCGACTGGGGGTAATTTTTTATCCTTTGCCAATTGAAATACGACAAAATTACGTCTTAACTTCGGGGCTAATTAACTTGTGAATTTTTACTTAAAAAATTCTCTAATAATTTCTGTTAATTTAAATAATACAAAAGACACGTTTTTATTTTTATATTACAAGGTGGCAAGCGAGCAAGCGGCCACATGAATTCTCCGAAATGGCGAAGCGACCGCTGCCCATAGACATTCGCAATTACAGATGCGTCGCCTACCCTCAATCGACGAAGGAGGAGACGCACAAAGAGAGAATATTTAACCTTCCTATGCATCTCCTCCTCCAACGAATCCACCTCCCCTTCCCATCCTTTCCTTATAAGAAGACGTTTTATAATAAAGCAACCTTTCTATTAAGAATGTCCATTACTTCTAGTAATTCAATAGAGCCTACAAACGTAATCACTTACATTAACTTAGTTCACTTAAGTGTCACTTAGAGACGGCAAGTTGCGGCTTTGCTTGTGACTTGCAAAAGCACTTTTCCCAACAACCTTATGCCACATTTACTCAAAGTTAAGTGACTTAATTAATAACTTACTTAGGTTTACTAAGGAATACACTTTTATGTAATACACGACGTACTCTAAATGGTTAGGCAGAGATATTAAAATTGAATAAAATTTTAATTGCGCACGTACCAAAACAGAAGCTGGAGTTCGAATTTTGATCCTCTTTCCCTTCCAGTCCTCTTCTTCTAAGGAATGGATGGGGAAGAGATGTGAGTTTGGCAGAGATGGGGACGCATAGGAAGGGAAAATATCATATTTCTGTGTCTTGTTTCTGTTGATTACATTTAGGCAACGCATTTACAAATGCGTATGTCTATTGTCAACGGTCCCTTCGGTATTCTGGTGAATTTAGGTGGCCACTTGCGTGACATATTATGAAAAAAAACACACATACAGCGGTTTTTGTTACTACGTAGACCAGCACTAAAATAAGCTTTTTCGAAATCCATGCCCTAATGTCCAAATTAAGGGATGATAGTTTTTAGGTTGAAATGTTTTCCCTGCATAACTAGATAATGAACACTTTGGGTGCCATTTATTGTAAACTAGCTTTTTCCCGCGACTCCGTCCGCGCGGAATTAAAAAAAAAAGCATACATGATAAAAAAGTTCCTATGTCCGTCTCCTAGTTCTAAGCTACCTCCCCATCAATTTTCAGCTAAATCAGTTCGACCTATCTTGATTTATGAATAGTGTAACTAACACGACTTTCTTTTATGTATAACTAGCTTTTACCCGCGACTCCGTTCGCGCGGAATAAAAAATAGAAAACGGGGTAAAAATTATCCTATGTCCGTTTCCTGGTTCTCTAAGCTACCTGCCCACCAATTTTCAGTCAAATCGATTCAGCCGTTCTTGAGTTATAAATAGTGTAACTAACACGACTTTCTTTTATATACATAGATTTGTTTTGTTTCAGAGATCTGCAAGGCAACAATTTGACGATTATATTCCAAAGCGACTTTCAAAATCTGAACGAACTGAAGATATTGTAAGTATGCAATGTTTTTCTTTTTATAAAAGACGATATTATGTTTTTGGATTGGTGTTCACGCAGAAACGGACGGTTACATTTTTCTCGGAGAGAGGCGCTAATGTGAGCTGTCATAATTTAGTTTAACTTATGCCCACTGGTTCAGATATCGTTGTCAGTCTATAGAATACGACAAGGATATAGTAACTTTTTTCATATTGACAGGAGAGGCGCTAGTGGAGCTGTCAGATAATTTTGACAGTTTATATCTTAACCAACTTGGTCAATTTTGAAATGTGAAAAGTTATTCAATTGCTATTCTTCCTTGTTCTTATAACTTACATTAAAATATTGCTTGTCTGATTTTCTTCTATGAGAATGAAAGAGGTGTCATGACGTCATTTTAATTATATTTTTTTATTTTACAGACAGTTGTCGGAAAACCAGATACATACGATCGAAAGAGACGCATTTCTAGCCCTGAGTTCACTGGAAAGATTGTGAGTATGGATTTATTTTGATTTGTTATACATATTTATTGTAAATTAATTTTTTTTATACATATTTCAATTGGCAATAACATCAAAATGCTATAAAAAGCATTCGTCAAAATTTACGTTAGAAATTAGGATATTTAAGAGGTTTAGAAATAAAATAGAGTGTGCAAATTTTGTAAAATATGTTTTTAATAGCACAATTTAAGTTTATTTAGAACTAAATTTAATATCTAGATACTCAGTTAGCTTTTATCTTAACATGAAATTAATTTTGAGGTTATGTATTTTATAACCTTAAAAGTAATTTAATTTTTATTAAAATAGTTTCTTATGTATAATTAAATATAAATACTGCTATTAAAAACATATTGAATTGGTTTATAACAATCAATTTCTATTTCTACACCGTTGATTGTTACCACAACTTGTTAAGGCAAATCTAACCTCAAAAATGTTTGACAATCAATTTATTTTGTGACTTTATTTTGTTTTGTTTTATGTTAACTTGCAGGAAACTGAACAATAACAGAATAGGTCATTTACCGGACGGCATTTTCGTGAGATTGAAACACCTACAACGTTTGTGAGTTGAAAATGTTCTGGGTTCGCACCTAGCCCCCTTTCCCCTTCTAATGGTGTGGTACCAGCTATACTGTGGCTTGGGTTTTATTTGTTTCTTACATTTCATTTCATTTAAATACCTAAATCTAGTCAGCTAAGGTCTTGTTTTAAATCATTGTGTATATTTCGTATAGGGTACGGAAACAATGAAACAGCAATCCACAGTGTTTAGTGCAATCGAATTATATAGCCTATACAATTCATTTAAAGGAATCAATGAAAAAAACCATAATGATCAGAAATACGATTAAAATGGTTTGAAATTTTAATTACTAGATTTCAGACACAATTCATCAAACTTGGTATAAGTCGAATAAATACTGAAGCTAGACTTTTACAGTTGTCTTTGCCTTTTTACCGATATTTAAAACTATAAAATGTCAAAATGACTATGTCAAAATTGCCGCTCTTTTTTATCTATACCAAAATGAAAATTAAATTGAAAATAGAATTGAAGTGTTGAAAAACAGATTAAATAAAAGTATAGGTAGAAAAGTAAGGTTATGTAATTCGATAGCTTCCCGGTGCTGGTACCTGGTGCTTACGTCATTACTACCCTGGCGCTTGGCTCTACCACTGACCACCCCATAGACTGCTTCTAAAGCCGCAGCGGGTTCTATCTTCCAACTCTAAGGCTGAGAACAGAATCGTCAGCCAAAACTAAAGTTACATATTCGGTCAAAATCCTGTGGATAAAAATTTAAAATACAAAACAAATTAACATTTAGAAAAAAAAATCACTTATGTTGACGTACATTGTCAGATCTATTTTGACAGCTGTGAGAAAAGATTAGTGATGTCGATAGATTAGGAATTTTGGATCAAAAAAAAATTATAAATTTTAATTATCCTACGCAAAAGTTAATATTTTTAAAATTATAATTAATTAAAAAAATCACAATGCAATATGCAAAAGTAGAACGAAAACCAACACAAAAATTGGGTCAAAGATTAAATTACGTTTTCATTTCAATAAATCAGTAAACATTCTTTGTTAGCTGTGAAAATTTATCTACAATATTATGCAAAAAGATTAAACATTATTTACGTTATTTTTTTAAATATTGACTAAATTTTTATCCACAAGGACATGTTATATTAAATCATCTAACAAGTCCTTCGTCTATTAGAGACCTTCTCTCCCTATTTACCGGGCTTTCCATGGTGCAAGGTAATCCATACGCTAATATTTCATCCGGGCAACATTGACCAACAGCTTTGAGTGTGGCAACACTGTGTAATGCTAGATATTGTGTTTCAATATCCTTGATCCTTGTAAAATTGGTAATTTAGAGGTTATAATTTTGTTACTACGTCAGTTTTTGTAGGATAGAAATGGAATCTTATGATTTATAGGTTATGAAGCAATACTAGCTGACATTCCAATCTTTTTAAATATTATTTTCAAAAGTAATAGACAATTATAACTGTCTTAATACTGCCTTAAAATAATGTATATATGAATAAATAGCAATTAAAAACTCCATAAAAGTTTTAACGTTGTAAATAATTAAAATTTAAACTATAATTATATATAATTTAATTCCGAAGCTCATGAATTTAATGTTGATGTCTTAATTTAACTATCAATAGATTTTATAACAAATTTAACATAATTTCCTGTTACCATTTGTTCAAACTGTCATTACGTAATTTAAGGTTATAACGGCACCTTAGAAAGGAACCTTTTTAAACACTAGCAAATTATACAAGACCTTTTGCTTTTAAAAAGCAAAACTATAATAAAATATTTAAAAAACAATATACAATTGTATACCATAAACTTTTCATAACCTAAAATTTATAGTTCGATTTGTTTACTACCCTACACCGAGTTGTTAAATAATAATTAAGGGAGGCCCTTAATGTAGATTTCTTTTTAAACCGACTGTTTTTAATAAATAAAAGGGCAGTTTACTTGAAATTATTGTCAATTTTCTCGTACAATGTCCTCGGAAGCAACTTCCTTCCACATGACAATGTAATATTTTCCTCAAGGAGACCTTAACGAATCGTAATGAGTACGTAACACCGGATACCGAACTCAATGGGATCAACTGGGCCACAATACGAGCGTGCGTGAGCAACCAGTGCTGAGCTTAGCCTGTTTTATTTACTGTCGATAAAGTTTTAATGCGATGTTTTGTTAGACTTCCTGCTTTTAAGTGACGATATTATGTGAACACACGTTTCAAAGATTGGATTTTTGTTCACAGTTCTTTTATGATTTTGTACCTAATCCGTTCGCGCCATTGCTACGCTATTAACTCGATGATGTTAAGCGTTTGCTTTGTATCGATTTTATTGTGTGTTATATTATTATAGACGTTTTACATAAAATAGTGTTACGAAATACTAGATAATTAACGTTTTCTCATATTCAAAACCAAATGACAAGACAGTATATACTATGACTTCGTATTAAAAAGAGATGTCATATACAAATAAAGTATCACTAAAATAGAGATATTTATAAATAAAATAATAGAAGAATTACATATAATTAAAAAAAAACTTGAGAGGTGTCAAGGGACACCCGGATGGAACGAAGTTCCTTTCGATTAATTAGTGAAGGAACCAATGTTTATTCTATGAATAAAAAACTGAAGTCTTCACAAGAAGTACATTTTATTTCTATGAATTTTCGTTATATATTGTCACGTCGTTGCCATGGTGAAGTAGCGCTCATTCGTCGTTAACATACTTACTATAGCAAAAAGTGTCGTGACAACTTTTCGTAAGAATTTTTTCAGTCTAGCCCCCTTTCACAACGCGCGATAAGGAACTTCGTTCCAATATAAGAGAAACTGCGAATTTGTATAAACAACACTAAATAAACATTTATCTAAATAATAATAAAGCCTTAAACATAATATATGAAAGATATAATTAATTTGAACGTCACTATCATACGGTTTCATTTATAAAAAGTGAAGTAAATTTTTATCGACAAATAAAAATCGATAATTTTATCGACAATCATGCCATCCCTACGGAATTGTACCGCCGAATCTTACCGGTAGATGGCACCTATGCGTTGACAGCTCATGATATATGTCCATGTGAACATCGAGACGGACAGACAAAATTATGTAATACTCGAACTAAAGGGCCAGCAGTTACTTGTCAGTGACGTCACAGGAATATATTGTACTTCGTTTCAATACAAAAATAAAGTATTATGCACGAGCTTACAGCTAAGGAACATATAATGCAACCTGCAAATATCTGTGAAGAATTTTTACTAATGCGCATGTTTAGATGGATGGATGTTTGTTTGAATGTAGATCCGAAACGACTCAATGGATTTTGATGAAAATTAGCCCAGATGAAGAACATAGTTAAGTTATGTAGAACACATAGGCTATTTATTATGTTTTTTTTTCAATTACGAGCGGACGGAGTCGCGGGTGACAGCTAGTTCACTAATATGTGTGTTTTTGGGCGCTTAAACTTGTAAAGGCGTATTGACCTTAGGCCCGTGCCTGCTTTCTGGTTTAGGGCTGGCTCGAGTCCCCACAATGGGCACATCTATGAGTTTAGCGCTTTTAGTTTAGCGTTTGAGCGCGGAATTTAAAAAAAACTTTATTAGTAGCCTACGTGTTCTTCCAGACTATGTTCAACGTCTGTGCAAAATTTCATCAAGATACGTTAAGCCGTTCTGGAGATACATTCAAACATCCATCCATCCATCTAAACATTCGCATTTATAATATTAGTAAGATTAAATAATATATACTTCTTACTTACTTAATATTATAAATGGGAAGGTTTTCATGTATGTTTCTTAGCATGTAACTACAGAACAGCTGAACGGCAAACAAAATCGCGGACGACAGCTAGTAAACAAATAAAATTGTCCGTTATAAAATTCACCATAAAAGATCTTTCATTATAAGACTTGCTAGCTCGAAAGCTTGCAGTCGATAATTCCCGCCATTTTATTGCTAAATCCAAGATGGCGCCGCAAGTGTTGGCAGCTTTATAATTCCCTTTTTCTCACAAAAAAAATTCCCACAGCATTAGTGTCGCGGGAAAGCGGTAAGACGCATGAGCGAACTCAACGACTTCTATCCTAGAAGTGTACACTAAAGAACAAAAAAAATTATCCACTTCGATTCACATCGAAGCTTTCTTTATTTATTTAATTGTAATGAACTCTAAGTTCACACTTTGTGGGTTGAAATTATTGTGGTTTTTACTAACTTTAACGATAAAACAAAGGTTTATTGTTATTGGGTATTTTTCATTGTCGTGCAGGTTTTTAATGAAGCTTAAGAGCCCTTTAAAGCTACTGGATTGAATCTTTCAACGTCTGCTTTGAAAGTCAAAAATATTTTTACACATCTTTGAGTTATGTAAAGCCACATCAAAAAGTTCAAATAATCCAAAATAAAATTATTTAAACACGTAAAAAGAAAAATTTTTAGACTTTACTAATTTTTAATTTTATATTTGTACCATTATTTTTGATGCGAAGTGTAACCGTCTTTTATCGCCGCTTCGGGAGCACGCTCGACTTACTCTCAAAGACGTGCATCTTTCAGGGCTTTAGTGCGGCACTAGACTTCGCCCGCGGCTCTGCTTGAGAAAACTGCTATTAAAGTACAAAGGTAGGGTTAATGGTGCCACCTACTGATGCGTTCTTTTACAAACAGGACAAGAAGTTTAAATAAAAAAGTTTTTATTTTTTATAAAGGAAGTAAATTATGTCGTAACTTTTCTGACTAATAAATATTTGAAGAACTGCACAGCATTTAAATCTTTGTCAAAGAATAAAAGAAAGAATTCATTTTGCGATTCGAACGCCATATTGTTGGAATACGAAAACTTACTGGGATTTAGGGTTTCTTAATGTATAAACTTTTAATTATCTTGCAAGAGAAAACCTCTTGGTTAATAATAAATGCGCACATCCGACAAGATGGCAGCTCCTACAATAGACGTTGGAGCAAAAATATCCGTGGAGACGTGGCGTAGCATAATTGCAACTTAAAAATGCCAGGCGTATGAAATTATAACGACAAGTAATTCTATATAATATTCAAACTACACTTTTTTAAGAAAAAAATGTTAGATTAATCTAAGATTTAAAGATTCAAATAATCTATTTTTATCAAGAAAAAAAGATCTTTGATAAGACACTGAAAGACGCTATTTTTGATTCATTATCATGTAATTTTGTAATTCTAAATAACCAAGATTAACTAATTTCTGTATAAAATATTGATTTAACTCTGAATCTTATCAAAAATACAATAAAAGCCCTTTATAACTCCAACAAGAATGCAAGAGAGACGCGTCAATATTTTACGAACAAATTTACTTAAATTTCTCGCAAACTTCTTGTATTCTAACAAGCCAAAGGGACACTGAAAAATGCAAGCAAAATAGCGAGACAGCACTGACAAATGCTAGGGTTGACACCTAAAATTTATTCTAGTATTATAATATTTAAAAATCGCCAAAAATAGTGTATAAAAAATAGGATGTCTTCATGATCTTCAAATTAAAAAAAATATTTTATAAATAAATTTTAGTTACTAATTTATCAACTATTATATATATGATGACAGAATTCTCGTATCTGTGTAAATGGGATTATATATATAGCCCGTGATTCAATAAAATTAATTAGTAAGCTATATGTTTGTCTAGACTATGATCTACATCTGCTTCAAATTTCATCGAAATCCGTTATGCTGTTACGGAGATACCTTCAAACATCCATCCATCCATCTAAACATTCTCATTCATTATATTAGTAAAATAAATAATAATTTAATAATTACATTTCTATTAAATCGAAAAAACCGCAAAATCTAAAAGATAATTTCCACAATTTCGTCAACCCTACATCCCGGTCTTGGAAATAAAATGCCCCTTCTCAAATGATACACAGTTTCGCGTCCACCGAGCGCTTCGTCTCCTCTGGGAGCTGCTCTTTATAAATAATTCTCTCGCAATATTCAAGTTACGTATCCCTCAGGACGCAGTGCTCAAGGAAACGAAGTCCTTTACAGACCTATTCAATTTTTACGCATTTTTACACGTCCCAAGAAAAACGGGAACGAATATATATTACAGTGAAATTACACTGCAGTAAAAAATATTGCTGTTTCTCTTTTTTTAACGAGAATGTAAAAGATAGCAATATACTATTATTACAAGAGTAAGATTTTTTAAGATGACTATGGCAATACAAGAAGCATATAGCAACACCAGTAAGTTAAAATTTATTAAGATATACTCTATGTGCCAATCAGGACTTTTACTCTTTGACAAAAGGATGTTTTTTGAACAAATAATATTCGTTGATATAAAAAAAACGGTTCGTATGGCTTTATTATAATAATATGTTAATACAAATTGCGAACCTGGATAAGTGAGAATCATTGTCCGGTCCCGACTCCATAAGCGAGAAACTTGGGTAAGAGAGAAACCTCTAGAAGTGAGAAAAATATCACTATCCCTTGAACTCACGCTTATCCAGGTTAGACTGTAATTAATAAACGTGGAAAATCTATTTTATCGGTTTTTCAGAAAGCTTTCAAAATTATTTCGTTTACTTTATACAAAACGGTGAATAAAAATTATTCAAATGCCACAAAACAATTAAATTTGCAGAAAACTTTCACGGTAATAGTTACTCAGCATATGTTTGTTGCAAATTTTCTACCTAATGTTATTTCAATGAACAACATCGCAACGACATTTCAATGAAATCGTTAATAAATAACCGTCCATTTCTCCGTCCGTTTATAGGTAACTTTATTCCAATCAATACCGTAACTATAAAATTAAAGCGACCGTTTCGTACTTAATATTCTTGGGGCGTCTGTTATTTGAATGTTTTAAGCCCAATTTCTTTAAGTACAACCTTATATTGTATTCAAATAAGTTAACACACGTGTGTCTTGCATTTGAAATAAATGTTTTTTATATGGAAATCGATAGTTTAGTTTGTCGGATACTATCTTATACATGTAAACATTGCATCATTTGGTTTATTTTAACAATTATTTAGTGATGTAACTGTGTAACTTGTTTTTAATTCGAATAATTACAGGAGGAAATAAATAGCAATTTTAATTCCATTACTATTATGCAACATCACTATTATATACTTGCAGGCACTTTAAGAAAGAAAGTAAAGTAATTAAGTAAACAAAAATGCACCAAAATGATCGCTTATTAGGTTCATTATATTAAGCACAAAAAATCCAAACAGATTGGTCTCAATTATTTGATATACAGTTAGAGTATTATTAAAACATTACGCTTTCAAGTCAAATTGAAAAGAATGAAATTACATAAACAAAATGGCCCTTCAGCGTAACAAAATGGCTTCCATTGAGCTAGACAAAAAGACGTGAACACATTTAGAGTTGATGGTGAAAAGAAAAAGCCTCAACACGGCTGCAGAAAGCTTTCCCGTGTTCTTTGCGACATAAAAACAAACTGCTTTCAACTGAGAGGCTTAATAAAGTTTTAGACAAATCGTCGGTAAGTAAGTGTCGCCAGTCTAATGTTAACTAATGGTATTGCCATATAATACGCATATAAAGTCTATTTACATAACGAATCTTATATTTCCAGTTGATTTTTAGTTTTGGTCAAGCGTTGAAAATTATTTAAAACACACAGTTAATAAAAAAAATTAAAAGAGTAAAAAGGTTAAAAATTTAAGTGAAAAAAGGACATATTTTTACAAATATCTACAACAATTTCATAACAATAATTTATTAGCACAGAAATGTTATTGCACTGACAGCACTTTTGGCGGGAGAGTCAGTATTTTCGCGCGCCAATTCCCCGGAATGGCGTCTTTACTTGAAATGTCAATTTAAAACGGATTAGGGACACCAGCGGTCCCTAGTGGGAGATGGTATTATTTCTTGACATTATAAAAGGAGACCACAGCTTGTTTTGATGCGGAAAATATATACAGTAGAAAAGTTTATCATTTAAGAATACAATCTACACTTGCCAATCACTTTCTATTTAATTAATTTGGCAATTTCGTTGACTTTGTAAATGCAAATTTACTTTGCATTAATCTTACTAATATTATAAATACGAATGTTTAGATGGATGTTTGTTTGAAGGTATCTCTGGAATAGTTCAATCTTCTTGATGATTTTTGTCACAGATGTAGAACATCGTTTGGTAGAACAACACATAGGCTACTTATAAAGTTTTTTTTAATGCCATAAGGACGGAGTCTATAATCTTGGACGGAGCTAATAACCTTTATGTTTTTAAGTATGTAAGTATTTAAGTAAAATTAGGTATGTAATTTTGACTGCCACGGTCGTCAACTTATTTTCATTAAAATAAATCAAGAGTATCTAAATGTAGGCAAAAATATAACACAAAATTTTGTATCCCCTGTAAGAACGTCCTCATCTTTTATCGTATAACCAAAACAATAATTTGACTCAAGTCTAAAGCTCATTATCCGCTACGACTTCCGCCCTCTAAGATGGCGGTGTTTCCGGCGCCGCGCACTCGATGTCTGTTCTTCATCCGGAGCGGACGTGTCGAAAGACTCTCCAGTCTAATTGATGCTTTTAAACTACTCGGAACATTGTTAAGAAACTTTTGGCTACGTTTTAATAAAGTTAATCTTTGTGGAAAATTATTTAGTGCACAATGTAATATGATTACATCTAACTGATTTATTCTTAACTAGCTTTTACCCGCGACTCCGTCTGCGCGGAATAAAAAATATAAAACGGGGTAAAAATTATCCTATGTCCGTTTCCTGGTTCTAAGCTACCTGCTCACCAATTTTCAGTCAAATCGATTCAGCCGTTCTTGAGTTATAAATAGTGTAACTAACACAGCTTTCTTTTATATATATAGATAATTGTTTGGGTTATAAAATATATGACAATTATTATTTTAGTTTTATAGTACTTTAAATCAAATATAATTTGTATAATGCATGTAAATACACGTAAGTGTTGTTACAATTTAATGAGTCTAGTTTTATTGTAATAATTTAATAGTAATTTGCCACCTGCAGTGTTCTAACTTAGAAACCATTTTACGACTCTATCACTTAATGTATTGAACATTAACATTTTAACGATCATTATTTACGACGATTTAGCAAATAAAAATTATGTCTGTTATAATAAAATAAAACCTAACCTAACAAACACACTTTAAGTATTCCTTAACTAAAGAATTCTTTTAAAGACCATTTAAGAATGCAAATGTAGTACTAAGTCTTGGCTAAATGCTGGTTACCAATAGACGTGTTTAGTCAATACCAGTATGGTGTTAGAACGTTGTAAGAAAGAGACAGAGGTAATAATTTAAGAATTCTTGAGTAACTAAATCAAATTAAAAACAGTATTTTTTTTATTATAATTAATAATAACGACTATTTTAATCTATAATTAACTTCCTGATTTATTTCTTTTTATATTATACGTACAGCATTGCCAGTACAGTGACCTAAAAGCAATTAATATCAATAAAGGCATGTAATTAACAGCCCGCCATTACGCGCGAACAAGATGGCGTCGCTTCCGTGCACAGATAATTACTTAAATTAATTATAATACGAGTCTGTGATAATCTGGAAATGTGTCACAGTCAAATTATAGACCGACAAAGTTATCTGACCCGGTGGGCATAAATCAAATTAAATTATGATAACACACTAGCGCCTCTGTCGATGTCGAAGTGTCACAAAATACTTTTCATATTGTTGTTGTCTTGTCGTTGTTTTTTCTTTTGTACCTTTTTCTGTGGCAATGTAGGTTTTGCATGTTTTCTGACAGAACTAACCGCGATACTAGCGCCACTCTTACCGGTGCAGAAAAGCTTGTATCACTATACCATAATTGGAATCGATACGATTTTTTAATTAACTTTGAAAACAGCGTACAAAAATGACGTAGTTTTAACGGAACATTAAAACGGAACACTCTTAAGATCAAATACGTAATAATGTCTAAAAAAACTCTCATAAAAGCTAAAAGACGTTATGTGTGCAACTATAACTTTCGACTTAATTGAATTGTGAGATTTAATGATATTTCAACTAAATGCGAAGGATATAAACGTCCTCGGCTGTGCACTATATGTATGAAAAAGAAAGTTTCTTACGATGTTCGAAGACATTTTCAAGTGAAAATTCAGTCAGTATATTACAGTTACGCGTACAAGATTCTAAAACGCTTTTTTGTTCTCTACATGGCCTATACTCTATCAGGCATTGAAGTGGTATCGATGGCTCCATTAGACGGCATTGTACGGCGGCCATCTTGACGGAAAGCGCGGGAAAGTATTGCAAATGGCGGACGCAGAACCAAGTCTTACTACTTCCGAAACTATGAATTGGTTCTTTTAAAATATGTATTTTTCTTGTAAAATCTTAGAATGTTCTTAAGAGATTTATTATTAAATAGTGTAGAGAACTTTTTAAACATAATTCATCATATAAGTGACATAGAAATGTGCTAGGGCTGTCAAAAACCAATAAACATTACACTTTAGGATCTTTTTACTTCCAATTTTTTCTCGTAATATTGTAAACTGACTATAATGTTGATTGTTAACGTTGGTTTTCACTGCCACTAGAGTTACGAAAACGATGCTAGTATACTTTTATCAGATATTTCCTCACAGTTAATCAACTTCCGCGTCCTTCAGTTTTCAAATCGATAGGCCAATGTTGCGCCCCTCGACAACTTGTTAAATATTAATTAGTAAGTCCGACATTGTAATGTCGTTTATTGGAACAAAATGGTCCAGTTAAGAAGGTTTCTTATATGGATATGGTAGTAGACATTTCTTATTTTAATCTCATAGGAAACAAAAAGAATTTCATTTAAAAAACTTTTGACCATTCTCACATACAAAAGTAGCCTCAGAATTAACTTGTAAAGATTATAGATGAAGATGTTCTAAAAAGGTAGTAAGTGTACTTTGGACCTTCGTACACTAAGCTACGTCAATCGTCGAAACTTATATTGTATGGTTGCGTTGCTAGAATTGCACGCGCTCTGTACACACATCGTTGAATCGACTACGGGAATCGTCTATTATGTCAGTAAATGTATAGCGAATACATGTCAATTGTATTTTGCTCCGCCATTTTGTAAATTGCAACAACTTCTCACGACGATCTTGACAAAAAGGTTGCAACTGTCTTTGGCGATGTACGCTGTGAACCTTTGACATTGTATTGCGTCTTAACGACTAAAATGTATGGAAGATTTTGATAGCCTTGTGTATGAAGGGCTTTTATCGAAAAGCATCAATGTAGATGTATAAATAATAAGGTTACTAATATTATTAAATGAGAATGTTTAAATGTAAGTTTTGTTTGAAGGTATATCTATAACGACTCAACGGATCTTGATGAAATTTGGCACACACATTTTTTTTAATTTCGCGCGTGCGAAGTCGCGGGCAATAGCTAGTATATCATAAATGCCTATCTAAGTAATGGATGTAAGAAATTATAACTTCTGGATGTTAGTACCGCATCCATTAAAACAATAAATTTTATCACATCCATGGTTCTCGTGAAGTCGGCGCCCAATTTGTGAGCTTTATTAATTATTCAAGTGAAACGGATAGCGAACAATTTTGGACAGTCCTAGTACCTAGTACTAGGTACACGTTAGCTTATTGTGGATGTGGTTTTAAATAATTTTTTGTCTAATTTCTGTTTTAGATACAGAGAATCTATGACATTTGTAAATATGTTTATTTATATTTTTTTATTTAATAATGTTAATTATTAACACATCCTTAAATAATAAATTAATCACGTTGGATTAATTTTTAATAAAATTTCACCTTTTTGACATCAAATTTGACAACTTAAAACTAATGTCTTACGACTAAGTAATATCATTACAATACTTTCGTATACTCCGGCGATACTCAGTGCAATTTAATAACTACGATATCGCGTGCGAAACTGTACTATGAGTAGCCACAGACAGTTTGGATTTATGTACAATTCACAAGCCTTAGGCCACCCAATACACAAAATTAAAAACATAAACCATATAACTGGAGAATTCACAGTCGAAAATTAGTCATTTAGGGGGATATTTTTTATATTTACAACAAGGAGGACTTTGAGTGTAGTAATAAAAGTTTTAAGCACAATTTAATTTTCCGAAAATTTTTGAAAGACGAGCACTTAAACGGCCATGTTCTATAATAAAACTTATTTACTACTAAATACACATGTATTATTTCTATAAAACCATCTATACAATAAGTAAAAGACACTTAAATTAATATATCTTTTAACGCCTTAATTTTTAAGTAGCAATTTTATATCGTTAAAAACTTTGCTATTCAAGTATCGCAGGGTGCTGACGAAATTCTAAGTAACTTATACCTTACTTAAAATCAGTCAAAACGCTTTTAAATCGTCAAAATACGTCTGTTTTAAAAGAAAAAATTCTGGAAACCTTTCTTTTATTAGAAATAAACTAATGCTTGGTCATATTACCACCTACAAAATCGAAAGATTGTACGCGCTTTAGAAGTGCCTCTGTTCTTAAAGGCTACTGAAACACTGACTTCGACATCTTATTCCACGCCTAACAAACATTTATCTTACAGGGACTTAAGCAGGAATGAGCTGACAGCGATCAGTAGACGGACCTTCAGAGGTCTGACGTCACTCAAGAGTCTACATCTAGACGGAAACCACCTCAAGTGTATAGATGACAAGGCGTTGGAACATATGAAGAGTTTGGAAGTACTGTAAGTGGTTTGCAAATTTGACAGATGTCAGTTTAGAATACCTTTTACCCAACTGACTGTAAGTTTCTGAGACTAAAATCCCCGTTAAAATCCATATTGATATCTCTGTTTTATCAACTATAATTACAGGGATGACGATATGTTTTATTTAGACATCTTGATCATAGAAACGCGGGTTAATACTCACAAACATACACAATACACACACAGACTTATACACACAAAAAGCACACACGCACGCACGTAAACACCCACCAATCTAAAACACACGTATGCAAAAAAAATGTAAAAAAAAGTTTTTTTTTTTATTTTTCTTTTTCAACTTCATTTTCAAAATTATAAATAATTGTTTCTTTACTCTTGTCACTAAATGTAAAATCAATTTAAGCTTTGCCCTAGTTCAGGAACCAAGGCTCTCACATAACTGTGTACATGAGTGTTACAATAAAGCAGCTATTTATTTATTTATATTTATGTAAATTTTATTGTTTCCTTTACCTTTATAAAATACTAAATCGATTTTGTCTAATGAAGTGTCATTCGATTTTTTTAGTCAATCGGGTTTTTTGTTTCTTAATTTAACAAACAGTGATATAAACCAGTGGTATTGAATTCGTCGCTGTAATTGATTACTGATTTAACTTTCCAATCTTCCAGCACACTGAATAGCAACAACCTCACATATTTATCACTGGAGCCAGCATCAGTCGCGCGACTGCACACGTTACGACTCACCGATAACCCGGTCGTGTGCGACTGTCGCGTCGCCCGTCTACTGGTCGCGTTACGAGCGTCGGCGTTCGTAGGAGTTGGAGCCAGGTATGTAGTAGAAAGAGAGAGTCGGTGGTTCAGGGGTTAAGCACTTGACTTGCAATCTACAGGTCCTGGGTTAGAATCCCGCCATGTAACAATGTGTTTTTCGATTTACATATGTACATTTATCCGACGTTCTCACGGTGAAGGAAAACATCGTTATGCAATCTGCACATATCTGAGAAGAAATTCAATATGTGTGAAGTCGACCCGCACTGGGCCAGCATTGTTGACTATGACCTAGTCACCCCTAACTTAAGGTAGGCTCCGAGCCCATCAGTGGGGACATATAGTGAGCTGAGGATGAACATGTAGTTGAAAGAACTGATTGAACTTTAGCTTCGTGCCTACTGGAGATTCGGACCTACCGTTGTTATATTTTTGTTTCCAGATGCCAAGCCCCCGCGACCCTCAGAGGAGCGCTACTCACAGATTTAGAAGACAGTGATTTGATATGCAATGGTAAGGCTTGCAATTCTACCGTATTATAGTTTTACGGAGAAAAATATTAAGAACCATGTTTAACGCGACATTTTTTGCTGTTGCAACCAAGGTCTTATGTTAAGTATACTCAGTCCAAATTGATAAAACATTCTAGTCTTTTTCATAGTAAGCAAACGAGCAATCAGCTGTACAGTTCCGTGAAATAGTGGAGTATCTAGCCCATAGACATCTCCAAACCGTTGTTTATTGTCTAATGTAACCTTAAATAAGTGGAAAGTTTCTGATTGTTTTAATAATGGACCATGTTCTGTTTACGAATAACCATTATTCTCCAGGTCCGATAGCGGTGACATCGGAGTGTTCCGCGGAGCCGCGCTGCCCTCCGCCCTGTCGCTGCACGGCGGAGGGCACCCTCGACTGCAGGGAGAAGCTGCTCGCCGAACTGCCCGCCTCAATACCACATCGTACTGTTGAAATGTAAGATATTTTTCCACAAAGCCAAACTTATTTAAAGTAGGTATATACCGACAAGTTTATCTGACCTGGGCATAAGTCAAATTAAATTGAGCCAGCTCACTTGCGCCCTCTTGTTAATGTCAAAAAGTGCCACAACATTCTCTATGTTCTGTAATTGTCATGTCATTGTCTATACCCGTGTAAGTTTTACAAATTTACTGACATAACTACCTGCGACAGTAGCGCCCCTTACTAACTCAGATATCCTCATTTGACCATATGTCGCTATGTCAAGATTCCAAGCTTGTATTGTGAGCGTTAAATAACATTTCATATAAATGGATAGTAAATAAACGTCCTTGGCAGTATACCGACGCTGGAAAGCATAAACGCTGTAACCCTTGAAATCGCGAATATGTTTTTCACACGTTAATAATTTCAACCATTATCAAATCATTAATGATTTTATTATAGTTTAGCACAAACTACACAACATTGCTAAATACCGCATGCTTGTAGGCGTATCAGCTCTCGAGTTATAATTTTTTGGCTCTCCTGTAAAGTTCATACTTTCGGGGTTACAGCGTTTCTTTCTAGAACTATCCAAAATAAACTTTCTCTTTTCGATGTCCGATGTTACAAATATTAATACTCAAAGTAACTACGACAGGTATGATAAAATTGCATTAATATGAAACAGAAATCTAGAATAGCTTAAATGTGTACTTCCAGACGTCTAGAACAGAATGAGATAACAGAAGTGGGAGCGGGTGCTTTCGTCGCTATCAAAGTGGTGGCCCGCATCGACCTCTCAAACAATAAGATTGTGAAAATCGCAGCAGACGCCTTCAATGGACTCACCAGACTTACTTCCTTGTGAGTAAAAAATCGGTTCAGTTGTTCACGTTACAAGATGTTATAATGTAATCGAAATAGACAGTTTTTTTCGTCTCTCGTAAAGTTGATAAAAATGACTTAAGCGGGTTTGTTAGCTAAAGGACGAAGAGTTATAAAAAATATGTTTGAACTCTTCAAATGTACTTAATATTGTATCTTTATTTTCAGAGTACTGTACGGAAATAAAATAAAAGATCTGCCAGCGGGTATATTCCACGGACTGTCATCTTTACAGCTACTGTGAGTATTACTACTCAAGTACACGCTATATTATTAGCTGTCGCCAGCGACTCCGTCTGAGCATAATTAAAAAAAAACTTAATAAGTACCCTATATGTTCTTCCATCTGTGACAAATTTCATCAAGATCTGTTGAGACGTTCCGGAGATAACTTCATACAAACATACATCTAAACATTCGCATAATATTAGTAACTAAAAAATGTTTCAGAACTCATTCTAGCTTAAGTAATCAATACCGGAATTGTTAAGAACTAATGCCCAGTTTACATCATTCCAATCAAGCGATAGTTGAGTGCTGACAACTGGAAAAATGTAAACGCACTGGAATGCGATGTTTGTGTCTGACTTAGCTAGGATATGGTTTGCAATCTGATAGCGGAATTTGAATCCACAATTATGGATTAATCCGTACCCAACAAACAGTACAGTCTACATTTAATATGAATAAAACAATTTATTTATTTACTTTATTTTATTTATTTACAGATTGCTGAATTCTAATGAGATTTCGTGCATAAGAAAGGATACTTTTAGAGATCTTCAGAGTTTGAAATTATTGTAAGTTTGATTTTAATTAACTCATTGATATTGGAACGAAGTTCCTTATCGCGCGTTGTGAAAGGGGGCTAGACGAATTCTTACGAAAAGTTGTCACGACACTTTTTGCTATAGTAAGTATGTTAACGACGAATGAGCGCTACTTCACCATGGCAACGACGTGACAATATATAACGAAAATTCATAGAAATAAAATGTACTTCTTGTGAATAAACATTGATTCCTTCACTAATTAATAGAAAGGAACTTCGTTCCATCCGGGTGTCCCAACACACCTCTCAAGTTTTTTTTTTAACAAAATGAGTGGAAAAAAAATACAGTCGAATTGATAACCTCCTTCTTTTTGAAGTCGGCTAAAAAGAAACCGAAAATGGCCGCCATTTATGGCGCCAATGGCTATAAATGTTCAGTTTCTTATTACATTTAATTAAAATACCTTTTTTCTTTCAGATCTCTGTATGATAACAATATTAGGTCCATACCTAATGGTACTTTTGATTCACTCACTGGAATACAGACTTTGTAAGTTATTTTGTACAAGCTGTCGCCCGCGACTCTGTATTCGCGGAATTAAAAATATAATTAGTAGCCTATGTGTTCTTCCAAACTATGTTCTCCATCTGTGACATTTTATCAAGATCCGTTTAGCGGTTCTGTAGATAACTTCAAACAAAAATACATCCTTTTAAATATTCGCTTTTACATATTATATAACATAGATAAAGTTGGGAATTAAATTAAATAATTTGAAAATTAGAAATAACGCCATCTAGTCAAGAAATTGTGAAACATGATTAAAAATAGAATTACACTTTTACAAATTAAATACACTTCTAAAACAAACTCTATTTCTTAGGCATTTAGGTCGTAATCCGTTCACCTGTGACTGTTCGTTACGGTGGCTGGCTGCGTACCTTCGTAAGAACCCTATAGAAACATCTGGAGCCAAATGCGACTCACCCAAACGACTTGCCCGCAAGAGAATAGACGCGTTACGAGATGAAAACTTTAAATGCAAACGTAAGTAGTAGAAAATAGAGTTCATTTTTATTTACAGACTTATACGGGATTTCTGTTAATCGGTTTTTGTATGCCATTTAATACAATGCAATCTATTGTTGCTGAAATGTCATCTGACAAAGGTTTTTTTTCACTCTGTTAATCGTGTGGACTTCTCCATTTATGTGTTCTTTAACTTTATATATTTTTTTAATTTACCTGACTCGAAGGACCAAGATCATTCCTATGGAAAATTTCACTGCAACACCATTTGTATTGACACATATTGTCTCTGCTTCTTGAAAAAGAAACAGAAGGACAGCAATATGTATTCAAGGGCTTTGTTACTCAAATTATGTTTTAACTTCAGCTGGGGAGGAGACAGAAGGTGATAGAGGTTCGTGTGGCGCCACTGGCGCGTGCCCCGCCGCGTGCGCGTGCGAGTGGGATGCAAGAGGGGTGCGCGTCGCGTGTGCTAGAGCTGGACAGAATGATGTTCCACGGGACTTACCTATGGCCACGCACGCACTGTAAGTCACTAAAACTTTGAACCTTTAAGAACTATATTTGAGATAAAAAAAATTAAAATGTATTTATTTTCTTTATTTCAGATTGATGTCAGACAACAACCTAAGACAGATCAAGTCAGATGGTCTCTTCGGAAGACTACCGGATCTTAATAAACTGGACTTCCGTAACAATGGTTAGGAATTTTATTTTAATAAGACCCCTTAAATTTGTTCACTTTGAAACTGTTAAATGAATTTTTAGGAATGAAATGACTTGTCGTCTCTTTCATTTGTAAGTTCTTTCTCCAGGTATAACAGAGATAGAAGACAACGCGTTTGACGGCGCTGCCAACATGCAGGAGTTGTTGTTAGACGGCAACCATTTAGCAACCGTTACTGACAAGATGTTCTTTGGTTTACACAGTCTCGTTACATTGTAAGTTAAATACACGAACTCAAATTGTCAGGAAATACAAAGGCTTATTTTAACCACAAGAAGGCTTCACAATGGCTTTTAACAGATGGTAGACTTCAGCAACAACATCAGTTGCATGAATTGTCCTCGCTCAGTGAAATACCACAACCTCACAGAAGACAGGCGTCAAGTGGAAGTAATTACAAGTACAGTCTGATGAGTGTGGTGTCGGAGGACTCATTTTAGTCCTCTTTCCCTTCCCATCCCTTTTCTAATAAGGAAAGGATGGGAAGGGGAGGTGGATTTGATGGAGGAGGAGATGCATAGGAAGGTTAAATATTCTCTTTTTGTGCGTCTCCTTCGGTAGGCAACGCATCTGCAATTGCAAATGTCTATGGGCAGCGGTCGCTTCGCCATTTCGGCGAATTCTCGGCCGCTTGCTCGTTTGCCACCATGTAATATAAAAAAAACAATTCTTGAAATGTTTTTCGTTACTAGATTACAGTAAGATTAATTATCTTTCAGGTCCTTAGCTGATAACAAAATTAAATGCATCACACCTGGAGCTTTTGATCATCTCAACTTGTTGAAAACTCTGTAAGTAGAAAAGAGATTAGAGTTTTCTAATGGCGGACTACAGTTTAGTCCGAATCTTTATATCATATATCTGTTGATCCTTAGCACACTCTCCGGCAACCCGATCCACTGCAGCTGCCACGTGGGCTGGCTGGCGGGCTGGCTGCGCACGCGCCGGCTGGCACCCGGCGCCGCATGCGCCTCGCCCGCCAACCTGCGCGGTGCAAATATACCACATCTTGAACTCACTGACTTTAAATGCACAGGTAAGTAACCACTGTTACTTAACACTAAGTTACTATTAACTTGAAGGAATTATACTCATCGTTTAGGTAAAATATAACACACTGTATGTATCAAATGGTTTATTAGGTAAAGTGGTTACAAGCACACCGGTTGGTCCATACTAATCTTACTAGTTAGATGGATGGATGTTTGTTTGAAGGTATCTCCGGAACGTCTCAACAGATCTTGATGAAATTTGACACAGATTTAGAACATAGTCTAGAAAAACACATAGACTACATATTATTATGCTTAAAGTCGGCTCGAAGGGAGTCGTGGGCGACAGCTAGTAAAATATAATTGTTATTAATTGCACGACGAATTTCGGTATTCTTAAAGAACTTTGATAATTGTTTATTACAGCGCCATCTATTGCGAGTGATATTCAACATATATAATGTATTTGTGTTGTAGCTGAAGACAAGGGTTGCCTGTCAGCGGAGTACTGCCCGGCGGCGTGCGCGTGCGCCGGCACAGTGGTGCGCTGCGCACGCGCACAGCTCACTGCCCTACCTCACAATATACCCAGACAGACCACTGAACTGTAAGTTCTACCTATATTGCTTGTAAAATCCGACACGAGACTACTCTCGTACAACTCTACAGTTCTTAATGTTTTATGAATATACGAGTACAGTTTAAAATAACGACATTTACACTTGAATAATAAAAACACTTTGAAATTAACACTTATTTATATAAGTGTTAGTATTATTTATTAGTAGTATTAATTAATAATAAGTATGCATTCTTTTAAATATTAAATTATATTTATCTAAAAAGATGTGATTGTTTCTTTGCATCCATTGATAGGCTCCGAAATTACTGAAACTATTCCCAGATGATATAAGCTATGTTTATTACTAAATTTATATTTTAACTAGCTGTCGCCCGCGACTCCGTCCGCGCGCTTTTAAAAAAACTAAATGGGGGGGGGGTTATGAAAAATAGATGTTGTCCGATTCTCAGACTTACTGAATATGCTCACAAAATGTCATGATAATCGGTCAAGCCGTTTCGGAGGAGTTCAAGTTCGAACCCCGTGACACGAGAATTTTATATATAAGATTTCTCGCAAACGAAGTGGCGATCAATTGCTAGTACATTCTATTCAGAATAACCATAGAGTCAATTGATGGTTATTTAAATTTTTTAAGAAAATTATTAAGTTAAACAATTATTTCATAATTTCCAAGGTACTTGGAATCAAATGAGATCACAAGCCTGGAGCCGGAACAAATCCGTCATCTCACTCAGCTGACGCGTCTCGATCTCTCCAACAACAAGATCGATGTACTCCATAACAATACATTCGACGGCCTCACCAAGTTATCTACATTGATCGTCAGTTACAACAGACTTAGATGTGTACAGGTTAGTTTATCACAGGGATACCCAAAGGGGTAGATATTGAACTTAAAGCATTGCTAATTCTCACTTTGTCTTCTATTGACCTAAGTCAGAATTTAAAAAAATAATAATAATTGATCTTAAAAGTAGGTAATTTAACCATGTGGGGGTCTGTGGAAACGGTTCATTTAGGAAAAGGGGGTCACTTGTCTAAAATAGTTTGGGGATCCCTGGTTTATCAGGTCTCGAACCTAAGAGCACATGCACACACTGACATTTCATAGCAGATATGTGAAATTTCTATAAACACATTTGTATTTTTTTATATTATAAGCGACCGCGCATAGACATCCACAATTGCAGATGCGTTGCCTACCTTTAATCGATAGAGAAGGGAGCACAGAAAGAGAATATTTTCCCTTCCAATGCATCCCATTTAATATCAAATCCACCTTCCCTACCCATCCTTTCCTTATAAGAAAAGTTTAGGAAGGGAAAGAGGTCTAAAATAAGGCCTCCGGAACGCACACTCATCAGAAGAAACGCAGAATTACTTCCAATTAACGCCTGTCTTCTGTATGGTCGTGGTATTTTACGGGGCGAGCTGGCCCATTCGTGCAACATATGTTGCTGGCGTCGTTATGTTAATTAAAAAATGGCGGGGATTGAATCTGTACCAGAAACTAAGTCCTGCATAAGCCATTCCGTCACAAATTATAAGTATAAACAGTTTTCTTTAGGTTTTAACTAACTTGTCTCATTTACCAGAGGGACGCCCTCAAAGGGCTGACGCAGCTCCGAGTGTTATCGCTGCATGGAAATAACATCTCCATGTTGGCTGATGGCGTCTTCAGGGACCTGGAGTCCATCTCTCATGTGTAAGTGTTCTGAATATCATCCACATTCATTACTGTACTCATACTGTGGTCTTTTTTATACATTTTCCTAATAAACAACTTCTATTTGTTCATTACAATGTACCAGACAGGTGCAGTGGAAAGTAACGATTACGTACAGATGACACGGATAGGATAAATATGTATATAACAAAACCCAATAGATGGCGCTGTTACTAGAAGACGTCTATTTCGTTTAGTTGATACAAAACCCAATAGATGGCGCTGATACTAGTAGATGTCTATTTAGTTTCGTTGATACAAATCCCAATAGATGGCGCTGTTACTAGAAGACGTCTATTTCGTTTAGTTGATACAAAACCCGATAGATGGCGCTGCAATTATTTACTAAAGCTAGTTAATTTGCAGTGCACTGGGCTCGAACCCGCTATACTGCGACTGCCACGCGCGCTGGCTGTCGGAGTGGGTGAAGAGCGCGGGCGAGTACGTGGAGGCGGGCATCGCAAAGTGCTCGGAGCCGGCGCGCATGCGCGACAAGCTCGTACTGAGCACTGCATCCAGCGCCTTCGTCTGTACAGGTACAGACAACTTCGACAGTCATTCATTTCAGTCTTCATTCATTCGATCTTTCATTCACTTCATTCACACTAGTCATAAGATGATGGTACTGCGATTTCGGTATAGAGAACCGCTTTAGCGTGATTAGTTGTGATAGATCCTGTTTGTACTAACTTTTTGGTTTTAGGTGCGGTAATTTGCTGTGTAATTTAGTTTCATTTATATCCACCGGGTCAGATAAGTCAGTCAGTCTATACTCACTCATTCGTTCATCAGAGAAGGTACCCAGTGAAGTAGTATCGAAGTGCGATCGTTGCGTGAGGTCTCCGTGCGCCAATGGCGGCACTTGTAGCGCGACACGCGGCGGGTTCTCATGCGCGTGCGCACGCGGTTTCCACGGCGAGACGTGCCAGCAGCGGATCGACGCTTGTTACGGCGCCCCCTGTCGTCATGGAACATGTACTTTATTGGAGGAAGGGCGGTTCCAGTGAGTACATACTGTTAAGACCCCCTAACTAAACTAAAGACCCCATGCTTAATATCTTCAGAAGTATTAAGAAAGAGTGGATTATTTCTATTATCCGCTCCTCTTTAATACTTCTAGGTGTTCAGTTGGCCAACTGATGCTAATTTCGATGGTACTCTTTCACTATACTCTTGAAGACCCCCAACATACTTGAACGGAGTTTGGTCTTTTATTTGAAGGTTATTATCATATGTTTAGTTGTTCATGTGAGGCGGGGTACACTGGTGTACGTTGTGAGGTGGACATCGACGACTGCGCGGGCCACAAGTGTCAGAACAACGCGACCTGCCTCGACCATCTGGAAGGGTACACCTGTAAATGTGCACCTGGTTACATGGGTGAGTAGCTAACATCACAAAGAGCACTCTTCTTTTAATTCTTAATCAGGTGAAGGTGGAAAACGAAAAAGCAGCCATGTGATTTCGCTAAAATAGCGACGTAACTGCCCATAGATATTTGCAACAAGTTGAAAGGTTAAAGAGAGGACTTATAAAAGACATTACGTATCCTTTACGTCTTCAGCTAAGTCCATTTAGGATAGGAAGTGGTTTTTTTTTTAAATATTTATTTATTCTTCGGTACTCATCGGAAGCTTGTCTTTTGTCTGTCTTTCTGTAATTCCTATGCGGATTCTGCCACTGTTAACTTTAGGATGTACTGGTTTTATGTCCAGGTGAGTACTGCGAGACTAAGATCCCGTTCTGCAGCGCTGAGTTCAATCCGTGTGAGAACGGTGCGATCTGCACAGACCACGGCAGCCATTACACATGCAGTTGTCCGCGAGGTTACGCCGGCATCAACTGCACTATCAACCCAGACGACTGCCTCGACCATATGTGTCAGGTGAATACACAAACGTCACATTCATCATCAGCTCACTATACATCCCCACTGAGGGGCTCGGAGCCTACCCTAAGTTAGATATGACTAGGTCATAGTCAACCATAGCCCAGTGCGAGTTGACTTCACACATATCATTGAATTTCTTCTCAGATATGTGCAGCATCACGATGTTTTCATGGTACATGGAAAAACACATTGATACATGTCGGGATTCCAACCCCTGCAGATTGCAAATCCATTGCTTAACCCCTGAGTCACCGACGCTCATATTAACCTGACACAATTTTTCACTCATCTTGACTACATTCCAATACAAAGAAACTATACATATCAATAGAATTGAAGTGTATGTATGTTATATCGAAAAGTGTTTTTTTGACCGCAAGGCTGTGTTTATCTGATGAACGCGGGCATATTATAGGCACTGAAGAAGTCGCGTGCGACTGCTAGTATTGCAATAGCTGCAAATATGGAATTTAACGTTTGTTTACTGTACATCAGAACGGTGCGACATGTATCGACGGTTTGGAGGAGTACCGATGCGCGTGCGCAGCCGGGTACGCGGGGCGCTACTGCGAGGCTGCGCCGCACGCCGCGCTCGGCACCTCGCCCTGCGCACACCACGACTGTGTGCACGGCGTCTGCTACCTGCCCGCGCCTGCGCCCGCACAACCCGCCGGCACCGCGCTACAGGTCTCACCTCACTTTACTACTGTTTTCTAACGCACAGAGAGATTATGATCCTTTGTGAGTTTGTAACACAATTTAACATGTACATATCGACGCTGGAAAACGTAAACGCTGTAACCCCGAAAGTATGAACTTTACAGGAGAGCCAAAAAATGATAACTCGTGAGCTGATACGTCTACAAGCATGCGGTATTTAGCAATGTTGTGTAGTTTGTGCTAACCTATAATAAAATCATTATCGTTTGATAATGGTTGAAATTATTAACGTGTGAAAAATATATTCGCGATTTCAAGGGTCACAGCGTTTATGCTTTCCAGCGTCGATATAAAGAAAAACTATAAGTTATTTTAATTCAATAGTAAAGAGTTCCAGTAGCTTTCTAAATTTGAGACCACATCTTGTAGAGTTTGAAAATGTGTCGATCCTTCAAGTCGGATACAAAATTAATTTAAAGATCCGTTCTTAGTATTACTAGTAATTGATAAATAATTAAGAGCCAGTTATTTCTCAGGATGATATAATGATGGAGCGGCCGCTACTTGGAGCTACCAATGACTACCTCTGCAAGTGCGCACCAGGATACTCAGGTTATATTTTGTTTCGAAGACTTCTAATAAATACAAAAAAAATGTAGCCAAACACGTTACAACCACTATGATACAAATTAAATTATTTTATTATTTGAAAAACTTGTGAGCCGTCATGGGACGCCTGCCAGATGTGAAACATCGTGTGTGTACAAGTAATATGGATAAAATATTAAATATTATAATTAAATTAATAATAATAATAATGATAATGATAATAATGACAAGAATGATAATGATAGCGTGGCGACCCGTCCCCACACCGTACACTCTACTACACATAATATGTATACATATATGTATACCTTAGCATAGCGTGACGACCCGTCGCCACGGCAAGCGTCGCCACGCCAATAATTCGGTTTACAAGTGATCCTATAGATGTTTCACATCAAAAAGTCACTAATTTAAACATCTTCCAAAATAAGTCGAAGAAAATTACATAACTAAAGTGTTTCATTTTTCAATTGAACAGCGCCATCTAATATAAATCCAGCTGCAACTTAAACTTTTTGCATAATAGATTGTTTTGTGGTCCAGGTCGTCTCTGCGAGTACCTCACCTCCCTTACGTTCAACCACAACGACTCTCTGGTGGAACTGGAACCATTGAGGACATCACCACAGGCTAATGTCACTCTTGGTGAGTGAAAATATTTGAATCTTTGTTCATTTTATATACAGCAAAGGAGTGGAACAAATTACCGGTGTCAAAATTTCTTTCCAAGTACACCGTCATTCAGGAGCACTGTAAAATTGCACTAACTAAAGCGCTAACTATCCGTCAGATTTTTGTCTAGTATATACTTGAAAATATCAACATGGCAGTCAAAATTTGTTTTTTCGTTATTAAAAACAATAAAATAAAATATATTACCAACATTAATTTCATTAATCCCTATTCATTACTACACTCGTTGTTATTCTTTGACTTCCCGCGCAATCTTCCAATTTTTTCACTTATCTTTTTCTAAATCAAAAAGGCTAAGGTCTTGTTGACATGTATGCCAACTACTTAACAGAATTTAAAACTCTTTGTCTACCAAAAAGATCGTATATATATTTTCACTCAACAGTCAAACGCTAGTTAAAAAAACCGCATAAAAACTTTTTATCCTTACTTCTTACAAGTTGATGAAGACTAGAATGTCCTGGGTTGATGGAAAATAAGCGTATCTCAGACGGGCATAGTTTGATAGCGTTTAACTCTGCCACTGTTGAAACTTCTAATCTTTCTTATTCAGTGTTCAGCACGACTCAGCATCATGGCGTATTACTTTACTTCGGAGACAGCGAGCATCTTGCTGTGGAGCTGTTCAATGGTAGAATCCGGATCAGCTACGACGTCGGCAATCATCCTACATCTACTATGTACAGGTTGGTACCAACAAACCTTTATACATGGACAGGCTATACGTCGTGGTTTTTGTGACTATTTGATTTTGGCCATTTTCGCGTTGATGATATCGGTTATTAACACTAGTGTGGATTCGAAGTAATAATAGATTTTTATCGTCAGTGACATCAACAGACGTGTTTAAATCGGAACGAAGCAAAACTTTAATTTGCAAACAATCTATCTAATATATAAAATTCTCGTGTCACAGTTTTCGTTCCCGTACTCCTCCGAAACGGCTTGACCGATTCTCATGAAATTTTGTGAGCATATTCAGTAGGTCTGAGAATCGGACAACATTTATTTTTCATAACCCCCCCACCCCATTTTTTAACTGCGCGCGGACGGAGTCGCAGGCGACAGCTAGTTCATGTATAAAAATCAGTTCCCTGTAGACAAAGACTGGTAAAGTTAACTGATCCAGTAGGTACTCGTATAATTGCTGACTAACGCCCCCCTTTAAATGTCAGTGCAACAAGATTCTTACCATACTATAACTGTCTTATCACATATTTTCTTGTCTGTAAGTTCTGACGCCTTACTTAGACATGAAAATTTGTATATCGTACATTTTCTGACAGAACTAACCTGGATTACAGTGTTTCTCACCGAGCCAGATAAATTTGTTACACTATTCATTACCAGCCTGGATTTGTCCACTGCTGGACGTAGGCCTCCCCCATCGATTGCCACAATGCCCGGTCCTGTGCCGCCCGCATCCAGTGCACTCCCGCAACCTTGACCAGGTCATCGGTCCACCTTGCAGGAGGCCTACCCACGCTGCGTCGACCTGTCTACCAAATTGATTTTTACACCTGATTGTTACACTATAGTTACTACAATCGAAGGGATTATTAAGGCCTCAGTTAGTGGTCTCTGTGATAGTTAGTCTTTTGATGTGGTACTAATAAATTTTATTACAGTTTCGAGATGGTCTCTGATGGGTCTTATCACAAGGCTGAGCTGCTCGCTGTCAAGAAGAATTTCACTTTAAAAGTAGACGATGGGCCTGCCAGGTCTATTATCAATGAAGGTACTTAGTACCAGAGTTAATTGTCACTTAAGCAGCCCTTAAGGTAGATTTCTCTTTCTTAATTTAAACCCCTTAATGACCTAAGAGCTTGGGATATGCTTGAATTCGTTTGAATGAATCTCTGAATCTTTAAGAGTTTATCTTAAAGATTCAGAGGACGGCAATTAATATAGTTAGTAGACCAGTGACTCTAAATGTGGTCCAGGTCTCTTTCTGGTCTGAGTAGACCCGATTCGTTTTACTATGTTGGGAAATATGAAGATTCAAAAGTTGAAGAAATGTACCAGAAGGGAGTTACCAGAAACCAGTATCATTTTAAAGGTCTACGAGAAAGTTTAGGAATCTCTGCGTTGTTTAGATAAAGCTGAACATTTAATTTAGTCATTTTATGTAAATATTACAGGTACCAAGGAGTATTTGCGTCTGGACAGGCCGATGTTCCTCGGCGGAGTACCTGAAGATGTCGCTAAAGATGCCTTCAGTAAATGGCATCTCAGGAACATCACTAGTTTTAAAGGTATTTAGACAATATTCATACAAAGTTCACACAAAATAAAAGAGAGAACAAGCAAATTACACTTATGCCCTATCTTACTATCTGATTCTAGGTAACTACGACACTTCTGACTGTCACAATTTATATTCAAGTTTTCAAGTAATTCGTCAGGTTGTCTGAAGGAGGCGTGGATCAACCACAAGAGGGTTGACTTCGTGAATGCAGCGCGCACGCAGCGCACGCTGGCGGGCTGTGGGGGGGATGAGCCTCCTCCAGCACCTCCATCACATGCCCTGCAAGAGGACGGCGCACACAAACCGGTCAGATATCCATACATCTAATATATAAAATTCTCGTGTCACAGTTTTCGTTCCCGTACTCCTCCGAAACGGCTTGACCGATTCTCATGAAATTTTGTGAGCATATTCAGTAGGTCTGAGAATCGGACAACATCTATTTTTCATTTTTTTTTTAACTGCGCACGGACGGAGTCGCGGGCGACAGCTAGTTATACTATAATGATATCAAATAATCCATTTTCAGTGTCGTAGACTACAGTCAATCGAATTTACAAGTATTTGGTTACAGGACCCTTGCGTACCGAATCCTTGTGCCCGTGGAGGGCGCTGCGTACGCGAGGAGGGTTCAGCCTCTGACTACACGTGCAAATGTCGCGCAGGCACCGCGGGTGCGCAGTGTGAACTGCGCACTGGCATTGGTATACAAAAATACACTAATCAACCAGCGAAATAAACCACAATACCAGTCTTTAATGTAATCTTTTACTTAGGTGGTGCACCAAGCATTGGTCTGAACAAGCCGCCAACTCGCAAAATGATCAGCAACGTGCAAGCTTCTCCAGGTACTTTTTTATTCCTTATTCATCTAGCGTTGCCAGGTGTCCGGATAAAATCGGACATAGGTAGTCTTTTTGATTGCGTGTCCGACCAAAATATATGGTTTTCCGGCTTTTGTTAGGCTTTTTACATTTCCCAAACGAGAGTGTACCTATTAATACTGAGACAAAATCCTAAATAATATATTGTGTCCGAACTTTCTACCCAAATGTCCGGACAAACTGGCTGATCTGTCCGGCTAGTAAGTTTAGCGATCTGGCAACCCTATATTCATCTATCCTAGATTTATATTCGTTCCTTATAAATATTGACGTTATATTATTTTCACGCTATAACATAAGGTCCATTTGATCGGAGACGAAATACTGCAAGAGTTGTCGCAGGTACAGTATTTTTTAATATTTGTTTTTAGTTTTATAGTTAAATACTCTAAAATAAAATACGATAAAATTGTTTATTTGTATTTCAAATAATATTGCACGCTTCAATGACTTCTATCTGTCAAAATTCGCTAGAAAAATACAGATTATAACAAAAAAATTGGCTTACAACTGAAATGTTAATTAACAATGTCTATTTTACTGGCTCTACCCACTGTATTTTTCGATTTGAAAATATTACGTCACAAAATGGCAAGGGTTTTATGTACATTATTGAAATGCACTTTAAAAATATACTTCATACATACGCTAAACGCAAAATGCATATGTCAAAATTCAAATGCTCAAATGACAACGAAGGCTTTCGCCATTGGCTGAGTATTACCGTTACCATGACAAGCATCCATCTTTGCTATTGGCTTGAAATTTTAGTCCCTTTCTCGCATAACAATTTTTTTAATTTACTCACCCCCTAAGTTTAATGGCGTGAAAATATATATCCTAAAGCGTGTCGTAAGTATAGAGCCTTTTGTTACAAAAATAATTATTTAAAAATATACCGTGATTGCTATGATTTTGCGCTATAAAAAAGTGTTTACACTTTATTATATTAGTAGAGAATACTGTCTTCTATTCATTTATTAAAATATACAATACATTTATAAAAAAGATAACAGATTAATAAATTCTATATACAGACGACACAGCACTATTTTTTTTTTTTGGATACTGTAGAAGAGACGCTGAACGCAACAGATTTTGATGGAACCTGTAAAGTATCAACGTAGATAAAAAATATAATGTTCGTAAGAAACGGGATCCCGTTTCTTACGAACATTATATTAGTAAAAACCACGAAAGTTTAAAGTTATATGTAGATAAAAAATACTAACTTACGATAGTTATCTCCGGTCTCACAGCCAGTAAGATGTTACTAAAGGAGTGTGTAATGGAGTTAAGCGTCTCTGAGTGTGTAGTAATAATACTAATAAAGTATACACATACAAAATGAATATTCAAAATTATAATAATTATCTATATTTATATATATAATATATATAATTATCTGTATTTAGGAGAATTTGCTTAATTTAGTTAGTAAACATTTACTCGGAATGTTCAAAAATCGATTGCAAATCAAATACCTTTATAGAAATTATTTAGAATTTGAGATTTAGTTTTAGGTATTTGTGGAGTCTTTGCCCTATTTAAGTGGCTTGAATCGAGTATACTTTACCAAGGCTAACAATAAAACATCGTAAATAAATCATGGCGATGTTATGCTAGTAAAAAAACTCCTTTAACCATGTGTTTTTCTACCGAAATGCAAAAACTATAGATATGCAATCTACTAGCTGTCGTCCGCGACATTGTCTACCTATGTGTTCTTCCAGACTGTTCTACTATATGCCAAATTTAATTGAGATCCGTTAAACCGTTCCGCAGATACCTTCTAACATCTATACATACATTCAAACTTTTGACATCTATATCTATCTATATATATAAAAGAAAGTTGTGTTAGTTACACCATTTATAACTCAAGAACGGCTGAATTGATTTGACTGAAAATTGGTGGGCAGGTAGCTTAGAACCAGGAAACGGACATAGGATAATTTTTACCCCGTTTTCTATTTTTTATTCCGTGCGGACGGGGTCGCGGGTAAAAGCTAGTTTATAATATTAGTAAGATAAATTTTGACGTCTAATCCAGAGATGATTTTCCAAAAGTAATTTTATATTGTAAGTGACAACACTGTGGTTATTTACTCCAAATAAAAGGTCTCCGGAGGCCGTTTTTTCGCTTCACTTTGATTCTCCGGATTTTACATTTTCTGGGCGTTAACAGTAGAAATCTACGTCAATAATCAAGTTTACATTAAAGACAAGTTCTGATCTATTAAATTTTTATCCTACAGCATTAAGCGGTAACAACTTGGTGCCAAAAGCTGGAGAAATATTTTGTTCATCCTCCGACATTAGTACCATGGACCATAATGATATTCTGAAATGTATAAAGAAGTTAATATTAAAAAGCAAACAAATACGAAATCATACTATTATTAAATGTTAGTATAGTTTAAATTATACATGTAAAAGAAAAATGTTCACAAAACCGTGCACCTGTCATACAAAGTAGGTAGAGGTTATTTTCTATTTGGCACAGTTTTGGCACATCTTTACACAACTTGGTACTCGTAATGGGTTGGCTACTATATCTATATATATTTTATCAAAATGTGGCAATCAATCGGCTTGAATTCGCTGCAATAGCGAGGCAACCGTTGCCAATAGACATCTGCAAATGCAGATGCTTTGCCTACCTTTAATCAACGGAGAAGGGGAAGAGCAGAAAGAGGATATTTGCCCTTCCAAAGCATCCCTTCTTCCGCCAGATCCACTTTCCCTTCCCATCATTTCCTGATAAGAAAATTGTGGGAAGGGAAAGAGGACTAAAATTAGGCCTCTGACGGCTCCCGAAGAAAACTCCTCCATATTAAGATTCGTGCCGTTCTAAGTTTCAGAAAATTTGTGTGGTTATAATTTTACGAGTGTTTTCATTTATTTAAAAATATAATGTTAAAGTCACAGAAAAATTTACTAATACGTAAAAAATTGTTATCTTAATTTGTTATATGTGTCTTAGAAAGTAAATAATATTTTTATTTATTGTTATTTAACAATTTTCTTACTTATTTTGTTATAACCTTATTGTATTTTCTATAACGCAGACGTAAAATTGTTATTCTTTCAATAGTGTTGTGCTAATATTCTTTCGTTTTTGTGACACCGCCATCTATCGGGACTATTTATTAGATGGGATAGTAACAAATAAATATAGTAAATAATTAAATCCTTCTCTTACCGTTGGTTTCTGAGACTTAAATCTCTGTACAAAACATATCTTTGATAAAACAGAGATAATAATATGTTGTACGCTAATATATTGTTGATTATATTATTATTTTTATTGCAGCTTCTCCGGCCCACAAGCAGTTATCCAATGAGCAGTCGCAGGCGCAGACTTCGCCCGCACCCGGCGGCTGTCGGAAGGTCATATTATGTTTTAATTAAACACTCAGCGAAATAATGTAAATCAATTTTCAAACACCTCATTTGTCAAAAACATAGTCACACAAAGATATGAAAAACATCAGCTTCCAACTGTGGGTTTCTGAGACCAAACTTCCCGTTTAAAACATATAGCTATCTTCTTTTCGTCAAAAATAATGACAGGGATGACGATATCTTTTATCTATATATATAAAAGAAAGTCGTGTTAGTTACACTATTTATAACTCAAGATTGGTCGAACTGATTTAGCTGAAAATTGGTGGGCAGGTAGCTTAGAACCAGGAAACGGACATAGGATAATTTTTACCCCGTTTTCTATTTTTTATTGCGCGCAGACGGAGTCGCGGGTAAAAGCTAGTATATATATAAAAGAAAGTCGTGTTAGTTACACTATTTATAACTAAAGATCGGTCGAAAATTGATGGGAAGGTAGCTTAGAACTAGGAGATGGACATAGGAACTTTTTTATCTTGTATGCATTTTTTTTATTCCGCGCGGACGGAGTCGCGGGTAAAAGCTAGTGTTTTATACAGAGATTTTGTTCTCAGAAACCAACGGAAAGTCAATCGAATAACTTACCACAATGCTTCATTACCTAAATAACGTTTCTTGAAGACGATAAATGTTTGTCAGTATGCAATTTCTGTTGTCAATTAGGAGGCGACTCGGGATACAGTGAGTGAGGGTAGTTGCCGCAGTCGGCGCGCAGTGAGGGGCGCTCGCTGCGCCGCCCGACCCGACTCCCGCGCTTGCGGCAAGGGACAATGTTGCCAACCTAAACGCACTAAGAAAAGAAAGGTAAATACCACAACCTTGCAACACTAGTAATTTAAGCCAGAAGTGAACTCAACGTGCATTTTTCAAATCATAGGCTTGTCATCGAATATTTTTTGGTTTGGTCCTTATATAAATAATACCGACTTCATAATTTTTTTTGGCAACGCACAATGAATTTTTTATCAATGTTGTGCTCAAAATATGGTGTGAAAGTGATTCGGCGTTCCTGGTCTAACACTCAAACATCAAGTGATTTTTTTCACAGATATATGTTTGCATATCGATGTAGTATTACTTTAACCAACGTTCTACTCGCGTTACAGATTCGTCTCGTCTGCGACGATGGCACACGGTACACCAAAGAAATAGAAATAGTACGTAAGTGCGCTTGTGGGAAGAAGTGCGGCAGGACCTCGCCTTTCTTGCTCTAGACAGGACCTAGAACAGTCGTGGTCCTACACTCAGACCTATTATGGTCCTAACATTGGTACTCAACATAACCCCGTCATAGTTACTCTTATAACCTTAAAGTTATAGCAGATTTCGCTTAATGTTCATAGAAATAGTAAATATCAACGAAAATATTGATAGACAATAAATTTTTAATGTTGACTTCATCTGTAAATTGTCACATTCACGAAATTCATAATAAAAAAAATCAAAATGGCGGATTAATTTTACCTTAAAATATTTAGCAGCTTTTACATAAAATCTTCTTTGTTTAATGTATTTCCAAAATATAATCTAACCTCTTTTTGTGTCAAATCTTGCGCGCCATTTTTGTATTTTTAAATTTAGAGTTAGTGATTGATATAAAGGAAAGTAGCTTCGGCCTAATATGATAGAACTGTAGTTAAAATTATTGAAACTTAATCCTAAACCGAATTAAATAATCACAAACCATATATGAAATGTGACATTTTCTTCGTTAGAAATAATAGAAACCTAGTCCTTGCAACGTATTTTTTATTTAGTTTAATAACAAAAAACATACAAAAATCAACAAAAAAACACGTAATTCTCATTAACGAAATCTTAACCAGTCAGTTAAAAAATTGCATTTGTTCGTAAAATAACATATATTTAAAAATAACAGTAATACTAATTTTCTTTAACTGAATCAAAGAAAAAACTGAAATGAATATAGTACAATTAAATGTAATGTCTACGTTTTTTAATATTTCAAAATTTTAAATATACTTCAGAGGCTAAGACAGTAAGGCTACGGATATACAAATTTTGGCGGGACTATTGTCAAGTTTTTTTTTAATCTACAATCAATTGTCAACTGTTTCCAAGCACGTTTTAGTTTTTAAATATCTATATTTAAAAATATTAAAAAAATTACCGATTTATCGTGACAAAATACTTTGGATGTGTTCATTTATAATAATAATATATTTATTCTGACTAGTTAATTAAGGGATGTTCTGTTAACAAACTTAAGTTTTTTAATAAGAATCATATTATCTCGAAATCTTTAGTGAATGTATTACACTGATCTCTATAGATGGACAGGATTCGATCCAAATTAACGCGCCTGTTGTAATTAATTCCATCTCTATTCTAAGTTTGAACCTCATCACGCTACCAAATGTCGGAAATCAAATAGGCACAAAATACCACGGCTTATAGCCTGTCTATTTATATAGGTCAGTGAAATTTTGTTGAGATTTTTATTTATTAACCAATCTTGCCATGATGAAGAGATAATTGCAGATAATAGAGATAAATTTAGGTTACTTTTTTATTGTAAGGCCACGTATTTATCTTAAAAATCTATCCGACTGAGAATCATTTGTATAAAAACTCATGAGATTAGTATTTATTGCGTTATTTGCTAGATCCAGGCTTTTAGGCTTTATCGAAATGTAAATTAGTAGTCCTAAGATGAATGTATAGGTTAACATTGTAGTATTAAAAATATTTTACGATTTTTGTATGCATTCCGTTTTTTTTTTATTTATTTCCTACCGCTTTGGTAGTTTTCATGCTTAATGTGAACGCATTTAACGACCTAAATATGTAAATGGACAGTATTAAAGTTTTTTTTTTCAATGAAAAATCTGTCAGGAATTAACGTAATCATGGATTTTACCGCCAAAATATTGCAATATAATAAGATTTTTTGTTCTTCTTTTCTGATGGATTTTTCTTGTCTTTTATAAGAATTAAATGTTGTAAGCTTTAAGTTACGTAGTTAGCTATCAATAGAAGTTGCAAATCAATGGCCGCGGAGAGGCAGCTGCGCTTTTTTAATAAATAAAAATGTAATAACTATAGTCTATGAACTTTATAATTTATTTGATGTAATAAAAGATGTTAGATATTTTCGGCTTTTTATTTTCCTAATACACTAAAATTAAATATTTCAATGAATCTCTCAACAATAATTTCAGAAAACGTGCCTTTTCCTAACCAATTCCTAAACCTCAAAATAATTCAATATTCGTAATTTCCAAAATATTTACATGTTTTATTTTGTACAAGTATTTTTTCTAATGAGAAAAACAACCGCAACACATCTACAAATGCAGATGTCTATTTGCAGCGGTCACTTCGCTATTTTGGAGAATTTAGGTGACCGCTTAGTCGTTTGCCACAATCTTACTAATATTATAAACTAGCTTTTACCCGCGACTCGCGGAATAAAAAATAGAAAACGGGGTAAAAATTATCCTATGTCCGTTTCCTGGTTCTAAGCTACCTAAGTTATAAATAGTGTAACTAACACGACTTTCTTTTATATATATAGATGCTAATGTTTAGATGGATGGATGTTTGTTACTGATGTATCTCCGGAACGACAACAGATCTTGATGAAATTTAACAGATGTAGAACATAATCTGGAAGAACACATATGTTACTTATAAAGTTTTTTTTTATTCCGCGCGGACGAAGTCACAGGCGACAGCTGGTTTTCGAAATAAAACAACAAAATAAATTAAAATAGAATTTATTTTATTCAATAGTGATTGTTATTTATCTCAAATCACATAATTTCCCTTCAAGTTAATACTAAATACAATTTCATTTTACATTATCATACAATAAAGAGTTTTTCAACCAATCAAGAAACAGACAAACAAATGTAAAAATGTAAACTTCGACGAGTTTTTTTTTAAATAATTTTCTGCACGTCAAATTATTTTTAACTGATTCAAATTTCGAATTTAGTTAGCGTATTTTTTTTTTAAGAAAAGGGCACAGTTTTCGTCTAAGTCTATTTATACCCCCTGAAAAACTCCTTGGGGTAATAAATGTTCAAATACCCCCAGTGAAAATTTAAACATCCTTTGTAATTTCGCATGTATACATTGATGTATGAATGTAGAAGAGAGGTGTCAATTACGCACCAAATGGATACATTGTCTCTGCCTACCTCTCTAAGTTATGGGCGTGAGTTGTGTAGTAGTTTTGTACAATAACGTCGACTAGTTAATTTACTTCATATGCAGAGTCGTGTGATTTCGTATTTAATGTAAGTCATTTTAAAGAATTAATTTATATTGTTTATTTTTTATTATTTAATAGGAATTATATAGATGTTAAATTTTTCATTGGGGGTATACATTAATCATTTATACCCCCATTAGTTTTTTTTTTAATATTAAATTGGAATTGCACAGGTGTTAAATTTTTTTCATTGGGGGTGTACATTGATCATTTATACCCCCAATTGTTTTATATCTGGGGGTAAAAGATGGTCAAAGTAAATTTTTCGCTTCCTATATATATATTGATTGTCTGTCTGTTGAATTGCTTAGAATTTTATAATACTGCGTACATTATTTCATATAAAAACCACATCCGTACAACTAAAAACATTAGAAATAAAAACCTTTTATTTAGGAATTTCAGTAAATATATAATGTACTTATATTAATAAATAACTCATTTTTACAACTACCTACCTAATATGAGGGTAGGCAGGAATACAAGAATAAAAACTAGTAAATACATTGACAAACTTTAAAAATTAAAAAAAAACTATATTAAATCGAAAAAACTAACTTTACTGTTCAAATTGTGATGTTATTTTTGATTTGTCATTCATATTTGGCCAATGTTTGATGAATATTTGCCAAACAATACAATTATGAAAATGTTTGATCAAATATTGGACAAATATCAAACTTTGGATTTTTTTAAAGCTCTTTCTTATTGTTTGAGAAAGTACACTCACCAACAAAAGTGTTTAAAATTTTATATATAAAATATTAAATATTAAAGACTGAATATGACAAATTCTTCAACTTAAATAATTAAAAAAAAAATTATATTAAAAAACTATATAATTTAATTTAATCTGAATAGTCAATTAGGTTCATAGGAACCTAGATATATTACTTATTTTATATATACAAGTCAATTTCCAGATAATTTCGAAGATATAAGATTTTTCCATCTAAAAAAAAACTATAGTTAAATTTAACTGCAAATTTTAACCATTCTAACTGCAGTTAAATCACTGAGACAAACTTTACGTCTTAAATGGGGAGAAAAACCCTCCAAGTAAGATAACTCCAGATTCAAGTCCACTGACATCTGTCAACTGTCAAAATGTACGTCATTCTCGAGATTAAAAAAAAAAACATTTTTGTTTAATTTTTCCAAATTATAAAATTCATGAAATACATTACAAAATAATACTATAAATAAAATTTAACAATCCATTAATCTTGGATTTACATTTTGGATGAAAAACGAAAAAAAAATTCATTTACTAAAAATATAGAGAAAAAAGTAAAATTCACATATCTATTAACTTCAAAACATTCTAGACTATAGACAAAAAAACACACAAAAGACAATCTTTCCCCCCATTTAACGTAACAGTTTATTATTGTTCCCGGATTGTTAATACAATACATGTATGGATAATTCCAATACAAATTTTATATCAGCTCGAGATCAACTTCAAACATGTCTTCTGTGTACGAAATACCACTTCAACTGTACCAACATCTTCCGTATAAATCTATACCCACTTAAGACTACCTCTTCGGGTAGAATCTTCTATCTATAATTTGTAATTTCTATCTCATTAGGTCCAGGTCTTAATTATCAAATAAATTGTTACATTGAATTTCAATCACCTCTTCGGATATCCAAATCTTTAAATCATAGCAGTGTTAACTACCTCTTCGGGTAGAATCTTCTATCCATAATTTCTATCTCATTAATTCCAGGTCTTAATACCTTATCAAGTAAATTGTTACATTGAATTTCAACCACCTCTTCGGATATCCAAATCTTCAATACCATAGCAGTTTCACTACCTCTTCGGGTAGAATCTTCTATCCATAATTTGTAATTTCTATCTCATTAGGTCCAGGTCTTAATTATCAAGTAAATAGTTACATTTCAACCACCTCTTCGGATATCCAGAGATCTTCAAATCATAGCAGTTTCACTACCTCTTCGGGTAGAATCTTCTATCCACAATTTGTAATTTCTATCTCCTTAGGTCCAGGTCTTAATTATCAAATAAATTGTTACATTGAATTTTGAATATCCAGAGATCTTCAAATCATAGCAGTGTTAACTACCTCTTCGGGTAGTACCTTTGTCCCGGATATCAGTACCTCAAGCTGAGGTCCTGTATCCGGGGTGGGCAGTGCTAGCAATGTGGTAGATATACATCTGGCTCGAGACGGCGCACGCGCACACGCTGTCTGTAATGATATTCCTTGAGGAATGCTCTCAGTCTCGCCGGTAGAGGGAGCTGTTCCACACCTGGAAGTAACACTTCTTTTATTTGTCTGAATAGAAATCTAATCTAGAATTTGGTTAAAAAAATCTAGAAATAAAAAAGTTATCTTATATAAGACGGGGATAATTTAGGCAATATTGAATTATAAATAGTTAAAGTAGTTCCGGAGTGTATTCAATGCAAATAAATCTAGACCAAGTATAGATATTTTAGTTTAGTATTAATTTTGTTTTATATTTAACTAGCTTTTATCCGCGACTCCGTCCGCGTGGAATAAAAAATAGAAAACGGGGTAAAAATTATCCTATGTCCTTTTCCTGGTTCTAAGCTACCTGCCCACCAATTTTCAGTCAAATCGATTCAGCCGTTCTTGAGTTATAAATAGTGTAACTAACACGACTTTCTGACTATATATATAGATATAGATTAATAATCATAATACGAATTAACTTCTTTTAATTTTTATAAATTAATCTTTATCTTGTGTTTATTAAAGTGATAAATGTACCTTATTTATGTTAGTTTAATATTATAAATTAAAATATTAGATTAAATATAATACATAAAAACTAAAATATATCATTAAAAGGTGTCCCTTTAGGCAAGGTTAATAATCTTAATATATAGATTAATAAATAGTCTAAGTATTCTTCTAGAATATTCTACATCTGTGATAAATTTCATCAAGTTCCGTTCAGACATTCCGGAGATAACTTCATACAAATATCTATCTATACATTAACATTTATAACATTAGTAAGATTATGTAGTTTTTATGTGACAATAAACAAATATATTCTATTCTAGTCTTATTTCAATATAGAAATATTATTATTTAAATGATCCTTCGAGCAGGACAAGATCTCACATCAACAGAAACACTGCAGCAACTTACAATTTAAGATAAATTAATTTTAAATTAATATATTGAAATTATAATTAAAGTATTAAAAGCATCTGTGGCTCAGGGGCTCTCACTTGACTTGCAATCTGCAAGTCCTGGGTTCAAATCCTGCCATGTACCTGTGTTTTTCGATTTACATATGTACATTTATCTGATGTTCTCACTGTGAAGGAAAACATTGTGATGCTGTACATATCTGAGAAGAAATTCAATGATATGTGTGAAGTCAACTCGCACTGGGCTATGGTTGACTATGTCCTAGACATATCTAACTTAAGGTAGACTCCGAGACCCTAAATGTGGATGTATAATGAGCTGATGATGTAAAGATATATCTATAATGAAAAACAAATTTGTCTGTATATATGTCACATGTAATCTCCGGAATGTCTAGACCGATTTTGATAAAAGTTTTACAGGAAGGTAGCTAATCTACACAGGAATGTTATTAGTATTTTTGATGTGAAACATCTATAGGATCACTTGTAAACCGAATCGTTGGGTTGGCGACGCTTGCCGTGGCGACGGGTCGCCACGCTATACTGAGGTATACATATATATTTTATTTTAATAACATTTAATATTATTATTATTATTATTCATTCATTCATTCATATATTCATTGATTCATTCATTCATTCGTTCATTCTATCATTCATTCGTCATTCATTAATTCATCCATTCATTCGTTCATTCATTAATTCATTCATCCATTTATTCATATATTCATTCTTTCATTAATTAATTAATTAATTAATTCATTCATTCATTCATTCATTCATTCACTCATTCATTTATTTATTTAATATTTTATGCATATTGTACACACACGATGTTTCACATCTGCTAGACGTCCCATGACGACTCACAAGTTTTTTTTTTATGAGCACTAAATAATAAATAGTGTTACCATCATATGTTGTATGTGAGACGATAACTGCTCTCGTCAACTGCTGCAGTGAGAATGGTTCTGTACGAGGCAATGGCGCAGTCAACATCGGCTCAAAGAACATAACACAAGCTGGATCCTGCAAAAAATATATTTTCGCCATACATACATACATACATTTTACATAAATTCACCGAAATAGCGAAGCGACCGTTACAAATAGACATCCATAAATGCAGATGCGTTAGTTAATCAACGGATAAGGAGACGCACAGAAAGAGGATATTTGCCCTTTCTATGCGTCCCCTCTTCCGCCAAATCCACTTCCCCTACCCATCTTTACCCGCATCAAAAACAGATAATCTGATATTTTAATAAATCATCCATATAAAATATGTATTAAGAAAGAAAGAAAAAACATTGTTACATACATCAAACATACAAAAACTGTAATGAGAAAAGTTGATGATGTGGCAAAAGGAGGCTCAGCAAAGGCAGGGACTAAAGAGAGGGTTTTTAGTTATAAAAGTAGTCGATGCCATTTCATTTTCATTTGATGCAACAAGAGGTTAGTGGAGGGAAAATGGGGTTAGTAGTTGAGGGAAAAGTGGGGTTAGTAGTTGAGGGAAAAATGGGGGTTTAGTAGTCGAGGGAAAAGTGGGGTTAGTAGTTGAGGGAAAAGTGGTGTTTGTAGTTGAGAGAAAAGTGGGGTTAATAGTTGAAGGAAAAGTGGGGTTAGTAGTTGAGGGAAAAGTGGGGTTAGTAGTAGAGGGAAAAGTGGGGTTAGTAGTGGAGGAAAAAGTGGAGTTAGTAGTTGAGGGAAAAGTGGGGTTAGTAGTAGAGGGAAAAGTGGGGTTAGTAGTTGAGGGAAAAGTGGAGTTAGTAGTTGAGGGAAAAGTGGGGTTAATACTTGAGGGAAAATTGGAGGTTAGTAGTTGAGGGAAAAGTGGGGTTTAGTAGTTGAGGGAAAACTGGGGTTAATAGTTGAGGGAAAAGTGGGGTTAGTAGTTGAGGGAAAAGTGGGGTTAGTAGTTGAGGGAAGTGAGGTTAGTAGTTGAGGGAAAAGTGGGGTTAATACTTGAGGTAAAAGTGGAGTTAGTAGTTGAGGAAAAAATTGGGGTTAGTAGTTGAGGGACAAGTAAAAGAGGGAGTATCAGTGTACGAGATAGATGAGGTGGAAAGACCAAAAAGCAGTAGACATCCCCTTGCATATGTAAAAAGAGCAGTAATCCAAGAAGAATGGAGACGTTTAATGAAAAGGGTCACAGCATCTACTTGACCATCAACCAGTCTGTTAAGACTAAGATAAAAATGGAAGGGGGAAGTAGTTTTGACAGATAAGAAGACATATAGGAAGGGGAAATATATCTTTAATTGCACATATCTATATACATGAAACAGAAGATAGCTTGTACAAGATATAATAGAAGTTAACATAATGGGAGATATTTGAATATTGTTATACCTTGTAATGTTCAATGAGTCCGGTGACAGTTGGTGCTGCGAATACAGCTGGATCATGGGAATCGAAGCTGAACCTGTGCTGGTAGTGCTCGATGCGGGCGTGCAAAGATCTACCATATTTACGAAATGATACAGAGAACAGGTGCTCCTCCTGAGCTGAGTCACGCAACAGGAATGTACCTGAAGACAGATAGAATTAATATTAATATTATAAACTAGCTTTAACCCGCGACTCCGTTCGAGGAATAAAAAAATGCACACAAGATAAAGTTCCTATGTCCGTTTCCTGGTTCTAAGCTACCTCCCCATCAATTTTCAACTAAATCAGTTCGACCAATCTTGAGTCATAAATAGTGTAACTAACACGACTTTTTTTTTATATATATATAATAGATGTGAATGTTTAGATGTTTGTTTGAAGGTATCTCCGGAACGGCTCAACAGATCTTGATGAAATTTGTCACAGATGTAGAACATAGTCTGGAAGAACACATAGACTTTTTATTAAGTTTTTTTTAAATTCAAGCAGACGGAGTCGCGGATAAAAGCTAGTCTAATATCAATAACGCAACATTAATTTAAAAAAAAACCAATTGACTGATGCTCTAATAAATAACGCCATCTATTGTATGATTACGAAAAAAAACAAATTTCTAAATTTCTGTCTATAAATATATAAACAGGCTTTCAGGCTTTCTGTCTGAAAAATATATAAACAGTCTTTTTATTTTTATATTCCAAGGTGGCAAGGTGGAATTCGCCGAAATGGCGAAGACACCGCTGCCCATAGACATTCACAATTGCAGATGCGTTGCCTACCCTCAAACGACAAAGGAGACGTAGAAAAAGAGAATATTTAACCTTCATATGCATCTCCATCAAATCCATCTCCCCTTCCCATCCTTTCCTTATAAGAAAAGGGATGGGAAATGAAAAAGGAAGTCTATATGTTCCAGGTAATCTCCGGAACGGCTGGATCTATTTTGACAAGACTTTCACTGTAAGATAGCTGATATACTCGGGCATGTTATAGGATATTTTTTTTTTCAATTCTGAGCTGACAAAATGGCGGATTATGAAACTATATCTACAACTGTCTGCCTCTCACTAGCACACAAATATCTGTCACCTTCAGGCTTGTTGTCGAGGAGACGTTCAGCCTCGTAGCGGTCCATCTTGCCCCAGTAGAAGGAGCAGGCGGTGATCTCCTGCAGATCCGGCACCAGACAGTGGATGTAGTCCACCTGGATCACAATTGAATTAATTGAGATTTCGGGATGAAGTTGTGTTTCATGTTTTAGTTGATTTTTTTATACGGTTGTATTTCATAGTTGAGTTGGGATATTCGGGAAGAATTTGAGTTTTACAGTTGAAATGAAATTTTGAAAAGTTGTATTTCATAGCTGAGTTGGGATATTCGGGAAGAATTTGAGTTTTACAGTTGAAATGAAATTTGGAGAAGTTGTATTTCATAGCTGAGTTGGGATATTCGGGAAGAATTTGAGTTTTACAGTTGAAATGAAATTTTGAAAAGTTGTATTTCATAGCTGAGTTGGGATATTCGGGAAGAATTTGAGTTTTACAGTTGAAATGAAATTTGGAGAAGTTGTATTTCATAGCTGAGTTGGGATATTCGGGAAGAATTTGAGTTTTACAGTTGAAATGAAATTTTGAAAAGTTGTATTTCATAGCTGAGTTGGGATATTCGGGAAGAATTTGAGTTTTACAGTTGAAATGAAATTTGGAGAATTTGTATTTCATAGCTGAGTTGGGATATTCGGGAAGAATTTGAGTTTTACAGTTGAAATGAAATTTGGAGAAGTTGTATTTCATAGCTGAGTTGGGATATTCGGGAAGAATTTGAGTTTTACAGTTGAAATGAAATTTTGAAAAGTTGTATTTCATAGCTGAGTTGGGATATTCGGGAAGAATTTGAGTTTTACAGTTGAAAGGAAATTTTGAAAAGTTGTATTTCATAGCTGAGTTGGGATTTTCGGGAAGAATTTGAGTTTTACAGTTGAAATTAAATTTTGAAAAGTTGTATTTCATAGCTGAGTTGGGATATTCGGGAAGAATTTGAGTTTTACAGTTGAAATGAAATTTGGAGAATTTGTATTTCATAGCTGAGTTGGGATATTCGGGAAGAATTTGAGTTTTACAGTTGAAATGAAATTTGGAGAAGTTGTATTTCATAGCTGAGTTGGGATATTCGGGAAGAATTTGAGTTTTACAGTTGAAATGAAATTTTGAAAAGTTGTATTTCATAGCTGAGTTGGGATATTCGGGAAGAATTTGAGTTTTACAGTTGAAATGAAATTTGGAGAATTTGTATTTCATAGCTGAGTTGGGATATTCGGGAAGAATTTGAGTTTTACAGTTGAAATGAAATTTGGAGAAGTTGTATTTCATAGCTGAGTTGGGATATTCGGGAAGAATTTGAGTTTTACAGTTGAAATGAAATTTGGAGAAGTTGTATTTCATAGCTGAGTTGGGATATTCGGGAAGAATTTGAATTTTACAGTTGAAATGAAATTTGGAGAATTTGTATTTCATAGCTGAGTTGGGATATTCGGGAAGAATTTGAGTTTTACAGTTGAAATGAAATTTGGAGAAGTTGTATTTCATAGCTGAGTTGGGATATTCGGGAAGAATTTGAGTTTTACAGTTGAAATGAAATTTGGAGAAGTTGTATTTCATAGCTGAGTTGGGATATTCGGGAAGAATTTGAGTTTTACAGTTGAAATGAAATTTTGAAAAGTTGTATTTCATAGCTGAGTTGGGATATTCGGGAAGAATTTGAGTTTTACAGTTGAAATGAAATTTGGAGAATTTGTATTTCATAGCTGAGTTGGGATATTCGGGAAGAATTTGAGTTTTACAGTTGAAATGAAATTTTGAAAAGTTGTATTTCATAGCTGAGTTGGGATATTCGGGAAGAATTTGAGTTTTACAGTTGAAATGAAATTTGGAGAATTTGTATTTCATAGCTGAGTTGGGATATTCGGGAAGAATTTGAGTTTTACAGTTGAAATGAAATTTGGAGAAGTTGTATTTCATAGCTGAGTTGGGATATTCGGGAAGAATTTGAATTTTACAGTTGAAATGAAATTTGGAGAATTTGTATTTCATAGCTGAGTTGGGATATTCGGGAAGAATTTGAGTTTTACAGTTGAAATGAAATTTGGAGAAGTTGTATTTCATAGCTGAGTTGGGATATTCGGGAAGAATTAGAGTTTTACAGTTGAAATGAAATTTGGAGAAGTTGTATTTCATGGTTAAGTTGGGATTTTCGGGAAGAATTAGAGTTTTACAGTTGAAATGAAATTTTGAAAAGTTGTATTTCATGGCTGAGTTGGGATTTTCGGGAAGAATTAGAGTTTTACAGTTGAAATGAAATTTTGAGAAGTTTTATTTTATGTTTTAGTTGAGTTTAGTTTAATATTTGACTGTATCGAACAAAATGTATAATCTTTGTTAAATTCTACATTATACTGTCTCATGTTGGTTGAAATTTATAAGTTGCCTCTTTAGTTAAACTATACATACCTGTGTGTGTACTTTAGCGGGGGGTGTGAGTTGCACTAGGGGTGCGAGGGGTGCTAAAGGTGCGAGGGGTGCATGTTGCGTGTGAGGTAACGCGGGGGCACGCAGCAGCAGCGCCCGGAGCTCCCCACCACACACCACCTGGACATACAAACAAACTTAATATAAATGCGAATGTATATATGAATATATGTTTGAAGTTATCTCCGGAACGGTTCAACAGATCTTTATGAAATTTCATCTAGATGTAGAACAATCTGGAAGTAGAAATAAGTTATTTATGGTTCTAGAAATGTGTAATTTTTCTTGAGATACTTTTCATTCACATATTTATACAATAACTCGGGAAACAATATAACATATTGTCTCGAGTAACACATGAGATCATTTTAAACCTATATTTTTTAAATTCTGTATAAACAAAGCTGCGGTCAAAAGCTAGTATAACACTATATTAATCTTACTAATATTATAAAGTAGCTTTTACCCGCGACTCCGTCCGCGCGGAATGAAAAATAGAAAACGGGGTAAAAATTACCCTATGTCCGTTTCCTGGTTCTAAGCTACCAAATTTTCAGTCAAATCGATTCAGCCGTTCTTGAGTTATAAATAGTGTAACACGACTTTCTTTTATATATATAGATGCGAATGTTTGTATGTATGTTTATTTGAAGTTATCTCCAGAACTCAACATATTTTGATGAAATTTGTCACAGATATAGTACATAATCTGTAAAAACACATAGACTAAGTTTTTTTTAATTACCTAATCAAACTATACGAAACATAACCAACTTTATGCTGTTCTTTTTTTAAAGAAACTGAAAGAAACACATATATATTTATATAAAAATATTTTGACATCTGAAAAACATATAAAAAAGCATCACAACATAACTCACTTGGAAGTGTGGATGTAATCTTATAGAGCCATCATTGGCTGTGGTCAGTTCACTTCTATGACACTCTTGTACAGTTTCCGTCTCACTGTAATATAAATCAATTTTATGAAGTTTAACAATGAAATTACTCACATGGACATAATTTTTAATAATTAAAGAAAATTACTAATATTATAAATGTGGTTAGAGCATAGTGGATCAGTGGTTAAACAAAACTAGCACTCTACAGGCCATGGGTTCGAATTCTGTCATGTATAATGTACATTTATTCTACATTCTTACAATGAAGGAAAACATTGTGATGCTGCACATATCTGAGAAGAAATTCAATGATATGTGTGAAGTCAACCCGCACTTGTCTATAGTTGACTATGACATAGTCATACCTAACTTGGGGTAGACTCCGAGTCCCTCTGTGGGGATATATAGTGAGCTGATGATGAATAATCCAGTTAAATAAGGATTTATATAACTGAAATCGGTTATTACGACTGAATATTGTCAGAAATTTAGATGTTGTTCTATCCGATGTAATACTCACGTTCTTGGAGCGACAGAGAGAACGTAAACTTCAGCGTTTGGTTCAATTTCTCGGGTTGATTCATTATCTAAAAAAAAATGTAGTCAATTAATTTAAACCTTACTTTAAACCAAAATATAGACAAACCACACAACAGAAAACTTTTTTTCAGTATTATACGCCAACATCTATTGCTTGAATGTACCTCCATCTTTGTAATTTAACGAGCACATAAAAAACATAACTTAAATAGAAGTAATTCCAAGTCTAGTGTTATAAGTGTGGGTATTAGAAAACTAATTTTAAACCTCCAGAAGAGGAGACACATAGGAAAGGGAAATATTTTCTTCCTGTGCATCTCCTCCATTGATTAAATGTTGCTTCGCTATTTCAGCGAAATTAGGTGGTCACTTGCTCATTTGTTACCTTTGTAATATAAAAATAATGACCAACTAGTATGGAATTTGTCATTCCCCTGTTAAAAAAAATTCATTATTATCTCCGATATGAGACATAACAAAAATACATAATGTTTTACCTGAATTTAAGACAATAGCATCTAGTTCACGTCTTAAATCCCTCGCTCCCAATGTGAGGACGGCAGCCAATCTGAATAAATGAACAATCATCTAGACAGAAATTAACTAAAAAGTCTTTACAGTTATTTCTATTAAGAAAAAAACTCTTTTTCTGTGAATTATAGTCAAATTTCGACTGGAAAGACCACTAGTATATAAAAATAATTGATTTGTCTATCTAACATGGTATATAGATACAAAAAAACTTTATTTCAAAGACATTAATATCACATGAGACAGAAAAACAGACAGACAAATATAAAAAAATTACTTTTTCATTTTTTATTGGCTAAAATAAGATTTTTTTTCCAAACATAGTCAGTCCAATTTTTTTAATACATATAGACACTATATGTACTCTTCAATCTATGGTCCTATCAACTCGGCCACTTTCATGACTTCATACAAGTTCCATTTCATCTATACCTCGGATAAATCTCTCAATTAACTAACCTGTCGTCACTAACACGTCTATAAGCTGTGCAAACACATGCCGGCCTCCGCCATCTACGTCTCCGGCAGGCGCACTCTCGTCCATTCCATCTGAAAATATCACTTCTTTGGTAACTGATATCGTAAACATGGTTTATTGGATAAAAATCTATGAAGAACAGATTAGACATGGGTTCATGGGTTAAGCACTTGACTTGCAATCTGCAGGTCCTGAGTTCGAATCATGCCATGTACCAATTTGATGCTGCACATATCTGAGAAGAAATTCAATGATATGTGTGAAGTCAACCCATACTTGGCCAGCGTGGTTGACTATGGCCTAGTCACCCTCAACTTGGGTAGGTTTCAAGCTCGTCAGTGGGGATGAATAGTGAGCTGATGATGATGATAATAATTTCTAATAAAATTGATGGCATACAGACTAGCTCATGGTTCTCCTGTGTGTAGCAGATCAGTGAACAGACTCAGAGTTCAGCTCAATTTATACTTGCCTATGAGATGAGCTGCGAGTCAACAAGCAGCTCGTTGGTTCAAGTAATATTTTTTTTTTATATTAAACAAGGTACAAAATACTTTATCTAGGGGAGGGATACTTTTAAATATACTATACCTATCAGTTACAGCACTGACATATCTGTGCACACTGCTGGGCGACTCTGCGTAACGTCTTCTGTCCCAAGCGCCGCATCCGCAGCTGCATTCACCACCTACACAAGGTACTGTGTACGTTGTAATAGCTGTCGCAGGCGACTCTGTTCATGCGGAATTTAAAAAAATAAGTAACCTAAGGAAAAACCGGTAAGTATTACAGCTTGGCAAGACAAAATTCTATGTTAAATCTCTTTGTATAAAAAATAAATAAATAATAATAAAAAACCTAGGTGAGAGACTATTTTTTTAATTCCACACAGATCAAGTCAAAAACATTAACTAAAGTATATAATATAATGGATAACTCACTTTTCCTAGAAGTCTGTTGACCCATGTTGCTTACTCTTGTACTATGAGAGGTTCGTCCAGCGAACTACCATCTGCAACCATAAAAAAAAATTACAACAAACATTATCAAGCAAAAGACAAATAGATGTTTTTTTTTATCATAAGTTGGCAAATGAGCGAGCGGCCACCTGAACTTGCCGTAACAGCGGAGCGACCGCCGCCCATAGACATCCGTTATTGATGCCTTGCCCACCTTTCATCAACAGAGGAAGGGATGCAAAAAATGAGATAATTTCGCATGTGATAAATGCATCGCCTACTCCAACAGATCCACTTCACTTTCACATACTTTCCTTATAAGAAAAGGGTGGGAAGGGAAAGAGGACTAAAGTTAGACCTCCAGCACAACACTCATCAGATGAAATGCAGAATTTCTTCCACTTGAAGTCTGTCTTCTGTGAGTTCGTGGTATTTCACTGAGTGAGGCCAATTCGTGCAACAGATGTTGTTGTTGCTGGCGTCTACCACTGTAAGGACATTTGGATTAGAAGAGCCTCTAATAGCACATAGGCTACTAATAAAGTTTTTTTTAACTCAAGTTTATATTACAAATGTTAAGTTTGGTCCTAAAGAAATTCATATATAGTTGATGCATGGGCAATTTAGAGACAAGTACTAGTTTTACTAATATAAATGTGAATGTTTAGATGTAAGGATGGATGGATGATCTTAGGCGTGAAGTGGAAGCAATTCCGCGTTTCGTCTGATGAGTGTGGTACCGGAGGCCTAATTTTAGTCCTCTTTCCCTTCCCACCCTTTTCTTATTAGGAAAGGATGGGATGGGGAAGTGGATTTGGCGGAGGAGGGGACGCATAGGAAAGAGAAATATCCTCTTTCTGTGCATCCTCTTCTCCGTTGATTAAAGGTAGGCAGCGCATCTGCATTTGCAGATGTCTATGGGCAACGGTCGCCTCGCTATTGCGGCGAAACCAGGTGGCCGTTTGCTCGTTTGCCACCTTATGATATAAAAAAAAAAAAAAATCTTAATGGATCTTGATGAAATTTGGCACAGATGTAGCATATAGTCTCGAAGAACACATAGGGTAACTTAACTAAGTTTTTCCTTAATTTTTGTGCATAGTACATAATCCTCAAATGGACAGCCTCACTAATGCGTAGGGTTCGTTCGAGTACTAACAATATCCTGGTGGTTGTAGGTAATAGAACCGAATTTGCTGTTTTGAGACACTGGGTTCATACATATACCCATGTGCCTGGTGCCTCAAAACAACAGATTTTTGAATTAAATGTTTAAATAACTTTGTCAATTTTAATTTTAATTTTACTAACATAGTTATAAGTATTACTCTACTAACAATATATAGACTTATAACGATCTGAATTAAATGTTTTTTATTTTAATTTATTTAATTTTGCAGATGGAGTTGCAAGTGACAACTAGTTAGTACATAATTTTGGTGACTAAATTATGTTGATAATTTATTTCACACACAATAACACACAACACTGTGTCACAACTTGTTCTAATAAACGCAATTGCGGTTGTACACAGTCATTACGCTAATTAATGTGCAATTGACTCACTGTTAGCTTGACATCAATTGTTTAATAACAGGCAATGCCAATTTTTACAACACTTGTGCCTTTAAAAGCCATCCGTTTGTCTTTTAAGGAGTGTTGGTGGCTCAGGGGTTAAGCTCTAGACTTGTAATCTGCAGGTACTAGGTTCAAATCCTGCCATGTACTAATGTATCGACTTTCGATTTACATATGTACATTTCTCTAACATTCTTATGGAGAAGGAAAACATTTTGATGCAACCTGCGCACATCTAAGAAGGAATTCAAGATAGCAAGTCAAGTCCTTAACCCCAGAGCCACCGCTCAATGTATTCAATATAAATTTTGATTCAAAATAATACACAATAAATTTGCAATTTTCAAGTCAGATTTGAATAACAGTTTTACTATAGAATTGTGGCTTTATTAAAAAACATGATTACCTGGAAGATGTAAAAGAGGTGACTGTCGTGCCAATATCGCGACAAGTTCAGACAAGTTTGTTAACCTCGTCTAATAAAAAACTTTAATTATGAACTTGAATAAATAAATATTTGTCCCTATATTATTTATTAAAGTCAAGATTACAATTTTACAAAGTGAGCTAATGATTTGAAAAAGATTTGATGCAAATATAAACAAATCTTATGCAGACATCCGCCATCTTGAAACTAAAATGCAAAACAACCCCACATGAAAACTCCTTATAAAAGGAATAAAATTGTACTAAAAAATTGTTTACTCACGTCTACTTTATTTTATAAGAGTTATCGAGCGACGCTTAGTGTGAGTTTAATAATCTTCTCGTATTCGTCTTTTTATAGCATGTAGATTATTATATACACTCCACACTTCACATTAACACTAACTTTTCTTAAAAATTCGTTTCGATATTTACATGGAATTACTACAGGTGCTATTTACACATTTACAAAAGTAATTTACAATTATTTTTAGTAATTAGCACGCAACCAAAATACGCAATTCCTACGTCTCTGTGACATTTTTATTTATCGCTGTTTCGTTTCACGCTTTAAAGTCTTGAGAATTTTCAAAATTGTTTCTTTTCAACTTTCAAAGAATAAATTAAGTTGCTGTTTTAAATGAAATTTGTTTTAAAAGTTCGTAATATTTAAGATAAATCTATTCCGCGGAAGGTTTTTTCTATCGGCACTGAAAGTTGACTGTGACCATATTATTGAGTGAATTGAAACGTTTCACTTGACATTTTATTGAAAAAACAAAGGAATTTGAAACATTGTGCCTTCGTCTCCGAAGGGATAAAATATAATAAAAAAAATTATTCTTGTTTTTTAAAAATTTACTATTAAAATTTAAGTTTAAAATGGAATGTTCTCAAAATTACTTTTAATTATAGCGAATTTAGTTTCCGTAAAACAGATGTGAACAAAATATGTTTGCATTGGTGCTATAAATACGTCTATTGAAACATCAATGGTCGGCGGACAGATCAGATAGGTCGCCATTTTGTTAGCTGTTTCTTTTCAGTAGAAATTCTTAGAATTTTCACGTGTTTGAGTTTGTTTAAAGGTTATATGTGTTAGCAAAAATGTCTAAAAGAAGAATTGAAGTTATGGACCCTTTCATTAAGAGGAAGAGGTGTGTATCCATATAGTTACAACGTGTTAGTAATGCGATGCTTTTTGTTATTTCCTTTGTTTTTCTTATTGCCGCTAGCTGTAATGTTAGTTTTCTTTAAAAAAATTAAACGGGTTTTACTATAATTATCACATAATATGAATTTTACACTGGACATATTGAATTCATACGCCGTCATTGCACCGCATTTTATGTCAATATTTACAACTTTTTTTATTTAAATCTTTAATTTTAATTACGAAATTCTACACATTTACTATTCTTACCACATCAATTTACGTCCAAGAATCAATTAACACAAAAAAAAACTATAAAATTGACTAATTGAACTATTAACTGAATTGAGCAAAAATATCGCAAATTTATATTTATTAAGCTCTCTTATCTTTTATCTGATAAATAGCACACACCATGTGTTTTACATTTTATAATTATGACCCAATTATAATGGAATAAGACATGGTTTTCACCTTATTTGTTGTGATGTGATGTACGAGTGTGCCTGTTTTATGTACAGTCTAACCTGGATAAGTGTGAAACCGTTATAAGCAAGAAACTCTAGTTAGAGAGAAACTTAAGAGAACTATTGCGGTTCCTTGGATTTTAACTTATCCTATTTTGTTTATATATTAGAATATGAATTAAAATAAATTAAAGGTATAATGTAATTGGCTGTTACTATAATCATAATACAATAGTTGAAGGATGTGATTTGAAACCACAACCAATAGTCTATACCACACATTATTACGTTATTGATGCTACAACCCATTGTTTATTGCTATTGTATTAGTCTTTTTATCTTGGCGGCTCAAAGACACTGGCATGCTGTGCAGTACCCTACCATTGCATCCGATTATGCCCACTACACCTAACATTGCGCTGTGCAGCAACTACCTAAGTTTAGAGCAGGGATATCCAAACTAGTTTGACAAGCAACCCCCTTTTCCAAAATGAACCGTTTCCACAGACCCCCCCATGGCCAAATTATCTACTTTTAAGATCAATTATTGTTATTACTATTATTTTTCATTCTGACTTAGATCAATAGAAGAAGACAGAGTGAGAATTAGCAATGCTTTAAATTCGAAGGGGGTCAATATCGTCCCCTTTGGGAATCCATATCGTCCCCTTTGGGAATCCCTGGTTTAGAGCCACCAAGATATGTGAAAAAAAATTATAGTATGCAGCTGTAGTTGTTACAACTGCACAACACATATGTTAATATTAATTGTTTTTAGGGAAGAAAAGGCTGCAGCAGCAGCGAAAGCAGGCACTACAAGTGAATCATCAGATACAGCGAGCACCACGATGGCGGTACCACAAGCTACTACCAGTACGCCAGGAATAAATCCATATACAGGTTGGTGTAAAGACCTGGATGGTAAAGATTATAACAACAAAAGGGGCAGTAATTACATTTTACATGCTTATAAAATACTGAGTGGTCGTCCTCTTCTTCGTCAGCGCATAAAAGTAGTCTATAATATGCCCGCGTGCTTCCGCTTTCTTCCTGTTAAAGTCCCGTCAAAATCGGTCCGGCCATTCTAGAGATATCCTGGAACATACACAAACTTGAGTATAGACATACAGACAAAAAAAATTACGCAAATGCATCATTTTTGCGAAATGTAAAATTATTTTTTTCGATCTCACATACAGGTGCTCCATTTTTCTTCTATTCACTGAGACAACTTCTTCTATTCAGTACAAGTTATTCTAAGCAACATTTTCCATATCATCGAATAACTTAGATGTACAGTCAAAACCGTTTATAGCGACATCGTTTAGAACAACATACCGGTTAAATTGACCAAAATCAAAGGTCCTGGCTGAATGTTATTACATATCTTTCCTATTAATACCTGTTACCGGTTGTTACAACTATCGGTTTTTACGACTCAATATGAGTAGTCCCTTCGATGTCGTTATAACAGATTTTGACTGTATTTTAAAGTTTTGATTTTATCAACTCTTGTTGTATTAAAAAAAATTACATGTTCATGAAGTTAAGTACTCAGATATCAAGATATCAGATACATAATTCAACTAATCTGTTGAAGAAATGTAACTTCTTATAAGAACTATTGGGATGGAATGATTTTTATACATACTAGCTGTTGCCCGCGAGTCCGTCCCCGAGGAATTACAAATAAACGTAATAAGTAGTCTAAGTGTTCTTCCAGACTATGTTCTACATCTGTGCCAAATTTCATCAAGATCTGTTGAACCGTTCCGGAGTTAACTTCACACATACATCCATCTAAACTTTCGCTTTAATAATATTAGTAAGATTCTTGATTCATGTTATAAATTCTCTAAATAATAATTTTTCAGGACTGCCACATTCCCAGCGATACCACGAGTTGCTTCGACGTCGACTCGGACTTCCTGTATGGGAATATAAAAACGACTTCATGAGATTGTTGAATACTCATCAGTGTGTAGTATTGGTTGGTGAGACAGGGTCTGGAAAGACAACTCAGATACCTCAGTGGTCGGTGGAATTTGCTGCAGTAACAGCAGGGAAGTCAACAGGAGTTGCTTGTACGCAGCCAAGAAGAGTAGCAGCTATGTCAGTGGCACAGAGAGTTGCGGAGGAGATGGATGTAGCGCTGGGCCAACAAGTCGGCTATAGCATTCGTTTTGAAGACTGTTCCGGTCCTCAAACAGTCTTGAAATATATGACAGATGGTATGTTGCTTAGAGAAGCAATGTCAGACCCAATGCTCGAACAGTATAGAGTAATTTTACTTGACGAAGCTCATGAAAGGACTCTTGCAACGGATATCCTGATGGGTGTATTGAAGGAAGTGATTAAACAGAGATCGGATTTGAAATTAGTTATCATGTCTGCGACATTAGATGCTGGTAAATTCCAGCAGTACTTTGATAACGCACCGTTGATGAATGTACCAGGTCGAACGCATCCTGTAGAAATATTCTACACGCCTCAACCTGAACGAGATTATTTAGAAGCGGCTATACGGACAGTCATACAAATACATTTGTGTGAAGAGATTGCTGGTGATATTTTGCTGTTTTTAACCGGTCAAGAAGAGATTGAGGACGCATGTAAACGGATAAAACGAGAGATTGACAACTTAGGTCCGGATGCTGGTGAATTGAAGTGCATTCCGCTGTACTCTACATTGCCACCTAACTTGCAGCAAAGGATTTTTGAACCGGCTCCTCCTAATCGACCTAATGGAGCGATAGGGCGTAAAGTAGTCGTCTCAACTAATATAGCTGAAACTTCATTAACTATAGACGGTGTAGTGTTTGTGATAGATCCAGGTTTTGCAAAGCAGAAGGTATACAATCCTCGTATCAGAGTGGAATCTTTGCTGGTCTCACCGATCAGTAAGGCATCAGCTCAGCAGAGGGCAGGTCGTGCGGGACGTACGAGACCGGGGAAGTGTTTCAGGCTTTATACGGAGAAAGCTTACAAGAATGAAATGCAAGATAATACTTATCCGGAGATTCTGAGGTGATTGGATCACATGGTTTTGTATATGAATTCTTTATTTATTTATTTTAACATTGTAACCTTATATAAGCTTATGTAATGCGAAAATGACTAAAGCAAAAGTTTATAAAGTGAAATATAGTCCTTTTGTATGTAAAAAAACGATCTAAAATAATCTTTGAAGTAAAATAATCCATCATTTGCATTGAAATTGCATCATCAGCTCACTATATATCCCCACTGAGGTGCTCGGAGCCTACCCTGAGTTAGATATGACTAGGTCATAGTCAACTATAGCCCAGTGCGAGTTGACTTCACACATATCATTGAATTTCTTCTCAGATATGTGCAGCATCACAATGTTTTCCTTCACAGTAAGAACATCAGATAAATGTACATATGTAAATTGAAAAACACATTGATACATGGCGGGATTCGAACCCAGGAATTGCAGATTGCAAGTCAAATGCTTAACCCCTGAGCCACTGACGCTCATTAAACAAACATATAGAAAGTTTGACAACTGTTCCACATGTTATGTTTGTCCATTCTATTGTAATTTTGAAGTTAAAGTTGTAATTCAATTTATATTTTCCGTAATTAATGAATCAGTTGGTTTTAATAGATTTAGTAATTAACAAGCAGAATGTAACAAATAGGCCGTAGGTGTAATGTATAGAGTTAGTCAACATCTAATACCCTGCCCGCATTGCGTTGCAGATCAAATTTAGGATCTGTAGTTTTGCAGCTGAAGAAGCTGGGTATCGACGATCTCGTGCACTTTGACTTCATGGACCCGCCCGCTCCAGAGACCCTGATGCGTGCACTGGAATTATTGAACTATCTCGCTGCACTCGGTAAGTTTTATTATACTAGCTGTCACACGCGATTCCGTCTGTACGGAATGTAAAAAAAACTTAATAAGTAACCTATGTGTTCTTCCAGATTATGTTCTATATCTGTGCTAAATTTCATCAAGATCCTTTTAGTCGTTCCGGAGATATCTTCAAAAAAACATCCATCCATCTAAATATTCACATTTATAATATTAGTAAGATTAATGGTTGATTTCCATTCTTATTGCAGATGATGACGGCAACTTGACAGATCTGGGTGCTGTGATGGCGGAGTTCCCTCTGGACCCTCAGCTGGCTAAGATGCTCATCGCCAGCTGCAATCACAACTGCTCCAATGAGATACTATCCATCACCGCTATGCTGTCTGGTGAGATACCATATTGTTTAATACCTCATAGTAATATGCTTATTTTTAAAAAGGGGGTAGGGTTAAATCTTTTATTACCAGCTTTTACCTGCGACACCGTCTGTGTGGAATTTAAAAAAAACTTAATAAATAGCCTATTAATTCTTCCAGAATATTTTCTACATCTGTACAAAGTTTCATCAAGAGCCGTTGAGCTGTTCCGGATATATACCTTTTAACAATTTCCGTGTTAGAAAAATTTAATTTAAAACAAATATTTTTTCCTTTGGTTAAGTTAATTTTTGTCTCCGTTTTTTTTTTCTGTAAAGATTTAATGGGATTGTTATTGAACAAGTTTTTATATAGATTTACTAGTTGTCGCCCGCGACTCCGTCCGCGCGCTGTTAAAAAAAAAACTAAATTTGGGGGGGGGGGGTTATGAAAAATAGATGTTGGCCGATTCTCAGACCTACTGAAAATGCTCACAAAATTTCATGAGAATCGGTGAAGCCGTTTCGGAGGAGTACGGTGATGAAAACTGTGACACGAGAATTTTATATATTAGATAATTTCTGACTAATCTGAAAAGATAATAATTTATGTATGACATATTCCAGTGCCGCAATGTTTTGTTCGACCTAACGAGGCTCGGAAGGCGGCTGATGAGGCGAAGATGCGTTTTGCTCATATTGACGGAGATCATCTCACATTGCTCAATGTCTACCACGCGTTTAAACAGAGTAAGACTTAGTTTTTAAACTTAGACTTAATTTAGGTGTTTTTTTTTTCTTAAGGAAAGAAAGAACTAAAATTAATCCTCCGACATCAGACTTAGTCACACAACTGTCTTCTGTGTTTTTTTTATATCATAAGTATGAGTAAGTGGTCACCTGATTTCTCCGAAATAGTGAAAAGACCGCTGCCCATAGACATCCTTAATTGCTTATGCATTACCAAAATCTAAGTAACGGAGGAAGGTCACAAAATTAAAATATTTCCCATTTGCATTGTCTACTCTAACAAATCTACTTCCTCTTCCCATCCTTTCCTTATAAGAAAAGACTGGGAAGAGAAAGAGGACTAAAATTAGGTCTCCGGTACTCCGGTGGTCTTAGTATTAGAGCGGGTGAGATGTGTAACAGATGTTGTTGTTGGAGTCTACTAATGTTTCTTACTTACTGACTTGTAGACTGAAATTATCATAATATATGTGTATGAGGGCATAGTATTTATGTATGTAACACTAGCTGTAGACAGCGACTCTGTCTGAACGGGATTTGAAAAAAAAATTGCAGAAGTCTATGTTCTTGTTGGTCTACATTTATGACAAATTTCATTGAGATCTGAACCGTTCCGAAGATATTTAACATCCATCCATCTAAACATTCGCATTTATAATATTACTAGCTGTCGCCCGCGACTCCGTCCGCGCGCAGTTAAAAAATGGGGGGGGGGGTATGAAAAATAGATGTTGTCCGATTCTCAGAGCTACTGAATATGCTCACAAAATTTCATGAGAATCGGTGAAGCCGTTTCGGAGGAGTTCAAGTTCGAACCCCGTGACACGAGAATTTTATATATAAGATTAAGATGTATGTTTGTGTATAGACATGGAGGATCCCCACTGGTGTTATGACAACTTCATCAACTACCGTTCTCTAAAGTCTGGTGATAATGTGCGGCAGCAGCTCAGCAGGATCATGGACAGGTAGAATCTCATCATCATCAGCTCACTATACATCCACACTGAGGTGCTCGGAGCCTAAGTTAGATATGACTAGGTCATAGTCAATTATAGACAAGTGCGGGTTGACTTCACATATATCATTGAATTTCTTCTCAGATATGTGCAGCATCACGATGTTTTCCTTCACAGTAAGAACATCAGAAAAACACATTGGTACATGGCGGGATTCGAATTCAGGACCTGCAGATTGCAAGTCAAGTACTTAATCCCTGAGTCACCAATGCTCCATATAAGAAATAATACATATTAAATATTTTGAATTTATATTTCTTTACAATTATTTCAAAACTAGCTGTCGCCAGTGACTTTGTCCGAATGGCATTAAGTAAAAGTTTTATAAGTAGTCTATGTGTTCTTCCGATATATGTTCTACATCCGTGACAAATTTAATTAAAATCCGTTGAGACGTTCCGGAGATACATTCAAACAAACATACATCTAAAGCTACCGAGAAAGTTTGTTTTTAAAAAGTTTTTCTTTTAATTTTGTTTATGTTATATACATCTTTTTGATAACAATCTTTCATTATTTTCGTTGGAATAGTCATATTATATGTAGTAAGTTTAACATATTATATATTTCAGATTTAATTTAAAACGGACAAGCACAGAGTTTACAAGCAAAGATTACTATATCAATATAAGAAAAGCGCTCGTCAATGGATTCTTTATGCAGGTAAATGTTAAACAGATTTTGTCTTATAAGTTGTCATTTGCTTAGTTTTCTTTTCCATCTTGAATTTTAGTATTTAAGTGATATTTTAAGAGTCAGTGGATCAAAAGTTAAGTACTTGATTTGCAATCTGCAGCTCCCGGGTTCGAATCCCGACATGTAACAATGTGTTTTTAGAGTTACATATGTACATTTATCTGATGTTCTTACGATGAAGGAAAACATTGTGATGCTGCACATATCTGAGAAGAAATTCAATGATATGTGTGAAGTCAACCCACACTTGGCTATAGTTGACTATGACCTAGACATATCTAACTTAGGGTAGACTCCGAGCACCTCAGTGTGGATGTATAGTGAGCTGATGATGATGATGAAGTGTATTTTAAAATGTTACAGCAATTACAAATTCAAATAAGTAAAAAAATCTATATTTCCTACTTACCTTTTTACTATTTTTAGCATATATTATACCACATAGTAATCCATGTTACTAACTCCATCCATCCATCTAAAATTTTTGCATTTATATTAGTAATACAGTGTAAACTCTTTATAACGAAACTCAAGGGACTGAGCATTTTTTGGTCGTTATAGAGAGTTGTCGTTATATGGAGTGAACAAAAAACAACCAAATTAACAAGATAACATAACATAAACAATAATACCGATAATAAATATTTACTGTCTACAAATATGAATACATTTCTTCGTAATAGAGAATGGCGTATCGCTATAAAGAGTGTTTCAATATGTGGGTTTTAACGCAAACCAACCAAAGTTGGGCTCACTTCAACGTTACAGGGAGTTTATTGTTATAAAGGATAACGTTATAAAGAGTTTAAACTGTATTTGTTTTCCAGGTGGCACATTTGGAACGCACCGGTCATTATCTGACTGTAAAAGATAACCAAGTGGTACAGCTTCATCCGTCCACATGTCTAGATCATAAACCAGATTGGGTTATATATAATGAATTTGTACTCACAACAAAGAATTATATACGTACAGTGACAGATATTAAACGTAAGTGTTTATATATATACTAGTTTTCGCCCGTGACTCTGTCCGCGATGATTTAAACAAAAACTTTTTTTTTTTAAATTAATATTAGATCTTATGGTTTTTTTTTTATGATGATTTCGCCAGCTTCAAGGTTGAAAATAAATATAAATGTAAAGTGTATGTGATCGTAATATTAAATAGCAAGAGATAAAGTAACGGGGTCGGGTAATGCTCTGACAAATGACCGGTACCTGATGATGTTAATGAGAGAAAAAGGAAATTTATAGTTTAATATTATTAGTATTTAGAATTGAAAAACTTAATAAGTAGTCTATGTGTTCTTCCAGACTATATTCTACATTTGTGACATATTTTATCAAGATATGTTGAGACGTTCCGGAGATAACTTCTAACATACATCTAAACATTTGCATTTATAATTTTAGTAAGATTAACATCTAGATAATAAAAAGAAGGCCCCAAAAGTGAAATTAATTAGAATCCAAAATAATCAATATATTACATAAGCTGTATGTGTTTTTTTTAACTAGCTTTTACCCGCGACTCCGTCCGCGTGGAATAGAAAACGGGGTAAAAATTATCCTATGTCCGTTTCCTGGTTCTAAGCTACCTGCCCACCAATTTTCAGTCAAATAGATTCAGCCGTTCTTGAGTTATAAATAGTGTAACTAACACGACTTTCTTTTATATAGATAGATTAAAATCGCTTCGTCATTTCGGTGAATTTATGTGGCCGCTTGCTCGTTTGACAACTTGTAATATTAAAAAAATGCTTAGATGTATGGATGTTTGTTAGAAGGTATCTCCGGAATGGCTCAACATAACTTGATGAAATTTGTCACAGATGTAGAACATAGTCTGGTAGAACACATAGACTACTTATTAAGTTTTTTTTTGATACCGCGCAGACGGAGTCGTTGGCGACATCTAGTAAATTTATAAATGTTGTTCTACTTCTAAATCTCTATTTTTTTCTTATCTTTGCAGCGGAGTGGTTACTCAAAATAGCACCGCAGTATTATGAGTTGAATAATTTTCCACAATGCGAGGCTCGTCGTCAGCTCGAGCTCCTGCAGGCCAGGCTCGACTCCAAGGCCTACCAGGAGGGCTTCTAGACCTAGGTCTAGAACCTAGGACCTGTACAAGTGCGGAAGTGAAGTGAACTAGTGCAGTGATATCTAAAAATGAGTGTAAAGTCGAAAATATTGAAATAGTGTCAGTGCAAATTGAAAATAACTCACGCTTATAACCTAGAAGGGTGGGCAGAGACTGGATTTTGGCGTATTCCTAGCACATCTAAAAACGAATTAAAAATACACTTTCCATATAGGTTTTTTTACATCTGACATCTAACTAAAGCATGTAAGGTAAAGAAAATTTTAGCTATTTAGTGTTCTCGGAATATCCTTACAAAGTTGTCACAATTTTTAAAAATAAAACACAAACAGACAAATGTACATTAATATATAAATTAATGAATTCATTTATGTGCAATGCATTAAATTTAAATCATCACCGAAAATCTAGATTTATGATCTAAATTCGTAACTATTCCTAGAACTGTAAAGAATGTTAACTATGTCTAGCGTTGCCAGGCGTCTGTATAAAGCCGGACATTTAGGCTTTTTGATTGCGTGTCCGGCCAAAATAAATGGTTTTCCGGCTTTTGTTAGGCTTTTTACATTTCCCAAACGAGAGTGTACCTATTAATACTGAGACAAAATTCTAAATAATATATTGTGTCCGACCTTTCTACCCAAATGTAACGGCTAGTAGGTGTAGCGACCTGGCAATCCTAACTATGTTTATAATAAATCTGATATTTTAAATAAAACAACTACAGTCGAACCTAGATAAGTGAGAATCAAAATATAGATTTTTTCTTGCTCATAAATGTTTCTTTCTTAACCCTTTCATGCTCAAGGGAAATATTTCTCCATTCGACCAAAATTGTTATCTATTCGCTTCTTTACAAGAACATCGTGATATTTTTAAAACCACAACTTTACAGGAGAGCAATTTTAAACATTTAAGCGTTGATAAATTAATTTTACACATTAATTACCGCAACAATTTTATTATTTTCCGACGGTAAAATTATCAAAATTTTAGAATTTATCAACATTTAAATGTTTAAAATTGTTCTCCTCTAAAGTTGTGGTTTAAAAAATATCACGTTGTTCTTGTAAAGTGGCGTATTGTTCTATTATTATTTAATTGTAATTTTTTTTCTGAATGTCAAAATGTATGTCCAAAGCAACAAATTTGTTTCTGAATGGTAAAAAAAACTGTGGTAATTTATTCTAGCTAAAATATTGTTTTGTATATTTAGACTTGGATATCTTTTGGTCCTGAATGGGTTAAACAAGTTTCTCGCTTGAGGAAGTTGTCCGTCGGGACCATACAATGACTCTCACTTTACAGGTTTCTTGCTTATCCAGGTAATACTGTTTTATCTGTTATTAAACGAAATTTTCAAAAAGTATTTGGGTTATAATTCAATATAAAGTTTTCTCCATACAAAAATATAATAGTCATGAAATTCCATACATCAAAATTACTAAATGTATGAAAATTGATATATCTGTTGTATAAATTATAGAAATTAATACTTTTAGTATGTTTAGAAGGATTGCTAGAATTGATTCTGTAAAATTAGTATTAAATATAGCATTATAAGAGAAAGATCTAGCTTAAAATAATAATAATGCTGGTGGTTTAGGATTTATGAAAGATACGAAAAAAAAAATTTGTTGAAAAAAGTTATCGGATTGTCAAAATAATATTCCTAATTAGCTTTCAAAGTATGCAAAATATCTCCGAACATCTAGAATTATAATTATGAGATAAAGTAATTTATTTTATTATATTTAAACTATATGTTTTTTTTATCTTTGCAACATATTAAATATGTATTTTTTTAATGTCTTTGGCTTTAAGATTTTAAAAGTTAACAATAATTTCAAAAGATTTGACATTTTTTCTGTAAAACTTAGTGTTTTTACACATTTTTAACTATATTTGAAAAAATCTAACCTCACTTTTCACAAATTCGTTATTTTTTTTTTTGTATTTAATGCATAATTATACTAAATAACAATTAATTTTATTCCCCTTCTCACTATTTTCTTGCAAATAAAAGATGGAAAGGTGAATTTGGCAAAAGGAGAAATGTCCTCTTTCTGTATGTTCTCTCCTCTGTCAATTAAAAATAAACAACACAGCAAATACAAGTCTATGGGCATAATAGCGTCGCTATTTTGGCTAAATTTACTTTGTTTGCTTGCCATTTCATACAATAAAAATATATATCCCCGATTTTAAAAAAAATCATGAAAAATGTTATTTTATTTCTAATTTCTGAGGTAATAAATTCTGTATATAATTTTATAAAATGATTTCCAAAGTGGTCCAGATGACCTCGTAGTCCCGGACAGGCTGTGGGATTGCTTTTGGGTAATTGAAGAAATAAAACATCAAGAAGTTCACCAAGACCATTAAAAATTTGAAACATGTCCAAAAATAGAAGAATCTAAAGCAATGTGTTGTAATTTTTATTATAAAATCATAGACGAAAGCTAAAACACGTAAAATGGCGCCGTATATTTATATATACTATGTTTCTTTTGAATCTTTGGTTAGGAGAACGTCTAGATTCTAGAATTGTTAAACTAGGATATTCCCTAAACACACATTTTGTCAGGATTTTAAGGAAAAGATATAGGATATATTTTGTAACAACAAAAGGATACAAAGAGCTATTAATAAATACCTTTGTTTATGGTCCCATCTATTTTTCTTTTTTGTCTACTGAAGTAGCATCAGAACTCCGTTACAGTGATATTCGAAAGATGTTTCCATCACTTGTTTTTTTACAACAGAGACAATCTATACATATTGAAATTGGAGTTTCTGTATGTAATATTTAAAAAAAAACATTTCGTACACGTGATGAGGAAAAAAAAACTTGAGAGGTGTGTTGGGACACCTGGATGGAACGAAGTTCCTCTCAATTAATTAGTGAAGGAACTAATGTTTATTCTATGAATAAAAAACTTAAGTCTTCACAAGAAGTACATTTTATTTCTATGAATTTTCGTTATATATTGTCACGTCGTTGCCATGGTGAAGTAGCGCTCATTCGTCGTTAACATACTTACTATAGCAAAAAGTGTCGTGACAACTTTTCGTAAGAATTTTTTCCGTCTAGCCCCCTTTCACAACGCGCGATAAGGAACTTCGTTCTTTTTTTAGTTTTTATGTCTAAGTTGTGCTTGTACCGGGTAATCTCTGGAACGGATGGACAGATTTTTATGGGACTTTGTAACGAAGCTGATGCACTCGGTAATGTTTTAGGCTATTGTTTTTGTTAATTCTACGCAAATGGAGTCGTGAGTGACCGTTACTATTAAAATGTCAGCAGTGGATTTCTGAGGTGATGTGAAACATTGAATTTTAACTGTCGTTACAGATATTTTTTGTCTGTTTGTTCAAAGCAAAAGAGATGGCAATACAATACAAGTTGTATGACTGGAAACTATGATATATGGAATGTAAGAACGGAAGAAAGACATATTAGAGAAGGTCAAATATTTGTTGGAATTAAATGATTTCTGATTAAGTAATATATGCTATTTTATTTCAATGTATCTATTCTCGTAATATATATTTAAACATTGAGTTTTTTTCAAAAAAATATGTTTTTGTAATAATTTAGTGGCAACCTAATGATTTTATTTGATTCTTGTCAACTGTAACCGAGCATAAGTCTAGTTTAGTTGGTAACAAGAGATATCAGAAAATTTATATTTAATAATAACTATTGTTTTATTAGTGGGGATTATCGATTTTGTATGATAATAAAAAGAACATAATTAATTAAACATTTTTATTTGTTACAACTACATACTTAACTTTGGAACACATTCACACATATTTGGAATTTTTGTTCAATGTATTTCCAATGATATATGAAAAATATACTTCTTCATTTGCATAATTCCCAATACATATTTACTTTAAAACAAAACACCTTTAATTTATTTTAATGAAAATAAAAAATGCAACAGAAAAAATTTACGACAGCAATTGCGTTGTCCCGCCAAATTACATTTTGACAAATGTCAAACTCATTATCATAGACAAAATTATATATTTTAACAAAACTTCGAGAGCAAACTAGTGTTCTAGTCCAGGTTTTCTTCACTATTATTTTAAATAATATTAGAAAATGCTAACAATTAAATTTTTTTTTAATTTTCTTAATCAAAATATAAATACATGACAGAAATAACGTTTTATTTGTGGAATATTGAAATATATTACACAGTCCGCCACCCCGCACCACCGCACGCACTATACGATACGCACTAGCCTTTAGCAACACCCACAAGCGCAGGTCGCACACAACGCTCGTGCAGTTTGTACCCAACCTTGCTGACAGTCACCACTGTGCCTGGCTCAAAACCTTCTACCTCCTGAAAACATTATAAAATACAAAACGGGTTATAACAACATTGAAAGGACCTTTAATATTTAAGACAGGATGCATGCACATAACAATAAATTCCAAATTTGTTTTCTTGTGTGCTTATTTTGTATTAATAAATTTGTGTTTTTAAATTAAATATTAGCGTGAAAAATAGCAGATTTTGGTACAACAACTCTTTGCCTAGTCCGTTTCTTTATAGTCAAAGGATTGCAATATTTGTAGTAACAGATAGGTCTTGTTAGAAATCTTTTAAACTTTTAAAGTGTGGAAAAAAAAGTCAATGCAATCTTAATCACCTGTGTGAACAACGCCTCATGCAGGTTGGGGTCAAATTTCTCTCTCAACGGAGACACTGCCACCAGCCCATGTCTAGCAAACACCTGGACAAATTAAATTAATTAAACTACTTATTGGCCATAACACAGAAATTTAAGTAACTGTCAATTATCATTTTATACTTTCCTAATTTAAGTAGATAATTTTTTCAAATTAATAAAAAAAAAAATACTACAACATTTCCTTTGTAAGAAACTATCAACCACGACTCTGTCCGCGCGGGATTAAAAAAACTTAATAAGTAGCCTATATGTTCTTCCAGACTATGTTCTACATCTGTGACAAATTTCATCAAGATCTGTTGATACGTTCCGGAGATAACTTCTAACAAACATCCATCTAAACCAGTGATTGTCAAATTTATTTCTTTCACCGCCCCCTTTGAAAATCAATTATATTTCAGAGCGCCCTAATTTTTATTCAGCCCTAAAACTTAAAAACCACAATTTCATCACTTTAATTAATTTCAATGCCCCCATTTTTTGGGCCACTTATCGCCCCCTCATAGGTTTCAAACGCCCTCAAGGGGGCGTTATCGCCCACTTTGGGAAACACTGATCTAAACATTCACATTTACAATATTAGTAAGAATTAAGATAAACTAGTGACAGTACACACTAACTTAGTAAATGTAATCACCCTTCTATTAAAGGCATCTTTTTCAAAGTCTCTCTGATATATTATAAACTGACAGCATGTCTGCTAGTGGTGAATGTCATATAAACAAAAAAGTAAATGAGATTGAATTTGGATGGCTATAAAGGTGGTGAAGACCAAAGAAAGTATGGATGGATTGTGTGAAAGAGACCGCTGATTGAGATGTATGGAGGTGTAGTACATACTTTGCCGACCCTCTATAGAGATAAGGGCAGGTTGTTGATGATGAGCATGTGTGTTAGTATATTATTCTTTTAATACCTGGTCGAGTTGTGCTCGCGTTAGACGCAAGCCATCGTGCAGGGAACGTAGCGCAGCCGCCGCGCTCTCCGCGTGTGCCTCCGCCCTCTCGGGCACACTGTCTGCAGCTGCACTCAGTGTATCCGCAACCTAATATATGTCAGCAACCTTATAATATTCACAATAATAGAACCCGCAGCAGCATGTTGCTGTAAGAATGGCTCGCTCACATAGAGTTACGACCACATATAAGTTAAAACCACATCTCCTTATTGTGAGATATGCAGGAAGCCAGAAGATGTCCAACACTTGCTGTTGGAGTGTGAGCTAAACATACGGGATCGTGAGCTGCTGTTTGCAGAGCTAAAAGTTAATCCGATTGATGTTGGTCTAATTTTTACAATGTTGTCAGATCCGACTTCAATCGCAGCTCATCTATTAAAAGATAAAGAAAGGCACTATTGGATTGATATGTCCCAAAAACGAAAATCCCCAAAAAAAGAATACGTAAAAAAAACCACATAAGTTGTGAATTTCATCTGATAAATTTGTGCCCCTTTCCATCATTTTATAACAATTAAATCATGGAAAGGGGAAGTAGATTTGACAGAGAATGGACATGTAGGATCAGAGCGGCTTGAGTTATCTCACTGCACATTGGTATAAAAAAGCCAGAGACTAGGGTGGAGTGGCACCTCGTAAAGGAGGTCACCGAGTCCTGTTGATCACAAGCAGTCTGAAAAGTCTGCAGCGACAGAGAAGAAGGACATGTAGGATGGGGAACATTTGCTAGTTCTATACCATCCCTTGTCTATTAAAGGTATATTCTTACAGTTGTCTATGGTTGTAGTCTTGTTTTAACTGCATCAAATCACTTACATCAAGAAGGTCTTTACAGAAGCTCTGTATAGCAAATGACTTAGCATCTTCAACTTGCTTCATCATACGTCTTCTGACGTTCTCTCCGTCTGCTAGAGCACGCTTGTATTTGTCCTGAAATATGATAATATCTTATTTATAGAACTAATACATAGTTAAATAGAGGTGGTGAAATGTACTCGGAGGCTTCAAGAAAGCCCAACATCCATATAATTCATCATATATAGCAAATTATACAGAAGACAGGGGTGAAGTGGAAGTAATTCCACATTTCGTCTCATGAGTTTGCATGCCGGAGGTCTAATTTTAGTGCAAGTTTCCTTCTGGCCCTTTTCTTATAGGAAAATGATGTCCATGGGCACTGGTCGCTTCATTATTTTGGCGTAAACAGGCCGCTTGCTCGTTTGCCAACTCATGATTTAAAAAAAAACTGAAAGATTCCATATTATTTACCATAAAGCACTATTTAACTCATAACATTAAAAAAACTGAAAAAGTAAATAATACATAAGCTACTACTATATTTGTATAGAATGTTACTGTGTTCACTTAACTTAAGCATTGGATTGAAATCATTGGCTCCTACGTAAACTATCGTAAGTTCACAATTTTGCGATTTACCCTAGACCCCTTGTTTTATATTATTTATATTTTGCAAAAAAGAACACTAGATTTTTATTGTCTCTTGTATATTCATATTTGAGGCATTGTTTTTGCAAAATTTGGATTTAAAACATACAAGAGTTTACATTGGAGCCTTTGAAATGAAATATACAAAGATTGGTTCTGTAAAAAAGATATTTTCAAAATAATAAGAAAATGAACTTTTCTCCTTTCTATTGTACTCACTTCATAATCCTTAAGTTGTTGTTTAAGTGTGGAAACTTCAGTACTTAATGTTTCGATTTGTTTATGACAGTCCTCCAATGTTGTGGGCATCTGTTTATCACCGGATGAGTCTTCTGCAGCCTTTTCCTCGGTACTGTAGCCTCTGACTGAAGATCTGCGATCAGAAGGTACTTGATTATAGTTTTCCTTTACCACATATTGAATTATGAAGTTAATAATTGCTTTTGAAATTAAAATAACTTTGTTTTCTTGTCAAGATTATTTTAGTTATCGTTAATATTTTCCTATACACTGCATGATGAAATATTCGAATTTATTGCTTGTCGACAGAACAACAGCAATTGTTCTATAATGTAAGATCTAGTGAATTTTAAATCTAAATCAGTCGTAAATAATTATTTTTTTATGGTTTTGACTTTTTTAGGTTGTAAAAGTTTGGTTGCGCAATGGTTTACCTGTAAATGTTCCCCCGTAATGATCGGAGACTCGAATCTGTTATATGTTTTACTAGTCTACCCACTGAATATACTTTTAGTGAAGCCATTTTCTTTGGTGAGGTTTAATTTATCAATTCAATTCAATTTCCAAGCAGTGGCTTTTAGGTGTGCCAACTGGGCACTGATTGTTTCGCCAGTGTCGCGTTGAAGAGGGAGGCTCGAAGGAGATTGATCGGTGATATATGTTGCGAAATTTGATCAGCTATGTAGTAAAGAGAAGTTTATTTTTAACATTAGCCACACTCACACCTACAAAAAAACAAAAGGAAAAAACATTAATTAATCATTATATATAAGAAGTATTTAATCATAATACACTACAGTTTAATTTTATTACATTCTATATATTTACATAAAAATCTACAATATGAACTAAACACAAAAGTTAACAAATACTCAACGTTTACGGGACGAGGGATGTTAGGGGGGAGGACATCGTAAAGAGGATGAAGAAGTTTGGGACAGTTGAAAAGGATGTGTGATACAGTGCCTTCATCCAAGCCACATTCACATATAGAGCTATTCCTTATCCGGAGTTTGGCCAGAAAAACAGGTGTACAAGAGTGACCAAGCCGTAACCGGGAAATAGTAGAGGTGACCCAGCGATCAGCATTCCTATATTTGAAAAACCAGGGTCGAGTTGGTATGTCCGGCTGGATTGAGGCATAATATTTGCCTTTGATGGACTTTGATTCATTCCAGAGTGTATTCCAAGATCGGTTAAGATAAGTTTTTGCAAGACCGCATAAATCTTGAGCCGAGTTTTGGAAATGGTCAAGAGAGCCAGAGATAACAGCTAATTTAGCACAGGAATCAACAGTCTCGTTTCCAGGGATACCGGAGTGGCTAGGGATCCAAACCAAAATTATGGTTAATCCTTTTTGATTACACGAGAGCAAAGCTTCCCTGATCTTCAAAATAATGGGAAATCTTGACTTGCTTCGAAAAGGGTTTTCTTTTATAGACATTAAACAACTAAGGGAGTCAGTCAAAATTACAGTTTGTTTGAGGTTATGGGAATGTGCAAACAAAATTGCTTCCAATAAAGCAGTGGCTTCTCCTGTAAACACAGAAGACTCGGGAGGGCATTTAAACTTTAAAATTATTTTATACCTGGGAACCCAACAGGCAGCACCAACACAGCCATCAGGGGACAGCTTTGATGCATCAGTATAAATAAGAATGTGATTTGACCAATTTTGGTGAATATAATTTTGAAATTTATTGTTAGTGTCTGGGGCACCTTTAACCAGGCCAATATCAGTGATGATAAGAGGGTTATATACTAGAGCATTATAAGGAGTAGAAAACAATGGATTAAGTGGGAAAGTTGAAACCGGATGAGGGAGATTAGTGTATTTCAAAAAACTATCTACTAAATATGATGAAGAGTTACGGGATTGGGGAGCACTAGATAGTTGAGTTAATCTGGGCCAAAGGGGGTGGGATGATAATTGTAACATCTTGCTAACAAACCGGTCACAAAGGTACTGGCGACGAATTGTTAGGGGAGGATCCACACATTCCACTTGAAGTGCATTGGTGGGGGAAGATTTCATTGCGCCCAGTATAATTCTGAGGCATCTGAATTGAATATTATTAAGTTTTTGAACTGCGGATTTATTAAAAGGTTCAAGAATAAACATGCAATAATCCATATGGCTTCTAACTAAGGCATTATATAAAAGTTTTAAGGAGTATGGGTGGGCACCCCACCAGACTCCTGCCACTGCTCGTATCACATTAATCCCCTTTTCACATTTTTTGATAATATGTTCAGAATGTGCAATTCCAGAAAGGCGGTTATCAAGGTAAATACCCAAAAATTTTATTTTATCTGAAAGATGGATTAGTTGATCCTCAATTGAAAATTGGAAGGATGGAAGGGACCTTTTCCTTGTAAAAACCACTGCCTGGCATTTCCCTACAGAGAGGGACAAACCATGATCAGAAAGCCACTGACCTAGATAATATAAAGCAGAATTAATACGACAAGATATTTCCTCTACACTGCCAGAGCTGTGATAGAGGGCAATATCATCAGCGTATTGCAGGATGTTACAAAAACTGCTGACAGACAATTCGAGATCATGTGTATAAATGCTATATAGAAGAGGGCTGAGAACTGAGCCTTGAGGGAGACCTTTCCAGACGAGTCTGGGGGGAAGAGAGGATGACTGGTGTTTGACCACTATGGACCTGCAGAACAGCAGGCTACATATAAAATGTGTTAACTTCGGCGGGATACTCAGAGATTGCAATTTTTGCCTGAGTACCGGAAGTTGAACGTTGTCATATGCAGAAGCGATATCTAGAAAAACGCCCGCAAGGTACTCGCCTTTTGTAAAGGCTATCCGGATATCTGTTGTCAATATGCCGAGGCTGTCAGTAGTACTCAGTCCCTTCCGAAACCCAAATTGGGAGGAGGGAAGAATATTCTTACTTTCAATTATCCATTCCAGGCGGTTTTTAAGAAGATGTTCTGTTATTTTTGCCAATGTAGTTGACAAAGCTATGGGTCTATAGGAATAAGAATCCAAGGGATTTTTACCAGGTTTGATAACAGGAATAACTATTTGGGATTTCCAGGAGTGAGGGACAGTACCAGTTTCAAAAAATTTATTAATTATATTGAGGAAATGGATTTTAGCTTTGTCATTTAGATTAGTCAAAAACGAATAAGGGACGCCATCTTCCCCTGGTGTCGAATCCTTTAAGCCATTCAGAGCAATTTGGAGCTCAGAAAAAGAAAAGGGAGCATCCATATCATCTGAAGAGGGAGTTGGAGTAAAATTTGGAAACGAGTCAATATTAGGGACATAAGGTGGAGCCAATTTGTCAGCAAAGTCATTAAGCCAATCCAAGGGATTGTTGGATGAGGGATCAGTATGGTTGAGGGAACGTCGAAATTTCCTAATATTCGTCCATACAATTGAAGATGGGGATCTAGGACTAAGTGATTCACAAAACCGAGTCCAACTACTTCTTTTCTTCCTTGCAACTAACTTTTTAACTTTGGAATCAAGCCTCTGATATTTAATAAAGTTCTCCTGAGACATACAATTTGAATATGTCTTTTCTGCAGATGTTCTTTGAGCAAATAAATCATTGCATTCATCATCCCACCAGGGAGAAGAAAGCAGATGATTTTTGGGAGGGTGTTTTTTAGGAATATGAGAGTCAGCTGAAGATATGAGAGATTTTAAAAAAAGATCGTAGCATGCTAAAATATTTCCATCACTTACCGGATCTGGTAAGGAGTCTATCAAAAAATCAACAGATCTGGCATACTCTGTCCATTTTGCTTTTTTAAGTTGATATTTTAAAAGCGGATCATGAGAAGAAGGAAGGAAGGACCTATTGTTTAATGAGAGAATGATAGGAAAGTGATCGCTGCCGTATGAGGATGGGAGGGTTTTCCAAGTAATCTGGGAGGCAAGATTAGGAGAGCAGAGGGAAAGATCCACGGCAGTTTTAGGGTTCTGATTTGGGAATACCCTGCGCGTTGGAGAGCCATCATTGAGGATGCAGAGACCTACATCATCAAGTATGTCAATCAGCAGCGGAGCAAACCCATCACAGCCATAGCACCCCCACATGGTGTGGTGAGTGTTAAGGTCACCCAAGGCGATGATAGGACTTGGGACCGAAGATAAGATTGATTGAAGTTCAGGAAGTAGAGATGGGGTAGGGTGAGGAATATACATAGATACAAAAGAAATGTCTAAGGCACGGACAGCAACAGCATTAATCTGTTGACTATGTGGAGGAAGGGGGATTTGGGAAAAGGGAAGGGAGTGCCGAACAAGGATGGCACTGCCTGCATACCCATCATTTCTGTCATCCCTCAAACAGGAGAAACCAGGTACCCGGAACCGGGAACCAGGCATGAACCATGTCTCCGAGATGGCAACAATGACAGGTTTATGCAGGTTAATGAGGGAGCATAACTCGTGTTTTTTGGGCCGTAAGCTTTTACTGTTCCATTGAAGTATGGTTGTTGGGGCCATCTTGGAGGATTTTAAAGAGTTTGGAAATGTTTTTGGCAACGTTGGACGGTAGAGGAATGTCACTACAAGGAGTGATAAGACTGAGAAGGAGAGTGGAAAGTTGTTCTAACATAGGTAGAGTTTCATTGGGGGGAGAATTTTGATTAAGAGCATGTCCATTCGGAAGGGATGAAGCACATTCACCAACAATATTCTGGTGAGCACCTCTGTCATAACCCTTGCCTGGTGGGGCTCGAGGGCGAGGAGACCGGAATGTTGTTTGACGGTAGGAAGTTTTGGGTGTGGGTTGAGTTGTCGGACAGGAAGGGGTCTTAGGTGAATAGGCGGGAGGAGTAAACATTTCCTTTGCCATCTCAGCATAGGATCGCCGGACAGAAGGGAATTGAGCTGCCGCTTCCATGTAGGATATATTATTCTGAGACATAATTACTTTAATTGATTGCTGTCTAGTGAATTCAGGACAAGCCTTGTCATTGGCAAAATGTTTGCCTGAGCAATGTAGACATGAGGCTAGATTTTTATCTATTTCACAAGATTCCCCTGCATGGGACTGGGAGCACCTATAACACCTGGGTTGTGATCTGCAGATTGTTTTGGTATGGCCAAAACGACAGCAGTTTAAGCATTGAATGGTAGGAAGTTTGTAGGTTTCGATAGGTAAGGACGTGTGGTAGGAATAAACTTTACTTGGAAGTATTTGACCCCTAAAGGTCAGGACAACAGACTGAGTCGGTATCCAGGTGGTGACATTTTCCTGAGTTGTTTTTCTGTTCAACCTTCGGGCTTTGAGCACCTCACCACAGCCTGGGGGAAGCTCCAAAGATTGAACGAGCTCACTCATCGACCAGTCTATGGGGACTCCCTTCACCAATCCCATTCTGGTCATATTATATGTGGGGATGAAGGCTTTGAATTTACATAGGGAGAGGATAGGATTGACAAGGAAGTGGTTGGCTGCATGAGCTGTCGAAAACTCGACGATTATTTTGTTACGACCAACGTTTTTAACACCATCATGTAAGATGGAGCTTATTTTATGTTTGTGAAGGAATTGACCAAAAGTAATGGCTCTTAACGAGGCTCCGGAAGTCGGGTCTTCGACGTCCCTAGAGACTTGGACGACGAATGGACCTTTATCATCGTTGGCGTAAGATTTAAGGCCTTCGGCAAATGACGGGTGAATATATAAATTTCCTATAGATGGGTTTGCTTGGGAGGGATCAGACAAAGATTTTTTAGAAGAGGAGGAGACTGTTCCATCGTCTGCTTGCCGTTTGCGGGAAGGAGTGGCTCCCGGATCGGGAGGTTCGCTTGGAGGGTCTGTTTCCATTTTGGTCTCACGAATTAACAAATAGTTTTCTACTTACCAGCAGCAAAAGAGTTAGTATTAACCAATTTAAAATATAAATAAGAACTTTTTACACTTAAAATGCAAAATAAAAACACCAAAACCTCGATACACGTGCGTCCACCGACCTGTCAAAACGTGAATCCGGTTTAATTTATAAAAATTTATTTAAAAAAAAAACACGTATGAGGTTATATGTCTTGTCTTACTAATTCTTATCCTTATCTGTCAAATGTCAAAGTATTTTTTTTCACGCCAAGTGCCGTAACATAACTGGCTGTGACGTGCGCATTTTTTAATAAGTTTTGTCGTTTATTTTATTTCTTAATGAAGTTGCGGTAAAACAAGCCGATTGCAATTTTATTTTACGTAGTACGGAATTTTACGAAAGTAAAACAAGATAAAAACACTTGTGAAAATGGTTCACTTCAAAACAGTTATGACCACTTCAAGCTAGAGATTTTTGCACGAAAAGAAAAATGTCAAAACGGAACGTTTACGAATCATATCATTTTTCAGTTTCAGAACTATAATCTGTATTGTTAGGAAAACTTAAGAAAACTAAAATAAAGTAGTGAGATTTTTCACTCGTACTTTGCGCACGCAAACAGTAGCAACTGGAAAAATTTATATTAGCACAAAGTCATGGTACAATGACACATTTATGACATAATTTTGGTGAAACATCATTGTCCTTACAACTGTGGAAGGTTGCGCGCGCATTTTAAAAACATGGCGTCTTTAGCAGTATTTGATTTTGATCGTACTATAGTTGACGATGATTCCGATGCTACAATTATCAATAGATTACGCGAAAAAAAACCTCCGCCCGAATGGGAAGCCGGGAACCATGACTGGACACCTTACATGAGCAATGTAAGTTAACTTTTATGTTTATAACTAACGTTAAAGAGACATGTGATAATGCTTTATTCCTATTTTGAAATAAATTAATTAAAATTATCTATGATTACATCTATGGATGTTGGATACTTAGGTTGTAATGAAATAAACGTTGCTATTTTTTTAAATAATCCAATAACGTGCTTATTTTTTTATGATACAAGGAAACGTTAAATCAATATTATTTATTTTTAACAATTTCCTAACGAAAAATCTGTTTAATCATTTGATTATAAATGTTAAAGATTTATGGTTTTTAGGCTTTATTTTAACAATTTTAAGCTATTAATTCAACTTTAGATATGAGTCATAGTTTTTCACTATTATTTTCCTTAGTAGTACTAAGTAATGCGATTTTAGCAGACATTAACAAGCAAATAAACCAATCGATTTTCAGATTTTACTCCATTTACAATTTTTGTATTCGAAATTTTACCTCAGTTGCGATTACGAGTTATTAATTATTTATATTAATAACTAGTTGTCGTCCACGACTCTGTCCGCGCAGAATTAACAAAAAAAATACTAAACTGTATATGCCAAATTTCAACAAATCCATACAGTCGTTCCAGAGATACCTAATAAACACCCATCCATCTGAACTTTCGCATTTTTTTAAATAAGTACTTTTTTTAAACTAAGAAGGCAGTGGAAACCGAATGTTCGGTTAAAATATGTTTGTATACGTGACCGTGTTAGAGCACGTATGGGACTCGTGTTAATGACGTCATACAATTACGTCACACTCCAAAAACAATTCTTTGGTGATTTCCTGAAAATTTTACGTCAAACAATTTATTCTTAACTTGTAAAGTAAACTAATTTCATGTGGAGCATATTTTTAAATAGTAAATAAAATTGTACTTTACAAGATTGAAACAAGGTTTAAATTCCGTCTGCACGTCTTTTCTTGTCAAGAGCAAGCGTAAAAAAAGACGTAAAATTAAACTTTATTTGTGATAAATATCTGCCCTGCTCTCCGCCAAGGTCCGTCTGAACTGAAAAACTTTACCCTTCTAAGTCAATTAAGTAAAACTAAGTTTTATGTCAGTCCTGACATTGAGATGAACTTGGCTCTTATCAGATAATTTTCGATCAGCTTTATCGGTACCATACTGATAACGTAAATTGAGATTTTCTATGTTTAATTACCTCGGTAGCCTTTTGACCGCATAAAAAGTTCTATAGACCTTTTTTATAATGAACTAGCTTTTACCCGCGACTCCGCCCGCGCGTCAAAAAGAAAACGGGGTAAAAATTATCCTATGTCCGTTTCCTTGTTCTAAGCTACCTGCCCACCAATTTTCAGTTAAATCGATTCAGCCGTTCTTGAGATATAAATAGTGTAACTAACACGACTTTCTTTTATATATATACTAGCTTTTACCCGCGACTCCGTCCGCGCGGAATAAAAAATAGAAAACGGGGTAAAAATTATCCTATGTCCGTTTCCTTGTTCTAAGCTACCTGCCCACCAATTTTCAGTCAAATCAATTCAGCCGTTCTTGAGTTATAAATAGTGTAACTAACACGACTTTCTTTTATATATATAGATAAAGATAAAATAACACTTTACTGTTAGAGTGACATACAAAGTGGTCCAGGACTTCCGGGGCCATAAAAGACCCTGTAGGGTGTACTGTGCAGGGTATAAAATTGAAGGTTCATAAGTTTAAGGAGAAATGTTACAGGGAGCTCACCAAAATCATTAATATTTGAAAGAGGTTAACGAAAAAAGATATAAACCTGAATAACCCACTTTGAATTGAATGACACCGTATTTGTCCAAAAATTACAGAACCTTTTGTTGGAACCGTTGAAAGTGCATCTTCCAATTATCATCATCACCCTGTAGTCATGGACAGTTCGACTGAAATTGACGAACTGCAGATCAACTCACTGTTTACATGTGTGAAACAGATCACTAAACCGTCTCGCAGCTCAGCTCATTTTGAACCAGCCAGTGCCAACTCACGGCTCGTCGTATAGTTAATGTACATCGCGATGAGCTGTGGTTCAAGTCTATGTGATCTAAATTTTTGAACCGGTTCAGAGCTGATTTATACACGTCTATCTCCCTGTTCTTATCTTCCACTCTATGTGGTATGTATCAGGTTTCCTACTGATTTATCTTCCGTCATCGCAGTAGTATCCTTAATGAAGTTCCCTTTCATGCAATCCATACGTCTCTTCTTAACCGTCGTACACGTGTATATATAATTAAGTTAATTATTTCTGCGTACAATTCTCTGAAGATCTTGCGTAACATAGCATTTGTGCTATGACGTCATAGTAGGCAGATCTCGTGGTAAATGTGGGCTTTCACTGCTCCATGACTGACAAAGCCTTCTGACTTTAGTCTTATTATCGTCATACTTAAAATCGTATCATAGCTTTAATATGTCATTATTAGGTCAGACGTTATTCATTCACAATTCTGAGTATTTCTAGGATAGATTTTTTCTTTGCGTAGACATAGAAATAGTTCGATTTCAAACAACTTTCGTGGCCATGGTTATACTTTTGGCCGCATATCAATACGCTCGCCCGACCTTGACTCGACAGCGATCGCGGTTTCCATTCAGCCGCTGCCTTATGTCATAAGCGATAGCGTATTACGAGGAAGTAGGAAATGTCATCCAAAAACTTGTCGAAATGGTTAAAACTTCATAAATATAGCGTTGGAACAGTATTTACCCTTCCATACATCTCATTCGCATATCTACTTTCACATGATCCATATTTTATTTTTCCTAGTAATCCCTTTGTATTGTTTTTATTCTTCTAAAGCCAGAAATACATTTTCAGTTTTGACTGTACAATCGAACTGTACATTTAATACGTAAGTGTGTAGGTAACATTGTAAATGTTAAACTGTACTCAAATATTCAGTTAAAACTGAACGTGTTTAGTTTATCGTTTTAACCACACCTAATAGTTTATAACCTTCAACAATATTATTAGACCATGTATGATAAATAGGTCGTTGAAAATGGCAATGCTGAAGTGGTCAGGAAATTGAATGATCAAAGACGAAACAAACATCGAAAAATAATTTTAAAAAACTTGTGAATTTCAAAATATTCCTATAGTTTAGTCTACGTAAGCGCTGAAAGCAAAAATGTCCCTAATTTTCGCAACACATTTTGAAGCGAAATTCAAAATCTACTAGTCTTTTAGTTATTTAAAAAAAAATGGGACCCATCTGCAAGCACTTCCTTTCGATTAAAATAATTTTTATCAAAATCGGACCACCAGGGGCGGAGTTTCGCGGTAACACACATAAAAAAAATACAGTCGAATTTATAACCTTCTTCTTTTTGAAGTCGGCTAAAAAATAATGCCCGTCTCGTGTATGGAATTTTACTTTCTTCTGTTTACTGAATTTAGCTTTAGACGTATATATCGTTGTCTCTGTTATTGTCAAATAAAATGAAAGGCATGGTGACATGAATACCACTCAGTGGAAACCCTAACTTAACTTTTGCCACCAGGTATTCGAACACGCGTATTCCGCGGGCATGCATCCCGATGACATCCTGGACAGCATCGCCTCCATGCGACCCACCCCGGGTATTGAAGAGCTGATCACAACTTTAGCTGCCAACGACTGGGATGTACTCGTCCTGACGGACGCTAATACCGTCTTTGTTAATCATTGGCTGAAGACACATGGCCTGCAGGTAAGATCTAGGTTCTTAAACTCTCGCAGATATGACCTAGTTTCTTAAAATTGGTAAAAAATCCTACATTATGAATTATCTTAAACTTTATAAGGCACCTATCTTATGACACCAGCAATAATAAATAACATCTGTTGCACGGATGGGCCAGTTTTTTGTTATATGAAAAGGTGGCAAACGAGCAAACGGTCACCTGAATTCGCCGAAATAGCGAGGCGATCGTTGGCTAAGGACATCCGCAAATGCATATGCATTTGTGGATGTGTTGCCTACCTTAAATCATCGGAGAAGGGGACGCACAGAAAGAGGTTATTTCCCCTTCCGATGCGTCCCATCCTCCGCCAAATCCAATTCCCCTTCCCATTCTCTTCTAATAAGAAATGATTGTGAAGGGGAAGAGGACAGAGATTAGTCCTCTGGCACCACACTCATCAGACTGTACTATGAATTACTTCCACTTGAAGTCTGTCTTCTGTATGATTGTGGTATTTCACTGAGCGAGGACAATTCATGCAACAGAGTTGCTGGCGTCTACTACTGTTAAAACTGACCGTTGCAATACCACGACCACACAGAAGACTGGTGTGGCAGCAATTCCTCGTACAGTCTGATCAGTGTGATGCGAGAGGCTTAATTTTAATCCTCTTTCACTTCCCACCTTTTTCTTATGGGATTAGGATAAGTGGGGATGGGGTTTTGACAGAGGAGGAGACGCAAAAGAAGGGGAAATATTCTCTTTCTGTAGCTCTTTCGTCGATTAAATGTATAGTGTATAGGTAACATCTGTAATTACAGATGTCTTTGGGCAGCTGTGATATCGTTGTTTCCGGGAATTCAGGTGGCCACTTATATATACTACCTTTTCATATTATAAAAAATGTAGAAAATCTGTGGGCATCGTATCGACATCATCAATGTCAATTTAGTATGAGATTTTAGGTGTAAAGTACTAATGAATACTAATTTTATCAACGTCGATACGATGACAATTGTCATAAATTTTCGTTCCAAGCCCATTATTCTTTCCTAATACGGTGTAAATCTAATGTATAAAATTCTCGTGTCGCGGTGTTTGTGGTTAAACTCCTCCGAAACGTCTTGACCGATTCTCATGAAATTTTGTGAGCATATTCAGTAGGTCTGAGAATCGGCCAACATCTATTTTTCATAACCCCCCCCCCCCCCATTTATATTTTTTTTAACTGCGCGCGGACGGAGTCGCGGGCGACAACTAGTCTATATATATAAAAGAAAGTTGTGTTAGTTACACTATTTATAACTCAAGAACGGCTGAATCAATTTGACTGAAAATTGGTGGGCAGGTAGCTTAGAACCAGGAAACGGACATAGGATAATTTTTACACCGTTTTCTATTTTTTATTCCGCGCGGATAGAGTCGCGGGTAAAAGCTAGTCTATCTATCTATCTATATATATAAAAGAAAGTCGTGTTAGTTACACCATTTATAACTCAAGAACGGCTGAATCGATTTGACTGAAAATTGGTGGGCAGGTAGCTTAGAACCAGGAATAGGACATAGGATAATTTTTACCCAGTTTTTTTTTTTTATTCCGCGCGGACGGAGTCGCGGGTAAATGCTAGTATATATATAAAAGAAAGTCGTGTTAGTTACACTATTTATAACTCAAGATCGGTCGAACTGATTTAGCTGAAAATTGATGGGGAGGTAGCTTAGAACTAGGAGACGGACATAGTATCTTTTTAATTTCACGCGGAAGGAGTCGCGGGTAAAAGCTAGTTTCTGAATAATTTTACATGAAACTATGCGATTTTTTCATTATATTTAGTTTTTCGTTAATTTCTCTTTGGATAAGTTTATTATCGAAGTAAATAAATTCTCACGAGCCAAGATTAAAAATAAAATGGCGAACGACGAAATAAAACATTTCCTGAAAATAGATTTCGTATTTTAAACGAGCCAAATTACGTCATCATAGTACTATGTTAAATGTAAGGCTATTAATGTATCTCCAACAATCTCCATCCGTAATTTTAGTCCACGTTCCCTTCCCACCCTTTCCTCATTAGGGATTACTGGGATAGAAAATCGGATTTGATGGAGTATGATCCTATTTCTGTGCGTCCCCTCCTTTTTCGATTAAATGTAGGCAACGCATCTGCAATTGCGGATCTCTACGGTGTCTAAATTTAGGTGACCGCTCGCTTTTTGTTCACCTTATGATATAAAAAAAATATAAAAAAACATGCATACAAATTGCGACTCCTTTACTGTCGGTTAAAATATATTTTTGTCTCTTTTTTCTATGGGAGTAAAAGGAATGAAAAGATTCCACATTTCCACGTCCACGCACGTTCGTTTCTTTCTTAACCTTCTATTTTTCTGATCCTATATCATAGATGGAAATTTTCATGTTTGCAACAAAGTAATGACGTCATAACTATGTTAGTGGTATGTTAAACGATGACGTCAGATCTTGTGATGATGACGCGATTGACTATTCAAGTAAAGAGAAGTAGCTGTTTTTATTCACTTTAAATATTAGTACATCTAGAAATTATTTACTGATTTATCTATTACTAGCTTTTACCCGCGACTCCGTCCGCGCGGAATAAAAAAAATGCGCACAAGATAAAAAAGTTCCTATGTCCGTCTCCTAGTTCTAAGCTACCTCACCATCAATTTTCAGCTAAATCAGTTCGACCGATCTTGAGTTACAAAGAGTGTAACTAATTCTTTTCTATATATAGATTTGCGAACTTTAGAATGGGTTTTCATTTCCAAAAAAAGCCCATCGGTCTATTTATCTATTTTTTAATTAAAAAACAACAAAAAAACACTAACTGACCACCCTATAACATTCAGGAAAAGAATACGAAACCAATAACACTTAACTTGTCGGTTCATTCGTTTATGCTACAAGAGGTCACAATGGAATTCATCATCAGCTCACTATACATCACCACCGAGGGGTTCGGAGCCTACTCTAAGTTAGGGGTGACCAGGTCATAGTCAACCACGCTGACCCAGTGCGGGTTGACTTCACACATATCATTGAATTTCTTCTCAGATATGTGCAGCATCACAATGTTTTCCTTCACAGTAAGAACATCAGATTGATGTACGTATATAAATCGAAAAACACATTGGACATGACAATCCCTTCCCTAAAGAATAGTAGTTAGGGGTTTTCATAACTTCTGGTTGTTATAGGACGCAGTCAGTGCTGTAGTTACTAACAGGGCGTTCTGGAAGAACGACCGATTGTACATAGAGCCGTGCATGCACCAGTCTACTTGCCCCCGCTGTCCGACCAATCTGTGCAAGTCTATAGCTCTAGGTCAATGGTGTCAGAAGCCATATGCTAATATAATATACAGCGGTGATGGTAGAAATGACTTCTGTCCTGCTACAACGTTACCACCACATGTGAGTATATGCTCATCATCTCGCCACCTTCAGTACACACTTCAACAACAATTTACCACGACCACACAGCAGACAGGCGTCAAGTGGAAGCAATTCCGCGTACAGTCTGATGTCTGGTGTCGAAGTCTTAATTTTAGTCCACGTTCCCTTCCCACCCTTTTCTTTTAAGGAAAAGATGGGAAGGGGAAGTGGATTTGAGTGGAGAAGACGCATAGAAAGAGGACATATCCTCCCCATCCACTGTCGATTATAGGTCCTAATGTACGTAATTAACTCAAATAACTCAAAAACTACTTGTAAGTTTTTTGCATTTCCTTTGGAATTATAAAAATAAAAAATTCCTACCCGTTCCCCTTAGACAGAACCCCCTTTAACAGATGGTAGACGTCAGCAACAACAACATCAGTTGCACGAATTGTCCTCGCTCAGTGAAATACCACGACCTTACAGAAGACAGACATCAAGTGGAAGTAATTCCAAGTACAGTCTGATGAGTGTGGTGCCGGAGGTCTAATTTTAGGCCTCTTGAGGAGGTGGATTTGATGGAGGAGGAGATGTATAGGAAGGTTAAATATTCACTTTTTGTGCGTCTCCTTCGTAGATTGAGGGTAAGCAACGCATCTGCAATTGCGAATATCTATGGGCAGCGGTCGCTTCGTCATTTCGGCGAATTCATGTGGCCACTTGCTCGTTTGCCACCTTGTAATAAAAAAAAAAATAGATCTAGTCTAGATCATCGTTTCGCGACGCCATTGAGTTGTGATCTAAGTATTTTGTAAGAGATTTAAATTTGAAAAAAAAAAAAGATTTTAAACTTTATTTTCAGGCGACAGTATTCCCTAGAAGAGGTTATCCTTTAGATGATCTCATTAAGAAGACATTGTCATCTCCTAATCCACAAGTCAAAGCTAAAGTGGTCCCTTGGGAAGACTGCTATCGGATATTACGCGAAGTTTTCCCAACTAGAGATCATTTATCTAACTGAAAACTAGATTAAATTTATTTTTTTCGCTATTCGACTACTTACTAGAGCTCTAATAATATGTCTTAAGTAATAATATTGTAAACTTGATCAGTTTATAACTTCCACTGTTAAAGTTATGATTCGTGAAATGGGCAAATTGACCATATAACAAATCATGTAAACGCAACAAACTTTTTATTTCATATTTTTCCTATGTTTTGTTTGTTTTTTTTTTATCGATTTATATACTATTTATATTCTGTCAATAACATATTTTTATTCTTAGATAAATTGTAGCTTTAAAAAAAACTATTTTTAATGCTTTATTTAAACTATGTATTAGTTTTTTTTTATTAAAGTCAGTATTGTTTTTATGTAAACTTGGTGCAAGTGTTTTCATGTTTTTATTTAACTGTTAAACAGTTTTATGCAATCGTATTTAAATGTTTATTATGAATTATCAGATAATACATAATTTGACGTCAAATTGTAATTTTATTTTTTTCCTCCCATCGCCATTTTTTAAATTTGTTTTTTTTTTAAACTTTCTTATATCTACACGAATATTGTGCAATAAATTTAATGGTTCTTTTGTTATAATTTTACGGATTTTATCAAGTTAATTTTAAAATAATATCCCCGATATTTTGACCTTACAAAACTTTGGTCACAGATTAAAATCCGTAAAATTGGTTGAAGAATTGAATTTTAAAAGATCTCGAACGAGAAATCAAAACGCGAGGCTATCTCTTTCTCAAAGGCCGGTAACGCATCTGCAGTTCCTCTGGTCTGGATGTTCTTGGGCGTTGATCACCTCGGTGTTTCCGCCGTTCGTTTGACCCCTTCTCTTATAATAAAAAATCAATCTTAACAATGGTAAAAAAAACGAAAAAAAAAGTGAAGATAAAAGACCTTGTCCCTCCTACGTAGGGTCGGTACACCAGGTTTCATTTCCATTGTCACCCCCTTCTTGATCTTGTCATCTTTCACGCAATCCATCCATCTTTTCCTAGGCCTACCCCTACCGGTGTACCTACCCCTCCACACTCATACATAAAAGCGTTAAAATTAGGTTTACAGCACAAAATATATAAATATAAAAACCAAACAATAAAAACCAAGTCTTAAATTGCCGTTTTTTTCTTTTAAATCCTCGTATAAAATAAGACCTCAACGATTAGCAGAATTTGAGCACTATTTACACTGTTTTAGTAGAATTTAAACAAGTAAACTGGTAGAATGTTTAATTTCAATCTGGTCACACTGGATTTCAACTGGCTGTTTTGGAAACTTTATAAAAATATATTTTTGATGCAAAAATGCGTAAATACTCCTTGATGTTTGTGAGTCACCAGCTTCTTTTACAGTTCTAGAAAAAAAGTATTTTTAGTGCTTGGCAATACAGAGTTCTCTGAAGTTAAAGTAGTTTTTAATGATTTATTTTACTAATAAACACCTTTTTATATTGTAATTTAATTATAACGTGACACAATGGAACTAAAAAGTAAGTACTATTAAAATTTAGTAATTAACTAGGACTGTGCCAAGACTTTATGCCATTTTTGGCTAAATTGCTTATGTTTTTTTACTATTTCAGAATCAACAGCTATAAAATTATCATTAGCAGTGTACATTGCTCTGACTCTGGTATTTCTTATTGTTGGAATCATTCAGATCAGCAGACCTGGGGTAAGTTAATAAGTTAAATACTAGCTTAAATTGAAATGTTTCACAAACTTTAATCAAAATTATGGCACAAGCAGACAAAAATTTAAAAATTCCACTGGTATCTATAAAATAATTGATTCATGCAGTAATTACTATCTACAGTCAAACCTGGATAAGTTTAAGGGACCTAGTTTTTTTCTCTCTTAAAAAGGTTTCTCACTAACCCAAGTTTCTCGCTTCTGGAGGTTGATGTCAGGACCAGACAGTGACTCGCTTATCCATGTTTGACTCCATATAGTTTCTGTGGAACTATTTTTCTATATAAGCTGGTCTTCTACAGTTAATGGTAACTCAAACATTTTAAAAGTAAATTTTTATTTATTATATAATTATTGATTTTTTTTCCAGCAAGGAACAAAAACAAATATAAAGAGATTGCCTATTAATTATACTAATTGTACAAACAATAGAAATAACAAACAAACATGCATACAATATCTTATGGAAAATATAAATGGAGACTGTAAATGTGATATTCATTTCAAATTAAACGAGGACTTTAGAGGAAATGTTACTATTTATTATGAATTAGACGAATATAAAAAGATATTTGGACCATTATTTAACTCCAGGTATATCTTTATATGTATACTAGCTGTCGCCCGCGACTCCGTCCGCGCGCAGTAAAAAAAAAAACTAAATGGGGGGGTGTTATGAAAAATAGATGTTAGCCGATTCTCAGACCTACTGAATATGCTCACAAAATTTCATGAGAATCGGTCAAGCCGTTTCGGAGGAGTATGGCAACGAAAACTGTGACACGAGAATTTTATATATTAGATAAATTAATAACTATCTTATTGCTGTACTCACTGAAAATACAGTAAATTGGATCTGAGAAACTTCTATAAGTGAAAGACATTGTCCAGTCCAACCCCCATAAGCGAGTAACTTGCGTTAGAGACAGTTACCATTAGCTATTTGACATTTATAGTTATTTTTTAAAAACTAATTGATAAAGGGAATTAATATTGTTAAAAAAAAAGTTAAAGTTATGTGAGAAAAAGTGTATTTTCAGATTATTTTGGAATTTCTTAGTGAATTAGGAAATTCTGGGTTGAACGGTGTGTGTTATGTATATTATATCTACCGATCCTTTCAAGTAAAATTGAAGTTATAATTTTTAGTGACCCCTCTCAATGGTCAGGGATGTTATCAATGCCACCCTCAGATATGTGTCAACCGTATCAATATGCTAACACTTCGGAAGGATCAAAGCCGATCGTGCCATGTGGGGCACTAGCTGATGCTATTTTTAATGGTAAGAAACTCTTCCTTGGATGATAACATGATGTAACACGCACATAAAATATACGGTTTATGAACAACTAGCTTTACCCGCGACTCCGTCCGCGCGGAATAAAAAATAGAAAACGGGGTAAAAATTATCCTATGTCCGTTTCCTGGTTCTAAGCTACCTGCCCATCAATTTTCAGCTAAATCAGTTCGACCGATCTTGAGTTATAAATAGTGTAACTAACACGACTTTCTTTTATATATATAGATAAACAAAAATTACATTATTTTTTTAGTGTAAGGTGGAAAAATAGTAAACAGCCACCTATATATAGTAAATAGTGAAGTGATTGATGCATATAGCCATCTGTAGTTGTCTATACATTGCCTACCTCTTATACACATAGGATAATGCACACAGGTTATTCTTTCCTATGCGTCTCCTTGTTAGCTAAAACCACTCTCTTCACAGTCCTTGCTTACAAGAAAACAGTGGGAAGGGGAAGAGCTTAAAATAAACGGTTTTCCGGCTTTTGTTAGGCATTTTACATTTCCCAAACGAGAGTGTACCTATTAATACTGAGACAAAATCCTAAATAATATAGGGTTTCCAACCTTTCTACCCAAATGTCCGGCCAAACTGGCTGGTCTGTCCGGCTAGTAAGTTTGGCGACCTGGCAATCCTATGCTCATGTAACTTCTAACACTGTATCTTTATATTTAGAAAGAAAAAAAACATTTCTTACCACACATCTTACTTCTTACTAATATTATAAATGCGAATGTTTGGATGGAGGGATGTTTGTTTGACGTTATCACCGGAATAGCTCAACAGATCTTGATGAAATTTGGCGCAGATGTAGAAAATAATCTGGAATAACACATAGGCGGACAGAGTCGCAGTCGACAACTAGTAGAATATAAAACACAAATCACAAACTTGATAAAAATGTGCAGCAAAAGGAAGCCAGTTCAGCGAAGTACTATTATTTTTATTATTATTAATTTTAGATACATATAGTTTATTTAATACAAAGATGCAAATACAAATGGATGAAGTGGGGCTTATTTCTGATGCTGAAAGAAAAAAATACAAAAACCCAGTCAACATCAGTAAGTATTAGACATAAATAATATTCAATTTTAACTGAACAGTCGAATTGTATATTTAAAAATTATCTAACACTAGCTTTTACCCGCGACTCCGTCCTCGCGGAATAAAAATAGAAGACGGGGTAAAAATGGTCTGTTTCCTGGTTCTAAGCTACCTGCCCAACAATTTTCAGTCAAATCGATTCAGCCGTTCTTGAGTTATAAATAGTGTAACTAACACAACTTTCTTTTATATATGGGGCATTCCATGCCAACTCATCCGACCGATTGGATTTGCATCTCTGATTTCGCTGAAATTTGGGCATCTTTTTATACCCTTCGAAAAAGGTTTCTATGAATTTTTTCAAATTTTTTCATTCAGCCAATCGAGAGATATGAATTTTTGAAAATTTCGGCTATTTTTTTTTTAAATAGCCATAACTTGGTGAAAAATTGTCCGATTTGGGATTTTTTTATTTTAAATTTTGTGTTTTTTGATGATCTTTTTGAAAAATTTATGCAAAAAATTATTCATCATAAATTTGATTGTTTTTTTTTCATTCCAAAGTTAAAAAACGAATTTTAAGATTGTTTGTATCCTTCAATTTTTTTAAAAAAATTCTCAAAGATTCTACTCTTCAAAACACAAATTTTAAGCCCAGTCTCGTAATGGGATAATAATGGGTTATATTTTTTTTTTAGCTAAAACTATCACAGGTACACAAAAGTATCATTGCGTTATACCAAATACAGATGGATCACTCACAATGAAACTGATTTCTTGCTCAAATAAAACTTATTCTTGTAAAATATTCAAAGGCCAGAAAAAATAAAAAATAAAACCTTTAAAAAAATTAAAAAATTCTACTCTTCAAAACACAAATTTAAAGCCTAGTCTCGTAATGGGATAATAATGGGTTATATTTAATTTTTAATTTTTAAATTAATTATTTTTTTTTCTGTTTTTTTTTTCACTATTTGTGTATTACTGGCGGCTTTATCAGATGAGATTCGAAAAAATCATACATCAATATAATAAATAATTGAAGTCAAAATTTCAATTTCTAAGGAAAATTTTATTTAATTTTTAAAGGTTTTTTTTTTATTTTTTCTGGCCTTATATAGTCTTATATATAATATTTTACAAGAATAAATTTTATTTGAGCAAGAAATCAGTTTCATTGTGAGTGATCCATCTGTATTTGGTATAACGCAATGATACTTTTGTGTACCTGTGATAGTTTTAGCTAAAAAAAAAATATAACCCATTATTATCCCATTACGAGACTGGGCTTAAAATTTGTGTTTTGAAGAGTAGAATCTTTGAGAATTTTTTTAAAAAAATTGAAGGATACAAACAATCTTAAAATTCGTTTTTTAACTTTGGAATGAAAAAAAAACAATCAAATTTATGATGAATAATTTTTTGCATAAATTTTTCAAAAAGATCATCAAAAAACACAAAATTTAAAATAAAAAAATCCCAAATCGGACAATTTTTCACCAAGTTATGGCTATTTAAAAAAAAAATAGCCGAAATTTTCAAAAATTCATATCTCTCGATTGGCTGAATGAAAAAATTTGAAAAAATTCATAGAAACCTTTTTCGAAGGGTATAAAAAGATGCCCAAATTTCAGCGAAATCAGAGATGCAAATCCAATCGGTCGGATGAGTTGGCATGGAATGCCCCATATATATAGATAGATATTGAATTGCACAGTTAAACTGTACAGTTTTTTTTATATATTTAGAATAAGGTAAAAATATTTGTGATGTAATATTTTTAGCTAATTTTAAAGCCTTTTATCGGGAAGATTTTTTTTGTCCATTACTGGAAGTTGGCCGTCAGCTTAGTGAATCCAGCCCTGTCTTGTGCCGAGGGAAAAAGTTGTTCAATGCTGACAATAGTGGTCTATTCTTGAATGTTTCTTCACCATGATTTTCTTTTCCTTCCAACATGTTTTCTGCCTGCGATTTGGCACATTATGAGTCTTCTTGAGCTTCTTCAAGCTATATGTAACTTTTTTTTAACGATCTGAAATAATTCTACGTTTATTTATTACCATTTACAAGATAAGATACATTTTATACAATACTAGCTTTTACCCGCGACTCCGTCCGTGCGGAATAAAAAAAAATGCACACAAAATAAAAAAGTTCCTATGTCCGTCTCCTAGTTCTAAGCTACCTCCCCATCAATTTTCAGCTAAATCAGTTCGACTGATCTTGAGTTACAAATAGTGTAACTAACACGACTTTCTTTTATATATATAGATAATAGCATTAATAACTTTATTTTTTTGTATTTTTTAATTTTTTTATATATTTTTTTTTTTTATTAGAGGAAGTGAATAACTTTACAAAACCGTTAAACTGGCCGATGAGTATTTGGGATATTGGTGAGGGAAATTTTACAGGATTTTTGGTGAGCGTCTTAAAAAATATATCAACCGAAAGAGCATCTATTTTTTTTAGTTTTTTGTAATTTTTTCGCCAAGAAAATACTCCTATTGTTAGATTTAATAAGAAAACATATGAAAATTTGGTCTTAATCTTAGGAATTTTCTAAAAATTTTGGATTAAATTACTCGCTATACAAAATTGAACTCTTAGGCACTTGTAATAAAGCTCATTATCTGTTATTTTAGAATGACAAGTTCATTATCTGGATGAATACGAATTTACACCCAAAGCCGGTTGCTAAAGTCCGTAAGATGTCGGGATTTGAAAATGGTTTGCCAAAAGACGATTATTATTTCAAATTTTTTTACAGTAAGTCATTTATTCGCTTTACTGAAATAAAATCAAATGAAAGTTTTTTTAATTTTGATCAGTAAAATTAAAAAAAAAACCTATGCAATGTATAAAAATGGAGAAAAAACATAGAGTCGTTTCAATTTTTTTCATCTCTGATGGTTCAGAGACAAACAAATTACCTTTTACCTTATTATATCCATGACGAGAAGGAAAAAAGTTAAAAAATATTTAATAATGTTTATTAATTGATGGTTGTCATATTATTTTTTGTTTTTTTTTCAGATTACCCTCCATCTAGATACAATGGTACTAGGACATTGATATTGGAAGCTGTGGAATTTGCGCCCTACGAAAGATCTAGGACTTCAGGCTGGGTTCTTTTGAGTCTTGGACTTATTTTGATACTGTTGGGAATTATTGCCTACGTTGGCAGGAAAGGACATTTCTTTGATATAAGTAAGTGTAGTTTAAGTACTTTTTTTATCATCGAGTCAATGTTCACATTTTTTGTTGGATTTACATTTTTTTCTTGTGTCTTTTTGGATTTTTTTTTTTGCAAATTTTGCCTTAAACTAAAAATTATCTAGATAGATTAATTCAACTCCAAAAAAATACAGATAAATTAGTTTTCCAGTTATAATTCTAGAATCATGACTTTATAAATAAGATGTGGAAGTTTTTTTTTTTTATATCTCGTGAATGGAGTCGCGGGAAACAGCTAGTGTTTTAATAATTTATATCTTTTTTTTTTTCAGATAATATCGCCAGTGATTTACCATTTTTGAAGAGAAAAACTAATAAAAACCAACCTAAAGAGAGTCCTCCAGAAGAAGAGACGTCTTTGGAAAGAGAAGAGACAAATAAAAATGATATTTAAATTTAAAAAAAACATCTCAAAAGTCCACTGCAGATACACTTTTTGATACAGTAAATGGTCACTAGAATTCGCCAATATGGCGAAATGACTGCCCATAGATATGCTCAATTACAGATGTATATGATATAAAAGGGGACGCACATAAATTTCCCCTTCCAATGCACCTTCTCTTCCAAATTTACTTCCCCTTTTCTAAACGTTACAAGAAATTATTGAAAAAATGGTGGTATTCTACTGTTATTTGAGGGTAAAAATCTCTTATATTAAATAGAAAAGACTGTCTTTAATAATATGTTAAATATTTTAACAGCTAAGTCAATGCAAAGGATATAGTCGAACCTGGATAAGTGAAAATCTAAAGGATATTGATATTTCTCTCGCTTGTAGAGGTTTCTCTCTAATTTTTTTTTTTGAATGAAGCAAAAATAAAATATACTATTTTAGTCCATTTAATTCAGATTGTACATGCTTAAGATTTAATATTAAGCGTACTCGTAATAATATTTTTAAAAAAATATTTTATTTATACTTCGACGTTATACTTTTACCGACTGTCAAGCCACCATCCCCCGTGACAAAAAAATACAAAAAATATATATTACGAAATATAAAAAATATATATATTAAATATCTCACGTGAGATAGGGGGAGGGGGTTGAATAAAATCTCACCAAGGGGGGGAGGGTCTGAAATTTAAAAAAAAACACCTCGTGTAATTTATGAACGCCCCCTTACCAGATTTTCTCGCTTCTGAAGGTTGTTCTTAGGAACTTTCTCAGACTTTCAATTCATCGTATACAGTCCAGCTTGGTTAAGCGAGAACTGAATAAAACAGATATCTCTACAAAATAATCATTGTCCGGTTCCAGAAAGACCAACCTCTATAAGTTAGAGAAATACCGCGTTCCCTTGAACTCACAGTTATCTAGGTTTGACTGTATCGAATAAAAGTCTAAAATTAATAAAAAAAGTTTAGAATAAGTGATTGTTATAATATTATATAAGTTATATACGTTTTTTTATATGTTTCTAATAAAATTAACTCAAAAACTACAAGACTGATATCAACTCTTTGAATTTTGTTACAAACTTTTTTTTTTTGTAAAATTTACTATTTTATTTGATACTAGCTTTTGCCTGCGACTACGTCCGCGCGGAATTAAAAAAATAATTTTTATAAAAATCGGACCTCCAAGGGCGGAGTTTTGCGGTAACATACACATAAAAAAAATACAATTGAATTGATAACCTCCTTCTTTTTGAAGTCGACTAAAAAAACATTATAAATAGCCTATGTGTTTTTCCAGATTATGTTCTACATCTGTGACAAATTTCATCAAGATCTGTTGAGATGTTCCGAAGATAACTTCTAACAAACATACATCTAAATATTCACATTTATAATATTACTAAGATAAATTAATAATACTGTCAATTAATCTATATTTGAATTTCTTCCAAACCTTAGAATATTTAAACATTTTGACTTGAATTCAAATTTAAATTATTAAATTACAAAATTATTTTGGATAACTTATTTTCACATGGTTAATGAAATTATACTCAATTGTATTATTTCACAATATTACTAATATTATAAACTAGCTTTTACCCGCGACTCCGTCGGCGCGGAATAAAAAAAAAAAAAAAAGAAAAGAAAACGGGGTAAAAATTATCCTATGTCCTATTCCTGGTTCTAAGCTATCTGCCCACCAATTTTCAGTCAAATCGATTCAGCCGTTCTTGAGTTATAAATGGTGTAACTAACACAACTTTCTTTTATATATATAGATGTGAATGTATGTTTGTTTGAAAGTATCTCCGGAACATATCAACAGATCTTGATGAAATTTGTCACAAATGTAGAACATAATCTGGAAGAACACATAGACTATTAAGTTTTTTTTTTAAATCCCCGCGGACGGAGTCGCAGGCAAAAGTTATCTTTTATAATTTATCTAGTCGTATTATAAACTGATAAAGTCTTTTATATTTCAATAAAACACAAAATATTGTCTATTATTTTTATTCAATAAATACCCACATATTTACAAATTTTTACAATACAATTATTATTAAGGTTTTTATATACAAAATAACGAAACAATTTTGTTCCAAAGGACAAATAAAAAGATCTCTAAAACATTTCTGTACAGGTTTTATAACAAGTGGAAACATAAGATGAAACAAAAAACATTGTTGTATTTTTGCATTCAATAGAAATAAGAAATTATAACAAACCTTTCTAAACAATTTTACATTTATAACTCTGTAATCACAGACTTATCAGAAACAGACATGTTTTCATTAATTTTAACATTAAAACATTCCAAAATAAATACACAGACAATAAATAACATTGTCAGTTAGTGACATGTGTTATAATTTCTCATTTCCATTGAAATCAACTGTAAGAGCCACAGTGACTCGGGATTAAGCACTTGACTTGCAATCTGCAGTTCCTAGGTTCCAATTCTGCCATGTACCTGTGTTTTTCAATTTACATATGTACATTTATCGTACGTTCTTACTGTGAAGGAAAACATCAGTGATGCTGCACATATCTGAGAAGAAATTCAATGATATGTGTGAACTCAACCCATACTTGGCTATGGTTGACTATGACCTAGTCACACTTAGGGTAGGCTCCGAGCCCCTGTGTTCAGAAAATTCTCTGTTCAGACTTAACGCCTGCTTAAATATTGCGTCGGAGCGCAATCGCGGTAGCATTGCCGTCGCACGCATCAGGCGCTTGTGCATTATTCATAGAAATCCGTCACGAGTGTGTCTTGTCCCGCGATCATAGTACAATTAACATTCCTTTATTTAAATTATATCATTTTTTAAATATCTGAGCAATCAATTCAATACACCATCTATCCGCTTAAGATATAACATCTCAGTTAATTCATTACTTGACATATTTTGACACATTTCCCAATATATACAAATATTAAATTAAATACTGGTTAAGATAAAATTTATAACAATGTACTTTATCATCATTTTATTCACAAAATAGCTCTAAATATTAAATTATTATATGCAGTCAAAGAATGACTTCCATTTTAAATCAAATACAAGGATCTAACATCGTACGACAAACTGTCAAAAAGAGCTAAAGCACCTAGTAAACAAGGATATCTAAGTTAAAACCTATTTGTGTTTATAAAATGGGATAAAAGAAAAAAAATGACATGAAAGCTAAAGGATCAAGCGACAAAAGGGTCTCGAGACATTTTTGAATACTGACAGAGGGGGTACTAGCTGTCATAATGTAGTTTGAATTATGCCGAGGTCAGATATCCTTGTCAATACATCTTCTCATGACAAGTTTCAGTAAGAAATAAACGTCCACGACTTTCTCATAATTATCACATGAGTGAACAAAACTATAATTTCCAATACACAATTGTAGAAACCGAACAAGTCTTGCCTTTCAACTTATGATTGAATTTCACAAAATCTTATATATATATATATAAAAGAAAGTCGTGTTAGTTACACTATTTATAACTCAAGAACGGCTGAATCTGAAGTCAAGATTTGACTGAAAATTGGTGGGCAGGTAGCTTAGAACCAGGAGACGGACATAGGATAATTTTTATCCCGTTTTCTATTTTTTATCCTGCGCGGACGAAGTCGCGGATAAAAGCTAGTGAACTAATAATTTTAAAGTTATGATGCTATAAAAATTTCAAATTACATACCCAAAAAAAAATCTTCAGATGTGACGATATTTAAAACTCAAAAACATCCAACAACACAGTATCACAAACTCAAGATAGATCCACTTCAGAGAAATCTTGCAATGGATCGGAAACTTTATCTTCAGTCTTCTCTTCAGAATTCACTTGAACACTAACACTTGAGTCTACATGTACATCAACGTTACCAACAACATCACTTGTAGAATGTTCTATATCACATTCTTCAGCACTATAATTATCAAGATCTTCAAAATCCTTCTCCGTTGGTGTGTCAGCTCTGCATTTCGATGGTGATAGATTCTGTACAGCAGTCTTTGATACTGTTTTGAAGATCTCGGAGACATCAGCCCCGGTTGCCAGCCTGAGTGCCTGCTGCCAGCCGGCCAGGGTCTGCGCGTGTGTGTTCACTTGTCTGTCAGCCAACTCAAGGAGTAGAGATTTCACTTCAGCTCGTGTCTTTGGTATCCAATCAGATAGTTCTGAACGGAGCGCTTCCGAAGCTTGTTCTAATCTGGAAATTTTAGAAAACATTGAAAAAGTGTTTCCGAGTTATTTTATATGAATTTTTTAGATTGTAAATTCAAATTTTATTAAAGGTATTTTAGTTTATCTTACTAATATTATAAACTAGCTTTTACCCGCGACTCCGTCCACGCGGAATAAAAAAAAAATGCACACAAGATAAAAAAGTTCCTATGTCCGTCTCCTAGTTCTAAGCTACCTCCCCATCAATTTTCAGCTAAATCAGTTCGACCGATCTTGAGTTATAAATAGTGTAACTAACACCACTTTCTTTTATATATATAGATGTGAATGTTTAGATGTATGTTTGTTTGAAGTTATCTCCGGAACGACTCAACAGATAGAACATAATCTAGAAGACCATAGACTTCTTATTCAAGTTTTTTTAACTCCATGCGGACGGAGTCGCAGACAAAAGCTATTATATTATAAAGTAATTATAACAGTATTTACTTGTTATGTAAGTCTTCAGTGTTGCCGCCAGATACATAAGCCGCTGAAAAAAAAAAGATTTTGTATCAGAACTCATCTTTTGATAGCGTGTTCTATTCAGACTACAGCGCCATCTATGACTCACCATGTAAAGCGTTCCTATTTCGTATTTTCTGCGTATGTGCGCGCGCGTACGCTGCAAGTAATGGTAATGTAGCTCGATGGCGCAGTGGGGCGCAGGCCCGGGCGTTGGCGGCGGCGCAGGCCCCGCTCGCCAGCGCAGCACCCGCAGCTCCCCAAGCGCCGCACGCGCTTCGCAAACTGTATACAGAAACCATACAAAACATATATATATATATATATATACTAGCTGTCGCCCGCGACTCCGTCCGCGCGCAGTTAAAAAAAACTAAATGGGGGGGGGGGGTTATGAAAAATAGAAGTTGGCCGATTCTCCGAACTGTGACACGAGAATTTTATATATTAGATATATCTAATTCTCGTGTCACAGTTTTCGTCACCGTACTCCTCCGAAACGGCTTGACCGATTCTCATGAAATTTTGTGAGCGTATTCAGTAGGTCTGAGAATCGGACAACATATATTTTTCATTTTTTTTTTAACTGCGCGCGGACGGAGTCGCGGGCGACAGCTAGTATATATATATATATATAAAAACTTCAAAATAATTAAAATGATAACGTCAAAAAGACATTAAATTTCAAAAACTTTCTACAACAGAAATGAATGTACAAAAAAAAAATTTCAGAACTACCATTTTTTTTTTTCATTTTAATAAAAAGCAAAACTAAAACTATTTTTTTTATATTATTCATGACGGTGATATTTTTCATTTATACGAGTTTCTCGCTTATCAAGGTTTGACTATATATAAAATACAAATATTATATAATGTACTCACCTCATATACTCCCCGCTGAGTGCTACAGAGCCTTTGTACAGTTTAGTTGTGAGCGAGCAAAGTGTTGTCAACTTCTGCTCCAGCGACTGCAGATAGTCCGCTGCAGATGTGAACTCTGGATCTTGTACTCTGTAAGAAAAATATAACATATTTACTTCTACAATAAGGGTAGGGAACTAAAATTCGACTGACGAAAAGTTATTTGATCAAATAAAAATATTGGGGGTCCTTGATTGTATTTTGGGTTCCTTAATTACATATAGGTGTTCCTTGGTCATATATTGAGGGTCCCTGATCCTATATTGAGAGTTCTTGATTCCATATTGGGGGTCCGTGATTTCATATTGGGGGTCCGTGATTCCATATTGGGGGTCCGTGATTTCCTATTGGGGGTCCGTGGTCATATATTGGCTGTCCGTGATCCCATATTGTGAGTCCTTGATACCATATTGGAGGTCCGTAATCCCACATTAGGGGTCCGTGATTCCATATTGAGGGTCCGTAATCCTATATTGGGGGTCCGTGATCTTTGTTTGGGGGTATTTAACTGAAAATAGTCTGCGAATATCTCTATGTATATATAAATGTCTCACCTAGCTCCGTTGGGTCCCGGCTTCGATTCCCCACTACCGTACAAAGCACTACTGAGACCCCATAGATTTAATGCACTATTTTCACTCTTGAATACCTAAAAAAAATGTCAAATATAAACAACAATATATAATTATTACAAGAAATAGACAAAATCTTCAGCAGAGCGATTCATCTAGTTTTTTTCAGAGCAGAAAAATTCACTGGCTAGAAATTTGGCTACAAAAGTATGAGAGAACTGAAGAAAGTATCGTGTGAAAGGATTGAATTCAAATATCAGCTGATATATATATAAAAAAAATATATATATTCCTACTACTTTTGGAAAATGGTAGGTTGATGATTTTTCTTACACATATTGCGTTATATAAATTATTTACTTTATCAAAATCTTCATCGGGTGTGATAACAAACAATTTGAAATCCTCGCTGTGTGTCAATATTGGATGTTTCGCAACACGATCTGTAAACATATTATTTATTTAATAACTAGCTTTTACCCGCGACTCCGTCCGCGCGGAATAAAAAAAATTGCACACAAGATAAAAAAGTTCCTATGTCCGTCTCCTAGTTCTAAGCTACCTCCCCATCAATTTTCAGCTAAATCAGTTCGACCAATCTTGAGTTATAAATAGTGTAACTAACACGACTTCCTATGCATTCCCTCTTCTCTCAAATCCACCTCCCCTTCCTATCCCTTTATGGTTCACCAGCCGATGATCTAGGCTAGGTCTAGGATCTAGGAGTCTCATTCAAAATAATTTTTATATCTAGATTTTTTTTTTATTATCTTGGTAGGGGGTGCAGCTGCCAATCCCTACCCGGACTCTCCGTGCACCCTTTCTTTATAAAACTGGGAAGGGGAATTGGACTGAAATTGGAACTGAAAAATAATAAAGGATGTTTTTTAATATATAGAAGGTTTTGTTCTGTGTGAATGTTTTAACACATCACCTAGGAAGGCGTGCAGTGCGAGAGCACGGATATGTACAAAAGCTGGCTGATATCTGTCCAGCTGCTGGCGTGCGGAGTGCAGCGGCGGCAGCGCAGGCGGCGCCAGCAGCGGAGCACCCGCACACAGCCGCCGGTGAAGTAACTAACATAAACACACTTAACAATTTATCACTGACTAACTTTCGCCAGTAGCAAGAGCGTCGGACGCTCATGGGTTAAGCACTTGACTTGCAATCAGCAGGTCCTGGGTTCGAATCCCGCCATGTAACAATGTGTTTTTCGATTTACATATGTACATTTATCCTGCACATATCTGAAAAGAAATGCAATGATATGTGTGAAGTCAACCCGCATTGGGCTATGGTTGACTATGTCCTAGTCACCCCTAACTTGGGAAGACTCTGTAAGATCTGCATTCATCCATCCATACATTCAAACATTCGCATTTATGTATAATATTACTGACATTAATAGTACAAATAGAGAGATGCAAAAGTATTAAGGCTGAAGTATTTATTTTCATACCTTGAAATGATTGTACCGTCTTCTAACAAACGGTGGTGTTGGCCAGCGCGCGCACACGCAGCGTACGCGGTACGTTACAAATGTTTCTAATGTTGACAGCTGTTTCATTGGTGCATCTACCTGTCAAACAATAGCAACGTTGGAGTAGGTGCAGGTGGAGGGCGCCGCGGGCCACAGATTCAATTATAAAATAGCGCCTATGGTGCCCCAAGATACCCTATATTTGGAACATTTCCCCCAGCACTAAAAAAAACGCCGTAAAAATCTCACACGCGCTGGATATACTAAAACCGGCTGTCTACAAGCTGGAATTAATGTCAAGTAGAAGGTGTTAAATAAATTGCGAGAGAGTGCATTAGCAATATCCCTATTTCATTAGAAATATCCCTAATTCCAATACCAAAGAGATCTCAATTATTCTCGCATATAGAGGTTTCTGTCCAACCTGAGTCTCGCAGTCTCGCAACCAAGTAATTAATTGTAGTAGGAAATTTATTGACTTGAAACTATATATTACACAGATTCATAATTTGTTAAAAAAATTAAGCACAGACTGGTTTAAATTAAATATTTTTCAAACAATTTGCTGAGTGTGATTTGTTAAGTTACTATTACCTTGACAGCTATATCATATCCATGCTCCATGATCAAGGGGGTTCCGTCCACCGCATCATCAGTAACACTGGGAGCCTCAGTGTCTTCTGTGATGTCTCCATCATTCAGGTCTAGAACTGCTGAGCTGGAGTCACTCGCCATTACTGAAATTTTACATAACAATGCTATTTACCTTTGATAAGAGAAAATTCATAGATTTATTTTAGGTATATGTTGAACTATCTATCTATTCAGCATCATAACGCCCACAGCTGGGCATAGGCCTCCCCCAAAGTTTAACTAGTACATTAACATGTACTAGTATATATTAAATCTAAATTAACATTTAGATTTAATATATATTTAACACTAAATTAAATAAAAGAAAATTTCACAATGTATTGGTGCTCAATTCCCAACAGCTAACAATTGTTGTGCTATTAAGCATTAACATTTTAATTTCTCATATCAAATTTCATTAATAATGGTTTTTATTGCATTTTCAAAGCAAAGATAATTTAAATGACAAATACAAGTAAATGATAGAATAACACAACACGTCAATAATCTTAAGATAAAATATATTAAATAAACAAATGGTCGAAAACTTAACAATTACAAACAAGATTTTTTTAAATAATTAAATAATCAATAAAAACAAATGATAACTGACTTTATGATTTTGTGGGCGTACAATATGGATGACGCATTCTGAATAAAGATAAAACAAATTCTGATTAAAAACATGATATATACAAAGAGTTGGCCTATTTTCCATTTTTGGATCAATACTGCATAGAAAGCCATCGATATACAAATGAATCTTGCACTTAGAAAAGGCAATAATTGTACGTAAATTACGATTGAAATAAATACCTTTTACACGAAAATTTAGAAAGAATTAAATTTCTTTATCGTAGATAGTGAAAATTTTAAAATATCCAAAACTAAGACACCTTCATAACTTGACGCGACTGCTGACTTGACATTTACGACTTTTGACAACTGACATTTCAATAAATGATTTTTAAACCTCAGATTAAGAACAGATAATCTATGAAAAATTATCAATGAAAAACTTCACCGTTTTTCTTTTCCTGATACAAAATAGTTTAATGGCTACGTAAAAAGAAATTTCAAAAGCCTATTTGAAAAAATGGAGACAGAATTCTTCTTAAAAAAAGCTTTTTTGCAAGATAGGTGTGGTGAAAAATGACTGCTGAATTTTTTTTTACCTTTGTCTTTTCCTTTTGACACTTCATGACTTCATGTCATCTAGACTACAAGTTTGACGTTTTGATTCCAATTTCTTTTGATATAAACGTTTTCATATCTTAGCAATTTAATGAAAGATAAAAGAAAGTTCTAACAAATAAAACTATTCACACTTTTTGCGTTACAACAGTCATAATTGCTTCCAAAATGCAAAACGTTAACGCTCAGCGGGAGCCAGCTCCCGTTTTGAGCACAAGTTCGACAATTCTAAATATGAGAGAAAAAGAAAAATACATTGAAGACTTCGACTTTCCCTTCTGCGACGAGTCCTCTAAGTACGAGAAAGTCGCAAAAATAGGTCAAGGCACCTTTGGGGAAGTTTTCAAAGCGCGAGCAAGGAATAGTAGCAAGAAATTCGTTGCGATGAAAAAAGTTCTTATGGACAACGAAAAAGAAGGCTTTCCGATCACAGCTCTACGTGAAATTAAGATCCTACAACTTCTCAAACACGATAATGTCGTTAATTTAATAGAAATATGTCGTACAAAAGCGACATTGCATAATAAATATCGTTCGACCTTTTATTTAGTTTTCGATTTTTGTGAACACGATTTAGCGGGATTACTATCTAATGTTAATGTTAAATTTAGTTTAGGAGAGATTAAAAAGGTTATGCAGCAATTACTGAATGGTTTATACTATATACATAGTAATAAAATATTACACAGAGATATGAAAGCAGCAAATGTGCTAATCACAAAGAATGGTGTTTTAAAGTTGGCAGACTTCGGTCTAGCTAGAGCTTTTAGCGTGGCGAAGGCGGGGCAAGTCAACAAATACACTAACAGAGTGGTCACACTGTGGTATAGACCTCCGGAATTGTTATTAGGTGAGTTAGATAAACAAAAATCTCTTCAAAATCAAGTTGTTAGTTATGGAGGATAACATTGATTTGTACAACATATTATAAGTGGCCATTTGTCATATAGTAAAATAAAATTGCAGGTGATAGAAATTACGGTCCGCCGGTAGACATGTGGGGTGCTGGATGCATCATGGCGGAAATGTGGACAAGATCACCCATCATGCAGGTTAGTTACGTAACTTATGTTATCTACAACATACGTAATCTTACTAATATTATCAATGCGAAGTTTACATGAATGAATGAATGTTTGGTAGAAGATAACTCCATCTTCTATTCCCAGGGTCCTACAGAACAACAGCAGTTGATTTTAATATCCCAACTATGTGGCTCCTGCACCCCTGATGTGTGGCCTGGAGTTGAGAACCTGGATCTATACAATAAGATGGAACTTCCCAAGGGTCAGAAGAGGAAGGTCAAGGTTTGTTTAATATGAAGTATTTTTCTAGTACAACTGTACTTAACTAATGCCATAGTAAAACGTGCTGGCAAATATAGGTTGGACTTCACGTAATCTTTGAAATTTTTTGTTGGTATGTGTAGATTCCATCACTAGTTTTCATTCACCGTAAGAACAATGAATAAATGAAGCATTTAATTTGAAAATTAAAAGACATATTGGTATATGGCCAGGATCGAACTAGAATGTTTTAGATTACAGTCCGGTCCAGTCAAATGCTGAACAACTGCACCACTGACCCATCAATTTATTTATTATTTACTATTGTATTATTTTGTAATGTTTCAGGAACGCCTAAAGCCTTACGTAAAGGACCCATACGGTTGTGATTTACTTGACAAATTGCTCCAGTTGGATCCTGCTAAACGGTAAAAAACATTGTTTCATTACAAATTTTTAATAGTGGTAGACGCCTGCAAAATGTTTTGTATGAATGGGCCTCGTCTGCGGCAATACCGCGACTAAACAGAACACATGCCTCAAATGAAAGCAATTCTTCATACAGACTGAGTGTGCGTGTTGGATTCCTAATTTTAGTACCCTTTCCTTGGATGACAAGGAAGGGGAAATACTCTTTCTATGTGTCTCATCTGTCAATTAAAGGAAGGCAACACATCTGCAATTGCGGATGTCTATGGGCAGCAGATACACCTTTTATGATAAGAAAAAAAAACGTAGTTTTGGTTTCTATATATGTCAATTATATTTTAACCTGTAGTGTAAACTTGTAATAGATTTAATTAATTTTGACGAGCAAGGTATTATTCAATTTGAATTGTTCCCCTTGAGTATCGTAGGTAATGTAGTCAGATTTATTTTAATTCCATTTATTACAGATATGACGCAGACACTGCGTTGAATCATGATTTCTTCTGGACGGATCCAATGCCGTGTGATTTAGCGAACATGCTCGCCCAACACACGCAGAGTATGTTCGAGTACTTAGCACCACCACGGAGACCAGCTCACTTGCGGCACCATCATCATGTTGCTGGTGCTCAGGCGAAGCCCTCCCAACCCGTTGCGGATTCTGGATACCAAGACCGCGTCTTCTGAGCGGTCAGACGTCGGTCCCGACATCGCGGGGCAAAACCCTAAGTGTGACAATATTTAGGTGACTGTGAATAGTGCGGGGGTTGACAAATCTTAGTGATATAAGTGGATTACATACAAAGTTCATTCGTTACTAGGGATTGGGAGCTCAAACAGCCTAATCGTGGTAAGAATCTCGTTTCTTACGAACAGTATATATGACAACATACCTGACGCCCGTAACCCATAGGGTAGGCAGAGGCTACGGACCTCCATTTGGCGCGGTCCTGACACACCTCTCCCGCTTCTACATTCATACATGTACGTTGATTTCGGATGCTCTTAATACCGCCCTTCTTGAGTAATTCATCAATCTCAACGGTTAAAGTCCATCTAGGATGGCCCCGACAGACACTTCGGCTCGCTTTTGCGCCATAAATATATGAAATGTCAAGATTTAGCAATTAATAGGCTTTGTTAGTCATTGTATCTTTAGGTATGTAACAAAATTAGTGACTTGCCCCATGTCAACACCTGATTTTATGTCTCCTAGAGATGACGAGTGACAATTGACACTGTAAGTGTGCATTAAATGTTAAGAAAAAAGGATAAGTGAAAAGTGAACAAATGTAATATGATAGGGATGTCTATCTCTATTATTATCTTTAAATAAAGAGAGATAAAGCCCAGTCGCGGAGCACGAAGGATTTCGTACAATGACCTCTTTACATACTGACAGTGGTCACAAACATTTTTTTATTTAGTGCGGTTTACATTAATTATTTGAAGGAGAAAGAAAATTCACCAACTTATGATATTGATGAACTTATATTATTATATAAATTATTTATTTAGATTTTATATTACAAGTAAAGTGACTCAAGGCCAACCAAAACCACATTATGCAAACAAGAACAAACCTTAAAGTCTCCAGTAAAAGGTTTACAATCCCTGAGGACGGCGGCCATTGTATCTGTGCGAGCGAGACTCATTGTATTTACGCGGGAGTGACAGTGACAGGTAATGACAGTTCAATGTACGAAATTCTTCCTCCTCCGCGATTGGACTTTAGCAATCTTTCTTAGTAATTAAAGTTTGATGGCCCAAAATTGAATGTTGAATTTGTGTAGGATGTAATATAAAATACGATAGTAAACCGTTTATATTTTTATATTTGTAAAATATTGAATATATGAATGTCTTAAGTGTATTTTAAATAATTTTAAAATTATAAAAAAAATGTTAAAGTAATGTGTATTACATTTAGTAAACTCGCTGATAGTTGGTATCAAAATTAACATAGACAAGATGGAAAAAATAGATTGCGCTTTATAAAATATAATAATTTTTTATGTGTAAATACTTTCTGGTAAATATATTAAATGAAAAGTTGTTTCTATTAGTTTGTAAATAGGTAATTTTTAAACTTCTATATAGAGGTCCTTTTGTATATATGCATTTATAAAGGTTTTGTTAAGCTAAATACTTTGTTTTATTTCCTACTATTTTCAATATAATTATAGCGCTATAATGTAGACAGCTGTATAGTAAAACTGGCGATCACCTATACTTCGTCATTGAGAATTAAAAACTAAAACAAAAAACTTTTGAGCCGTCATGGGACGCCTGGCAGATGTGAAACATCGTGTGTGTACAAATAATATGCATAAAAGATAATATTATTAAAATAAAAAATATATATATGTATATACATGTATACCTCAGTATAGCTTGGCGACCCGTCGCCACGGCAAGCGTCGCCACGCCAACGATTCGGTTTACAAGTGATCCTATAGATGTTTCACATCAATAACCTCGCTCGCCTTGTTTGTTACCTTACCCGTCAAAATCGGTCCAGCGGTTCCTGAAATAACGCGGCCTTGCGGACAAACATTTTAATTTTTGATTATATATATATATATAATATATTTTATTTTAATAATATTATCTTTTATGCATATTACTTGTGAGCGTCGGTGGCTCAGGGGTTAAGCACTTGACTTGCAATCTGCAGGTCCTGGGTTCGAATCCCGCCATGTACCAATGTGTTTTTCGATTTTCGATTTACATATGTACATTTATCCGACGTTCTTACGGTGAAGGAAAACATCGTGATGCTGCACATATCTGAGAAGAAATTCAATGATATGTGTGAAGTCAACCAACCCGCACTTGGCCAGCGTGGTTGACTATGGCCTAGTCACCCCCTACATTGGGGTAGGCTCCGAGCCCCTCGGTGGGGACGTATAGTGAGCTGATGATGATGATGATGATATTACTTGTACACACACGATGTTTCACATCTGCCTGGCGTCCCATGACGGCTCACATTTTTTTTTCTCTCAGCTTAGACATAGAAAATTACATGACAACTACAGTACAGAGAGGATTTTGTGACAGTTTTTAACGTTGACAGAGAGTCGCTAGTGAGCTGTTATAATTAATTTGACTTTTGCCCACTGTTAGATAGCCTTGTCGGTCTAAACTCTATAATATTTGCTCTTTGCCCTACAAGATGTCAATGTCAAAAAAGTTCCGTCGGCACTCGGCACCAACTTATTTTTGTAGTTTTTGAAAAGTTTTGTTTGTATTTGCTAAGTGTTTTCTTTATATCTAATTACTAATGACTCTTCACGACTTAGAATAATGGAAGAAGACGTCACAGGTTTAATATCACTACGGAGGAAAAATAACCATAACAATAATTTAAGAGAACTGAAGATTGTTTTAGACCGTAACTTTGTTAATTCCTATTTAAAAAGAAAAAATAACAATATAAGTAATAATAAATTACAAAACAATGACAGTATAAATAAAGAAATGCAAGAAACTAATACTAAAGAATCCAAAATGAGAAAAAAGATGAAGTAAGTTTTCTAAAGTTATAAATTAGACAGTATATTGCTAACTAAAGCAATTTAATTAAATGTTTGTATTTATTTCATGTAAATATGAAGATTACCTCATAGTAGAGGAATGTGCACGAAAGAAATACTTTATATTCATTTTGTTGCAGATTCTCGGACAATGACACTTACCACAATAATAAATCAGACTTAGAAACAAGTCAACAGTCAAATGTATATGAAGAAAATTTTTCAGCATACTATTGTGATGTATGCGGGGATACATTCCAAACGACAAGAGGACTAATGCATCACAAACGCTTCCATATCAAATCCAAAGGAATTGTGTTCACATGTGCACTCTGCGGTGATACATTCGAGAACAATTTAGAACTGATCAACCACAAGTTTGTCCATGACTCGGAGGACCATTGCTTTAAGTGTAAGCAATGTAAAGTAGCCTATACTAATCATCATGATTACATGCAACATAATGCAAAACATGTGGATACGGATACGGGCCTTTATAAATGCGTAGAATGTTCCTTTACATTTCGCTTACGAAAGTCATATAAAAATCACATATCAACACACTATTTCAAACAATATAAATGTAATTCATGCAATGAAATCTTTGCACAGAGAAAAGACCTGAGTACACACAAAAGGAACTATCATAATTCCGGTATAGATTGCGTTGAGTGTGGTAAAAATTATCAAACTCATAGAGATCACGAAGAGCACATGTGTATACACACAGGTGTCAAAAAATTCCAATGCCTGTATTGCGGCAAAGGGTTTTCCAAACATGGTGGAAGACGTGATCATATGAGAAAAATGCATACAAAATTCACTCCCTACGAATGTACAATATGTTCAGTAGGTTTTTATAATTCATCTCAATTAAAATTACATAGTATCGTACATGAGACGGAGATGAAATATGAATGTGATGACTGCGGTCGACAATTCTTTCATAGAGGTAGTATAATACAGCATGTAAGACAACATATGAACTATATGTTGTACAAATGTCCAATGTGTCAACGTTCATGTACAACTTACCAGAATCTATTGGAACACACAGAGCTGATGCATGTGATGATTAAGAAATACAAATGTGAATTATGTAATGTCTCATTTATTTTAAAACGTTTCTTACAAAAACATCTAGGTACTCCTACACATCGTAATAAGTCTTATGTGGCGAAATCGCTTTTATTAAATGATAAGTTATGAATTCACTGAAGTTGTTTTTTGGTAGTTGAACATTAATATTGCTGTTTGTTTATTTTAAAACAAATATAATAAAAGTTATTAAAAATGTGTCATTGATTTTATTCTCTTTGCATCCCCGTTTTTATTTAAAAATAGCTGGCGCGAGCGACTTTGTAGGCGCGGAAATAAAAAACTTGATTAGTATACTATGTGTTCCTCCAGACTATTTTTTACATCTATGCCAAATTTCAGCTAGATCCGTGCAGCTGTTCTGAAGATACCATCTAACAAACATCCACATCCATCCATCTAAATTCTAAACATTCACATTTATTTGCAAGATTGTCTATTTGAATTAACTGGGGTAAACATTTTGATGTAATTGGCAACATTTACTTAAACAGTTGTGTTAAAGCTCAGATGAAGAATCATAAATGCGAATCTTTAGATGGATGGATAGATGTTTGTTTGAAGGTATCTATAAAATGGCCAATGGATCTTGAAAAAATTTGGCACAGATGTAGAACTAGTAGTGTATAGGATATCAAAAATGGTATTAAAGATATGGACCATCAACAATATCGGATCCGGTGTATATTTATTAACTAGCAGTCCACAAATGACCATTTGGAACAGTAAAAATTCAGAAATTTTTTAAACAACTATTTCGTAAGAATCTGTCTAGCAAAATTAAACATAAAATCAATATTACTACAATTACTTGTAGAAAGTTTTTAAAATGTTAATTTCGGGCAACATTAATAAAATAAATGTCAAAATAACAATTTGTGATACTCTTTGATAATTGTTTATCACGCTTATTCTGAAAAAGAAAATCCTTTCAGCGCTTTAAAATTGCATTAAATATAAACATGGCCAGTGGATATAACAATTTAAACGATATTTGCAGTTATTAAATGTTATCGGTTAATTTCTGAGCAACACCGACCGATGTAAGTTTTCTCGTACGTTAATACTTGTTTATACATTTGCGCGCGAAATTGCTTTTAAAATATATATATTCTTAAGATGCATTTATATAAAGACAACTTTCTTGACTGTTTTGTGTAATTTTAATTTGTGTATTTAATTTTTGTCGCGTCTTATTCTGATTATTGCTTCCAAAGTTAAATCGTTACTATAGCGTATTGATGTGGCGAAATGAACCTTACTGACGTAATGATAAGGATTAATTCGTGTTGTCACATTTTAAACATCAGAATAAGACTGCTTGACTATTTTGTTCAGATGTTGTGATGTGATTTTATTTAGTTTAAAAAATATGGTTTAAAATTGTGTAATGGAATAAAATCAGATTTTTGGCTGACTCCTCTTATGCTATATGATGTGAATATTATAAGGATTTTTAATTTTCATTCCAGAATTTCAGAGAAAGATCATGGCTAAATCATGCTGTGTAGATGGTTGCTTTGCTAAAGATGTGGTCTATTTCAGGTGAGTTTTAACAAATGCTTTGTTTAATTATAATACTATAACTTACTGTCCACTATAACAATCAGGTTCCCATGACTTTCTTCTGAATATGAGTCAAGTAACACCTCTCTTTTAAAACACACTTAATCCGTTATAGTTGAACCTGTATTAGGGAGAGTCTTAAGGGACAGTAATATTTCTCTTACTTATAGAAGTTTCTCTCTTATCTAGGTTCAACCCTATTTACAATATTATGCATTCCTTTGTTGATTTTTATTTAATTGTGCTTTGTCAGGGGAGGAGATAGACAGAAAAAGGAATGTTAAAATCTTTTCTTTATTCCAGATTTCCGAACAGCCGAACTCAATGCAAAAAATGGATTGAAGCTATAAATTTAACAAGTAAACCATCTTACAACTCTGTGATATGCAGCGATCATTTCAGACCTGATGATTACGGAGTTGTCCGTGGCAAAGTAAGGTTAAAACCTAAAGTTGTGCCTATATCACAGGTAAGTTCTCAATCTTTTTAAAACTAGAGATTCCTAAATTTTTTTGTTAGGTCTTTTAAAATGTTACTAGTTTTTGGGTAACCTCTGCCCGCTACATTTTATTACTACTGCACCATAACTATGATATATATCAATGATTAACATCAGACTATCAGATCTTACTAATATTATAAATGTGATAGTTTAGACGGATGGATGGATGTTTGTTAGAAGTTATCTCCGGAACGGCTCAACAGATCTTGATGAAATTTGTCAGATGTAGAACATGTTCGGGAAGTTTACATAGGCTACTTATTAAGTTTTTTTTGTAATTCCGCACGGACAGCTAGTCAAATGAAGCTAAAGTTTCTTCACTTGGTTTCTATAATATTAATTTTTAACATTTTCAGAATGAACAACAAAATCTAAATGTAACTACAAAAAATAATAATTCAAATAAAGAAAATACCGATAGTCTAGATAACCAAAAAATCAGAAATTGCAAGCAGAAAGAAAAAACAGAGGAGAGAAAGAATGTCGTGGAAGATGTAAATGGAGATGAAAAGAAAGATACGAGAGGTAAAAGAGAAACAAAAGCAATGAGAGAAACGAAAGAAACCGAAGATATGAGAAAAAGAAAAGATACAACAGATGGGAAAGATATAAACGATACCAGAGATACGTCTTCTGATGATGACGAACCGCTCAGTAAACATTGTTCCACAAGAGATTCCTTAAAAAAATTATCAGAAAGGTACGAATTAAATTTACACATGAAGGCAAATGAGCAAGCGTCTACTTGAATATGCCTAGATGAGATGCCTTGCTGAGATGGTAGACCTCAGCAACAACATCTGTTGCATGAATTGTCCTCGCTCAGTGAAATATCACGACCTTACAGAAGACAGACCTCAAGTGGAAGTAATTACAACTACAGTCTGATGAGTGTGGTGTTGGAGGACTAATTTTAGTCCTCTTTCACTTCCCACCTCTTTTCTTATAAGGAAAGGATGGGAAGAGAAGGTGGATTTGATGGAGGAGATGTATAAGAAGGTTAAATATTTTCTTTTTGTGCGTCTCCTTCGTCGATTGAGAGTAGGTAACGCATCTGCAATTGTGAATGTCTATTTGCAACGGTTGCTTCGTCATTTCGGCGAATTAATGTGGCCGCTTACTCGTTTGTCACTTTGTAATATAAAAAAATGTCTACCTTTAATCAATGGAGCACAATAAGATTTTCTCTTTCTTATACATCTACTTCATCAAATCCACTTCCTTTTCTCATGTTTTCCTTATAAGAAAATGGTGGGAAGGGTATGGGACAGAGTCCTGGGAAGCACATTAATCTGACTGTACATGGAATACTATCCATTTGAGATATATCTTTTTTCTGGTTGTGGTATTAACAAAATTCTAGACACATTTGTACAACAGATTTTGCCGGCGTCTGTCATTATAAAGTTTTTAGTTAATAATTTCTCTTTTCAGTATAAAGCAAGTTGATTTAAATTCAAATACAAATGCATCGACGGAAAATGATATAGAAGATATGTTGACTTCTTACTCTATAAAGCAGAATAAAAATGTTACAGACAGACAAATAGATGAATTAAATAGAGAGGAAATAGTCGGAGAAAATGTAGTTAATTTGTCAACACAAGAGAATGAACCTGCACCAGTGTTTATAGAAGTCGCTATAAATGAAGGTAATCCTTATTTCCTTACTAATATTATAAACTAGCTTTTACCCGCGACTCCGTCCGCGCGGAATTAAAAAAAATGCACACAAGATAAAAAAGTTCCTATGTCCGTTTCCTGGTTCTAAGCTACATCCCCATCAATTTTCAGCTAAATCAGTTCGACCGATCTTGAGTTATAAATAGTGTAACTAACACAACTTTCTTTTATATATAAATGTGAATGTTTAGATGTATGTTTGTTATCTCCGGAATGTCTCAACAGATCTTGATGAAATTTATCACAGATTTAGAACATAGTCTGGAAGAACACATAGGCTAATATGTTTTTTTTCTTTAATTCCAAGGAGACGGAATCGCTGGCGACAGCTAGTAATATTATAAATGCGAAAGTAGCTCTGTTTGTTTGTATGTACTTTCATAGCAAAACTATTGAACGGATTTAAATGAAATTTGGTACACAGATAGTCTAGAGCAGTGTTTCCCAAAGTGGGCGATAACGCCCCTTTGAAGGCGTTTGAAACCTAGGAGGGGGCGATAAGAGGCCCAAAAATGGGGGGCATTGAAATTAATTAAAGTAATAATTGTGGTTAAGTTTTAGGCCTGAATAAAAATAAGGGGGCTCTGAAATAAAATTGATTTTCAAAGGGGGCGGTTAAAGAAATAAGTTTGACAATCACTGGTCTAGAGCCTAAGAAAGGACATAGGTTACTTTTTAATATGGAAAAAGGGTTGTATGGGGTTGAAAGTGGGGGTGGAAATTTGTATGGAAGTATCGACATTTTTTTACAGTTAGAAGCTTGAAATTGATTTTTAGGTTTTGTAAAAGTTTTACCTTCAAGGGTGTAACGAAAGGAAATAGGGGATGAAAGTTTGTATGAGAATATGTAAGGTTTATTGTTATTTTAGTGAATGTTTTGTAAATTTAATATGTTTTGTTGTAATTTTTTATAAATTCAAGTAAAATAATTAGCCTTAATAATTAAAATGCCACCCGAAGGCAGATAAAGTCACGGGCATAGCTAGTATTTACTGTGACTTGTTTCAATCCAGAGCCTTAATACTATAAACTAGCAAATTGCCTGGAAATCGTTTGTGTGGAATCAAAAAAAAAAATCTGGGAATAAATATAGCCTAAGTCCCCCGGAGATATCGTAACTTACCAACAGTAACTTAGGAGCATATTTAATTCAAACAAACAAATTATTCCTGTCATTTTTTAACACTTTCGTAAACTAATAACTAAGTAATCAGCAGAGAAATGTTTTTCACATGTATGTATGTATGTATGTATGCAATTCCTTTGTAATAGGGATTCCCAAAGTGGTCGATATTGAACTTAAAGCATTGTTAATTCTCACTCTGACTTCTTCTATTCACCTAAGTCAGAATTAAAAATAATAATTGATCTTAAAAGTAGGTAATTTGGTCTTGGGGGTCTGTGGTAATAGTTCATTTTAGAAAAGGGAGTCACTTGTCCAAAATAGTTTGGATCTAGTTAGGATTAGATCTAGAACCTAAACAACTGAACCAATTTTGACTTGTGAGGTGATCATAGTAAAACATGAACACTAAAAACATTATTAATGAAGGTAATATAGTTCGAATCTCAATCAGTCGTTTTTTTTTTAAATCTATCATGTATTTTTTTTTCTATAATATTCTAGAACAAAATAATCGTGATACAGGCAGCCCCCGAGATTGCCTCATGTTATTGGAGAGTGTACAAGTTGAATTGGATCCTAATGAGCTGATGATGTCAGATTTAGAAGACAACGGACCTTGTGGTGATCAGTGAGTGTTGTGAAAGAATTTTTACCGACTATATAGTTGGCAATAGATAATTTAACTGTTACTTATATGATTACTTAACTGAATACCGATCTAATCTAACAGATAATTTAGTAGAATACCGACACATAACTTAACAGAATACCGAGAATTTAGTAGAATACCGACACATAACTTAACAGAATACCGAGAATTTAGTAGAATACCGACACATAACTTAACAGAATACCCACAATTTAGTAGAATACCGACATGACTTAACAGAATACCGATAATTTAGTAGAATACCGACATGACTTAACAGAATACCGATAATTTAGTAGAATACCGACATGACTTAACAGAATACCGATAATTTAGTAGAATACCGACATGACTTAATAGAATATCGACATGAGTTAACAGAATACCGATAATTTAGTAAAATACCGACATAACTGAATAGAATACCGACATGACTTAACAGAATACCGATAATTTAGTAGAATACCGACATGACTGAATAGAATACCGACGACGCTTTGTGGAATAATGACAACAAATTATCAAAGATATTCTATTATTTTCTACTGACTGTTTAACTTTCAGACCTGAAGATCCGATCAGCTTGTTGACTTCAAGTGATGATGATGACGTCATCATAGAGGAGCCACACATTGACACAGTGGAGGTGTCAGATGCCACAGACGAGGATGATGTACCGCTGGTGAAGTTGGTGCCGAAGACGGTGAGACTTCGCCCCCGGTGGCGGGCTCCGAATCCCTTCTATAGGAAAGATACTTGGGGAATGTATCAGGTATTGAATTTTATTATTAACTAGCTTTTACCCGCGACTCCGTCCGCGCGGAATAAAAAATAGAAAACAAGGTAAAAACTATCCTATGTCCGTTTCCTGGTTCTAAGCTACCTGCCCACCAATTTTCAGTCAAATCGATTCAGCCGTTCTTGAGTTATAAATAGTGTAACTAACACGACTTTCTGACTATACATATAGATATTTTTTTATATATCATAAAGTGGCAAAAGAGCGAATGGTCATATTAATTCGCCGTAATAGCGAACTCTGCCCATAGACAATTGCAGATGTGTTACTAAATTTGATTGATGTCATAACTATGAGTATGAAATATAGGTTTTTTTGCATATTTAATCTACATTTAACACTATTTAAACTCTTGATTGTCCTAACTATTAGTTTTTCTCCAAATTTGCAAGTTAATTTAATGGAAAATCCGTCTTCTAACATACAGACCTCTCATTTGTCTTTAAGCAGTGATCGGAAGATTTCTCTCTTTTTCCCCCATTCTAAATTATAATTAATTTTACTCTAAACCTAAACAAAATCTGTAATTATATATCTTTTTCTTAGAATCACGTTATTTCATTTATACATATATAAAAATTAACATTTATTTACTGCTGTAAATGACGCACTGATGCAAAAGCTTTTGCAGAATATCAGCGCTTATTTCTGAAAAGTAATAATGTCTGAAAGCACAATGTTTCATACAGAATTGCAATCCTAGTAGGAATTTAGATTTTTTATAATTGTTAATATAATAGTGGTAGACGCCAGCAACAACAACATCAGTTGCAAGAATTGTCCTCGCTCAGTGAAATACCACAACCATACAGAAGACAGGCGTCAAGTGGAAGTAATTACAAGTACAGTCTGATGAGTGTGGTGTCGGAGGACTAATTTTAATCCTCTATCCCTTCACAATCTTTTCTTATAAGGAAAGGATGAAAAGTGGAAGTGAATTTGGCGGAAGAGGGGATGCATAGGAATGGGGAAATGTCCTCTTTCTGTGTGTCTCCTTCTCCGTTGATTAAAAGTAGGCTTCATCTGTATTTGCTGATGTCTATGGGCAAAGGTAACCTCGGTATTTCGCCCTTTTCATATAAAAAAAACATTCCTGTTGCTTTTTATAGTTTTTATGTTTTTGGAACGAAGTTCCTTATCGCGCGTTGTGAAAGGGGGCTAGACGGAAAAAATTCTTACGAAAAGTTGTCACGACACTTTTTGCTATATCACCATGGCAACGACGTGACAATTTATAACGAAAATTCATAGAAATAAAATGTACTTTTTGTGAAGACTTAAGTTTTTTATTCATAGAATAAACATTGGTTCCTTCACTAATTAATAGAAAGGAACTTCGTTCCATCCGGGTGTCCCAACACACCTCTCAAGTTTTTTCCCCTCCTCTCAGCGTGTTTGTTTTTTTACATAAATGACTTTATTATTACAATTGTTACAGTACTTCTGTCCACAATGTAACTACAGGACACCTAGTAAATCTGAATACAAGGTGCACACGATAGAACACTCCACCGCAGTGTTAGTGTGCCACAGGTGTGCCTTCACGACATCCAGCAAGGTGCAGTACACGAGGCACATGAGACGTCATAAAGATGCAAGGCGTTTCAAATGTCATCTATGTTCGTATAAAGCGAAGTACCAAATGAGTCTTGTGTACCATTTGAAGTGTCACGAAAGTGTAGGTGACAAGTGTATGTTCAAGTGTGATAAGTGTGATTACGTGTCAAGTGTTAAACGGTATCTAATGAAGCATGTACTTGTGTGTAGTGCGAGGAAGATTAAATCTAGAAGACATAAGAAGACTAAAAGTAAAGAGGTAAGACATTCTTAGTATGTTTACTTTGATGTATTATACTGTTTTTTTTTAATTACCAGAAATTACAACGTAATATGTGCAGGATTTAAAAAAACTCTTAATAAGTAGTCTATGTTTCCTTTAAACTATGTTCTACATCTGTGACAAATTTCATCAAGATCTGTTGAGATGTTCCGGAGATAACTTCGTACAAACATCTATACATCTAAACTTTCACATTTATAATATTAGTAAGAATAATTTGTTATAATAGATCAACAGTTGGGTTTTTTGTAGGTTAATTTTTCGATTTTGATATCTTTTATTCCGTAGTATTGGTAACAAGTTACGATATGTTTTTTTCTGGTAATTACAAAATAACTGTGGAAATGTTTTATATATTATTTATCTTCAATTATTTTTTTTTCTTTCTCAGAAATGTCATAGATAAATTATAAATGTTAGATCCAATATTAATGTAAAAAAATGGCGGGAAAAAACTTTTCTGTAATTTGATCTTTTAAAACAAAAATATAATTATCTATCATTCCACATTAATGATAATAAAATATTGTTTAATTAATTCTAATAATTAAAATAATCGAATAGAAAATTTTATTTATTAGACATATTTTTTTATGTATTTACTTTAATCTGTGCCATTGTGTAATTTTGTTCCCAGTAGTGTCAGGGGGACAGTAAATTATTTTATTGATGAGTAATTTAACAAAATTATTAAATTAAATAAATTATTCAAGCTCATTATTTAATAAGTTTATTGCTCATTTTTATATTTTGTATATAAAGTTGAACCTGGATGAGATTACAAGAGACTGCGATATTTTTCCCGCCTCTAAATGTTTCTAACCTGAGTCTCGTTTATGGAGATATTTTTTGGGATAAAAACAACGACTCCAAATATAAGTTTCTCGCTTATCCAGGTTTGTAAATGTAATTTAAAGAAAAACTTTGAATTATTGAATGTGTTAACTACAAAAGTAGAGAATGAAGTATGTATTGTATGAAATAGTATATGTTAGAGAAAGGAATGAATTCAGATATGATGGTTAACAAGAGATGAATGGAAGAGTACTACATAAACACTGTGTAGGGTAAAGACATGTGGGCCTAGCACTAATATTTGTGACAATTACATTAAAAATGTCGATTATGTTAATATTCATTTGAAATTTTTGGTGTAATTTACACCGCTGTACAAATTTGTATACAAATTTTTACGATGAAGATTTTTTTTATATTACAAGGTGGCAAAAGAGCAAGCGGCCACATGAATTCGCCGAAATGGCGAAACGACCGTTGCAAATAGACATTAGCAATTGCGTTGCCTACCCTCAATCGACGAAGGAGACGCACAAAAAGATAATATTTAACCTTATGCATCTTCTCCTCCATTAAATCCACCTCCCTTTTCCATCCCTTCCTTATAAGAAAAGGGGTGGGAAGGGAAAGTGGATTAAAATTAGTCCTCCGGCACCACACTCATCAGACGAAACGCAGAATTACGATATGACGTCTATTATCACAATATTCGTACCAAGCCCACAAGTTGATGGTAATTTATAGAATAACATTATGTATATTTATGATTGTGGTTTTTAATAGAATTTATGTAAAATTGTGTCCGTTTTTATTAAATTATTTACTGTGTTTCAGTTATTTTTTTTTTTGTAAATTATCAGACTTATTTTTATAAAGTGTAAATAAATGTAGTCTTAGTAAAAAGGTTTTAGTTTAATTTTTATGTATTTTTTTTAATTAAATTGGAATTAAATTGTATATTAAACTATTTTTATTTATAAATAAATGATTAATTGATAAAGGCATTAATAAAAACAACTATAAGTACATAATCTTTTTGTATTTTAAAAACATAAAAAGTGTCTTAAACCTAAATTATTGTCTTGATTTTATTACAAAATGATATTTATCTAAAATAATTGTTACAAATTGTACTTATATAAGTAGAAAGGAAGGTATAATTTTAGTTTTGCAAAATTATTGCAAAATTTAAGATTCAGTGTCGTGTTTTATTAGAAAATAAAATCAAAAAAAAGTCACCTTTTTTTCATAGCCACAATAGTTTCTTAATACTCAAATGTTAACTACAAAATTTCTTGTACTTTTACATATAAAAAAAAAACCTCGAATTAATAACATCGCCATCTATTGACGGAAAACTAAAGCTTTGTGCATTTGTTACGTTTCGAGCTTACATCAATAGATGGCGGTGTAAACTTATAACTACATCAACAGATGGCGGGCTTGTTGACGGCGACGCGACACACCACGCCGCGCAGGTCATTGACCGCCTGGTCCTGGATCGCCTGATCGAATTTCTAGAACAAGAATCAAGTTATGAATCTAAAGGGTCAATAAAATTGCACTTGTAGTATTGTATACGAATTCAAAAGTTAGTGCAATACTCAGATAATTGAATGTGGAAGTTAGATTTATTATCACATAATTTAAGTTACGATTGATAATAATAATAGTTTATTATTTTATAATTTTAGTTAAGATAAAAATATTGTACATGGACGTTGCCAGAGGAGGGCGAGGGGGGCAATTAGATAACTGAAATAATGGATAAATTATTTCGAAATACTACCATACAATATATAATCATACAATATAATAATATCGAAATAATACATACATAAATTTCAAATGGATTACTCAAAAATTACTTGTCAGTTTTTACCTATTTTCTAGATAATAAACATTACCTTAGGAGTAAAAATAAATAAATTTCATATCCCCCTCCCGCAGATCTAGCCTAAAACATGGCCTGACGAAGTTCTTGTGTATTATTCTTTGTTAATTTTACAAATAAATCAAACGTAACAAAATGGAATGTTTTAATGAAAAGCCTATCACAAATATGACCTTGAGTAATTATTCTCACCTCATTTATAATGATTGTGGGCACAAAGGATAGAGGGCGTTGCACCAAATCAGTCTTGTCTCCATACGAGGCCAAGAACGCGTCTCCTTGCTCGCCGCCGGCGCACCGCTTTATCTTGTCAGAGTTATTTGATTTGTTTACTTGACCCAAACACTGAAATACAATAGAAATTAGTTGCATATAAAATTTCTTTAACCATAGATAAACTGCACTTAATGCTAAAAATCGAAAATTACAAATTATTTCTCGTGAAATACGTTTTGGAACGAAGTTCCTTATCGCGCGTTGTGAAAGGGGGCTAGACGGAAAAAATTCTTACGAAAAGTTGTCACGACACTTTTTGCTATAGTAAGTATGTTAACGACGAATGAGCGCTACTTCACCATGGCAACGACGTGACAATATATAACGAAAATTCATAGAAATAAAATGTACTTCTTGTGAAGACTTAAGTGTTTTTATTCATAGAATAAACATTGGTTCCTTCACTAATTAATAGAAAGGAACTTCGTTCCATCCGGGTGTCCCAACACACCTCTCAAGTTTTTTTTTTAATAATCTATGGTTCTTATTTTTGAAATTATCTCACAGTTGCCTTAATATAAAATCTTATATCGTAATGACCGTCAATTTACTTAATTAGTAGCGGCGTTAGGGTAAGGCGACCGCCCAGGGCGCCGGGTGTAAAGAGGTGTCGGGCGTAAAGGGTCGCCGGGCGTAAAGGGGCGCCGGGCGTAAAGAGGTGTCGGGCGTAAAGGGGCGCCGGGCGTAAAGTGGCGTCGGGCGTAAAGGGGCGCCGGGCATAAAGGGGCGCCGTAGGCACCAAAGTCGGATGTAAGGGGCGGATGTGGCGCCCCCTAAAATATCTTTAGAAGATTTCCCCCGACACTAAAAAAAGGGCGCCTCAAAAATCTCACACAAGGCGCCAGTATTAAAACCGGCCCTGTACTTAATTTCAGAAATTTTAAAGAGATTCTGAAGTTATTTACCGTGTCAAGAGATTTGTCAGGACTGGCGTTACTCATGAGACACATCACCAGCTCCATCTTGTCTGTATCCTGCAAGCTGCGGTCTTTCAGAATACAAGCTTGTACCTGTATACAAATGATATGTTTACATTTCCTCGAATATTATAAAAAAACATTTCAACAAATTGTTTTTTTTTTAGTACAATGTTTCACCTTGTTCCCGTAACACTCGTCAGGGCCATGTTGGCAAGTGAACTGCCATTTTCCGTCCACTTTATCGTGCTAAAGAACAAAAGAGATTACATAAAATATTTAATTTGCACATGTTATTGTAATATTTAGAATTTCGTGATTACGTACATTTCCTTTTTTTTATTTAATAAAAATTGGTTATAGAACAAGCGAACACAAAAGGTCTAGCACGAAAATATGCGAAAATATATTCGTAACGATTCGATTTGAGTAGCGCCCTCTATCTCACATAAAGTACGTTGAAAAATATATAATTTTTATCAATAACGTTACTAATATTATCTCACAAATTTTCGTGCAAGGTCCCTAAATAAACATTTGCTAGTTAAAGTTTACAAAACTCTACTCCTATGTAGGATATAAACAATATAAACAGCTTGCATTTTGACTAGAGACTAGTCTGATTGTAAATTAACCTAGAACAATCTATATGTAACCCGCACTTGGCTAGCGTGGTTGACTATGGCCTAGTCACCCGTAAATTGGGGTAGGCTCCGAGCCCCTCGGTGGGGACGTATAGTGAGCTGATGATGATGATGATGATGATGAATCTATTGGTAACATTTTACTCACAGTAGCCTTTCCGTAGGGCACCAGTTTGACCTTCACCGCACCCCTAAAATCTCTCCAGACAGGAGCCAGTTGTGATACGATGAAACGTTTGCTGTCAGGACAAAGCGCCTCGTAATATACAGCTATTTTCACCTGCAGAATAAAATGTAAACAACATAAAATAAAAGTAAAACGAAGTACTACAATCGAATAATAGATGGCGTTAAATAGATAATCTTATAGACGCAAAACCTTGTTCCGATCTAAACTTATTTAGCGTTGCCAGGCGTACAGATAAAGCCGGACATAGGTAGGCTTTTTGATTGCGTGTCCGGCCAAAAGTCCGAGTTGTCCAGCTTTTGTTAGGCTTTTTACATTTCCCAAACGAGAGTGTACCTATTAATACTGAGACAAAGTTCTAAATAATATAGGGTGTCCGACCTTTCTACCAAAATATCCGGCCAAACTGGCTGATCTGTCCGGCTAGTAGGTTTGACGACCTGGCAACCCTACTCTTATCCATAGACAAAGTGAATTACGCTAAAATTCGTTTAATATAAATTAATTTCTTGTAAACCGCTTTTTCTTTATAACTAGATAACATTAGATCTTTATTTTTATCTTATGACTAGCTGTCGACCGCGACTCCGGCCACGTAGAATTAAAAAAAAATTGCCTATGTTCTACATCTACTGAATATGATCAAAGGCTCTTGATCCGTTCTGGAGATACCTTCTAACAAACATCCATTCAAACAACCAAACTTTCGCATTTATAATATTAGTAAGATTAAAACGAGGTATATTATTTCGATGGGTCCTATGTATAAGGGCCAAAGTAACAAATTGATGATTTTTACTTTTGAAACGAAGTTTCTTATCGCGCGTTGTGAAAGGGGGCTAGACGGAAAAAATTCTTACGAAAAGTTGTCACGACACTTTTTGCTATATCACCATGGCAACGACGTGACAATATATAACGAAAATTCATAGAAATAAAATGTACTTCTTGTGAAGACTTAAGTTTATTATTCATAGAATAAACATTGGTTCCTTCACTAATTAATTGAAAGGAACTTCGTTCCATCCGGGTGTCCCAACACACCTCTCAAGTTTTTTTTTTATGTTAAAAGCCTACCTCTTAGTTTAGTTAACATGCAATTACCACAAATACACAGTTACAGACTGTAAATGTGTATTTTTTGCTAAAATAAAATGGCATATGCGGCCAGTTTTACTATATGGTTGAAACTTTAGAGCCTCTTGTCAATTTGCTCTTTGCCCTTATTCGTATCGGCCATAGATTTACAGAAGAGAACTTTACCTTATTATCATCTCTTTTGTTTTTGGCCAGTGCGCTACACAAAATGGCCGCCAGCACCATAAAGAATAGAGTACGCATTTTGTTCTGGAACAAAAAAAAAAAATCAACATGAGTAGAAATAATTATTAAATGTCGTTCGTTACTTAAAAGAATAAGCACTTTTAAATCGCCGGAGATTCTTTACATTAAACATTTTTAGGTAAGGAGGTTGCAGTAACTCTGTTATTTTAAGTACTTTACAAGTACTTTCACCTTACGTGCTAATGTTTTCATTTGTCAAGCAAGTCACGGACGCCATGTTTGTTTGTTTTTTTTTTTGGAATAGGTCAATGTCTTTAAAGCTTAATGCCATTCGTTTTAATTTATTATATGATTTTTACAGTTAAAAGTAAAGATAATTTTGCATTTTTTATATTTTATAACGCATATTTATTTTGACATTTAGAAGTATTTAGTCCACTTATTTTGTCTATATAAGAAATATGAACATTTATAGAGTAAAGGGTTTTTATTTTAAATAAAGTTTCTAACCTATGTAATTTTATAGTCAATTACTTAGCCTGTCTCAATGAAAAAGTACAACTTTCTCGAAAGCCAAGCTTTCTATACGACTTTCTAATGTGTGGTTACTTCGATATTAAAGTTTTCATTATATTAAAACTGAGCAGAACTTGAAGTACATGAGTACAATTTGTTTCAAATACGATTTTACATGAATACGTGCCCTAACGATATAAATATAAAAAAGGTAGAATCTGCGAGTTGAAAAAGTTATAAACTCATATTTTATCAACTCTTTTTTTTTCATTTTCATTTTTTTTGCCTGTACTTTTCTCGCAGTCCTAGTCTCTCTTTTCTAGACTCGCAAATTGTTATCTTACTTCTTACTATTATTATAAATGCGAATGTTTGGATGGATGTTTGTTTAAAGATATCTCCGGAACAGCTCAACAGATCTTGTCGAAATTTGTCACAGAGGTAGAACATAGTCTGGAAGAACACACAGGCTATTAACTACGTGTTTTTTTAATTCCTCACGGACAGAGTCGCGGTCGACAGCTAGTTGAGATATCGTAGTAAAAATTGCTATTCAATGGATAAATTATAAGTGGATAAATGTTATAAACACATCACTACACCATTTTAGTGCATCCCTAAATTGGGTCTCGTTTTGTGCAATCACTTTATTAAGTGCAATATACACGATACAAATGTAACGGGATTCACACGTTTTGATACTTTCATATTATCACATATAATACAATACTGTATGCTAGTTACTGTAATACTTTTATTTCACAAATTCTAGTTGTCGCCCGCGACTCTATCCGCGTGGAATAAAAAAAACACTTAGTAAGTAGCCTATCGACTCCCCCAACGAATAATCCTGTAATGCACTCTTACCGGGTTTTTGCTTTTCCGTTGAATTCGGCATCTAAAGGTCCTATTACACGTTGTGAATTTTTTTATATTTTTCTTAATGTTAATTACGGAGATAAAAAGTCATTATTGAAACAGATTTTTTTTATTTCCGGTATTATCATTTTTCCTTCAAAGCACAGAATACGCCCGGAACATATGAATGAAAATTAAATACAATGAAGATATAAAAATTAGCTTTGTTTTGGTATCTAAAAGATTCTTGTACAATAATTATTGATGAAGTTATTAAAGAAATACGGTTTTTTGCTTCTTCTGAAAAATTTGATTTTTCCTATTACGGGGTTATTCGATGGGGGCGTCGATGTGTTCTTCCAGACTATGCTCTATATCTATGCCAAATTTCATCAAGATCCGTTGAGCCGTTACGGAGATATCTTCAAACAAACATCCATCCATAACATCTTAACATTCGCATTTATAATATTAGTAAGATTCAGATAATTTAAGTCCTATCAATACATCGTATTTTATAGATAATCTAGTGAAAATTAATTTAACTCAGACAAAACGTTAAATATGGGTAATTCCCCGATGGCTGTTTCTTGAGTTTTCCTCTTAATGAAATAACTGATTATCTCATCTATTATGTACTAGCTGTCGCCCGCGCGGAATTAAAAAAAACTTAATAAGTATCCTATGTGTTCTTCCAGACTATGTTCTACATCACAGATTTCATCAAATCGGTTGAATTGTTCCGGAGATACATTCAAACAAACATCCATTCATCCATACATCTAAACATTCGCATTTATAACATTAGTAAGATTAATAATTATATCAAATATTTTAATTTTTAGTTATGTCTAAATTAAAAAACGGAATATAAATAGCTTGTTTTAAAAATAACCAAATTGAATTATCATCCCGTTAATTTTCCTTATGTAATCTATATATATAAAAGAAAGTTGTGTTTGTTACACTATTTATAACTCAAGAACGGCTGAATCGATTTGACTGAAAATTGGTGGGCAGGTAGCTTAGGACCAGGAAAAGGACATAGGATAATATTTATCCCGTTTTCTATTATTTTTTTATTCCGCGCGGACGGAGTCGCGGGTAAAAGCTAGTTTGTATTTAAAAAATCTTTTGTTTCAAATTAAATATTAAGATTATTTATCTTTAAATAGTAAATAATATATTTTTTATCACTTAGTTTATTGTTGTAAATAAGTTTTTTTATCACTTAGTTTATTGTTGTAAATAAGTTTTTTTATCACTTAGTTTATTGTTGTAAATAAGTTTTTTTATCACTTAGTTTATTGTTGCATTCGACACCGTTGACTTCAGATAACTTTTGTTGTAAGTTTAATTACGTTATCTAAAAAATTATACGCAAAGTTTACTGTTATAATTATTACTTGTAATCTTACTTAATATGTATTATAAATGCGAATGTTTAGATTAGATGTATGTTTGTTAGAAGTTATCTCCAAAACGGCTCAACGGATCTTGATGAAATTTGACAAAGGCAACCCAACACATCCTATGTCTAAGGGTCAAAGTATGCTGTTGTCAAAGCATGCTGTTCCCCAAATCTCAATTAAATAATCAATGTGTGACTTTACCAATGAGTTATAGACTATGTACCTACTTTACGGTTTTGGGTAGGCACTTCGATATATTAGATAGAACTACTGAAAGTGAGATTAGTTTTGAATTTATTTTGTTAATATGGTGTTCCCTATGTTCTATAAATGTGCCGAATTTCCTCAAGATCCGTTGAGCCGTTCCATAGATACATTATAACTAACATTCATCCATCTAAACATTCATTATTTCACAAATGAATATAATAAATCTCACAGTTTTCACGAAATAACTTCAATTCCTTATCCCACTCATGGGTCGCAGAAGGTTTATATACCTTAATGTTTTGGCGTAATTATTACGTATTTAACTGTCTGTTGCCAACTCTATTTGGAACAATAAAAAGTGAAATAGTCCATTATGGACGCCATTAATTAGAATTTGACGTTTCTTTGTTTATATAATTTTGAAGTCGGATTGAAATGAACTTAAAAAATCTTAATATTACGATAAGTTCTAAAAGAGTACGCCAAAACGACGAAAATTGTGCCTCATTGATTTTATTAGTAAATTATTTAGATAAAAAAAAAAAACACATACCCGTTTGATCATTGCTAAGAACTTTGTACAGAGTCTTCTAGTTATTAACATTATTAATTTTAAGTTAATTTAGCACGTTTTTTATCGACAAGGGTCAGTCGAACAGTGCGCTGCATGTCGGCCATCTTGGAGACAGTTGATAATATTTTTATTGTTATAGAATCACGAATATAAATAAAATTGTTGTGGATTAAATATTGTTTGAAATTAAACCTCTTTGGTTTTATTTATTCTAAACATGATATTTGATATTTAGCCGTTATATGTGACAGAAATCTGATACATTTTGTAAGGTTATGTTTCAGCTGCCGTATACAATTGTTTTAAACATGTTAAATTAGCAAAAATTAATAACTAACTTAAGCAGTTTGTAATTTTACTATATCTCATACAAATTGAACTCCTAACGGTGGGTTTCCGAGACCAAAATATCTGTATAAAACATATCGTCATCCTTGTCATTATCTTTGACAAAATACAGATTAAAAAAAACAAAAAAAAATGGGATCCATATGCAAGCACTTCCTTTCGATTAAAATAATTTTTATGAAAATCGGACCACCAGGGACGAAGTTTCGCAGTAAACACACATAAAAAATAACAGTCGAATTGATAACCTCCTTTTTTTTGAAGTCAGCTAAAAATATGTTTTAAATGCGTTTCTAGGTCTCAGAAACCAACGGTCAATTATATAAATAGCGGAACTTCAAATGCCATATATTATTGTATGTTTTAAACAATCATACAATAATATATGGCGCGAAAAATGTCCTTACTGACGAACTCGAGTTGGTCGCAAGTTAGTGACGAGGCGTCAGTCAAAATGCCACCAATGCCCTAAGCGCGAACGAACAGACATTTCTAATAACCAGATATGAGCATTATAATGTTTTACTTCATCGTAAGAAATGTTAAATTCTTCTTAGATGCGAAATGGATTTCAAGAAATCTAAATCTATCTCTTCTAATATATAAAATTCTCGTGTCACAGTTTTCGTTCCCGTACTCCTACGAAACGGCTTGACCGATTCTCATGAAATTTTGTGAGCATATTCAGAAGGTCTGAGAATCGGCCAACATCTATTTTTCATAACCCCCCCCCATTTTTTAACTGCGCGCGGACGGAGTCGCGTGCGACAGCTAGTATTTGTATATAGTTTTTCTTTGTGCTGTGCTCATATTTTAGGGTTCATTGAAATTTGGCGCTGACCTTTTCTTTTGAATAAATGTATTTCTTTCTTTCTTTCAAAAAGTATCTCGTCATTGTGGTCGTGCTATTTTACATCGCAACAATCATAAATGTCATTGATCTTAAAATCAACAAACCTTGTATACTGTTATACCTACACGTCGGGTTTTTCTTGATAAGACAAAATGTCAAAGGTTTAATTATTGTGGCGCTAAGATAATAATGTCAATTATCAAATGTACAAACCATTAAAATCGTTACCCATACAATCAAATATTGTACAGTAATCTGTCACTTTAACAGTGACTTTCTGAGACTAAAAATTAAATTAAAACATATTGTTTATCTCTGTTTTGGCAATGATTATGACAGGGATTTTTATACAAAGACATTGGTCTCAGAAACCCACGGTAAGATATACAATTTAGAAGCACTGATCTCTATAGTTGGATAGGTCGTTTAAAGGTAATGACAGCTTTACTTCTATGCTACTTAAACTTTTTTTATACAATAAGTTGGCAAACGAGCAAGCAGTCACCTAAATTTGCCGAAATAAACGAAGCGACAACTGCTCATAGACATCTGAAATTGCAGATGCTACCTTTAATCTACGGAAAACAGATAGAAAAATAGAAAGAAAATCCTATCCTATCTGTACCCATCTCAGTTAATTCCACTTCACCTCCCCATCTTCTCCTTATAGAAAAGGAAGGGAAAGGCGACTAAAATTAGGCCTACATCACGCACACCCATCAGACGGAACGCGGAATTACTTCCATTTGATGTCTGTGATTTTGTGGTATTACACTGGTCAAGCCAGCACATTCGTGCAACAGATGTTGTTGCTGTTTCCTAACACTGTTTAACTCGAATATTAGTGTTATTGACAGTTAATTCGATATCTATCATTATTATTATTAGATCTAATCTTCACCATCAATACCAACCGCTACTGTAAACACCAAAATACCCAAAATCAAATAGGCACAAAATACCACAGCCTATAGCCTATCCATGTATCAGTGTTTCGAAGTCGAAAAGTCGAAAGCCTGTGATGGTTACAAAGAAGTTATCATTATAAATATACTATAGATTTTTTTTTTAAATCAACTTAGTGTGTATTACCGATAAAACTATATCTATAATAAGAGATTACTCATATTTTTTACCCACCATAACATAGGTACAATAGTGTTAGCGCAAAAACCACGTCCGTCTAATGACCGTTATACACGTTGGTCGAGAATTGCCGAATACCAACGTATAGACGGTACATTTGCATTGCTATCGCAAGGCGTTGCTCGCCCCAACATATATAGAGCTAATTTGACATTGCTTGTCACGAATCTCCGGCGATCGCGACCACTTGCCTAACTTCGGAGAGGTGTCGGTTTTTCTGCACAAATTAAAGGCACTCTCATGTGCTTTGCTTGTGGTGTCGTTGGTCCGTGCGCCAGTAGAAATTAATTACTTGTCTATAATTGTTATACATTGGCCACTTGTATAGACTTGCTTAACGTATCGTTGTAACTACGCTCGCGTTGGCTTCCACTCGACAATCCTCGGCCAACGTGTATAGCCGGCATAATAATATTCGTAATGTACCAATGTTGCAATAAAGATTAGAATCGCTATCTCGTGTCGCTCGTTTACTTCGCTCTGACGAGCAGAACCTTGAAAAAAGTACACAAGAATATCGCCCTTACTGCAACCGACCTATGGAATTTCGGATATTTTGACAGTTTGTTGTTTTGTTCTTTTGGAACGAAGTTCCTTATCGCGCGTTGTGAAAAGGGGGCTAGACGGAAAAAATTCTTACGAAAAGTTGTCTCGACACTTTTTGCTATAGTTAGCTATTGTAAGCTGTGCGGCGTCGTATGTTTCTCTGTCTGTCTCTCTCTCTCTTATAGAAAGCAAGCCCGATATTTTCATTCCTATTTCGCATTGAACAGTGTGGTGTCGCGACTTAAAAAAAATAAAAAAATTATTACAATTCCTTCACTAATTAATCGAAAGGAACTTCGTTCCATCCGGGTGTCCGTTAACACCTCTCAAGTTTTTTTTAATTCAATTTCATTTGAAAAACACGAAAAAATTAAATCAAATTTCGGCATTTTATTAAATGAGCGTAATTATTTAATTTCAACTAGTAGAGTCATAACTTAGCGATTATGAGCGTAGTTTATTTTAGTAATACCGAATATTTTATTCTAGTAATATGCCTAACTAGATTAGTAGTTCAACATCAGTATCACGCCCGTACCCCAGAAGGGTATGTAGCTTTTCTATACTTTATTTGTCGCGCTTCTGGCACACCTTTATCGTCTCATACATGTTCATACAGATTGACGTCTTGATTATTTATGAGATGTTTCCTGTAGTTTCAATATTAAGTTTGCGATAAATTTTCTTGTTTATAATGTAACTAGCACTAGCATTAGCTGTCGCCCGCGACTCCGTCCACACGGAATTAAAAAAAAAACATATTAAGTAGCCTATGTGTTCTTCCAGGCTATGATCTACATATATGCCAAATTTCATCAAGATCCGTTGAGCCGTTCTGGAGATACTTTCAAACATCCATCCATCCGTCCATACAAAGATTCGCATTTATAATATTAGTAAGATTAGTATTCAATATTACTCATTACTTTTGTTTTATTAAATTTGAAAAAAAAAAGTTTTTTGATTTATAATATTTTCTTTTTTTTTATAAAGCATTTTTTTTATTAAAACCTTAATTTATATTTTCGAATAACACTCATACTAAATTTTACAAAAACAATTTTATATTTTTACAACATCAATAACGTTTAAGGCAAACGTAATCAATTATGCCACAAAAAAAACTGTACAAAGCCAAACAAACCAGAACATGTAAGACATAAGAATAAAAAAAACAAATAAGTTCTCATACCTTTTGAATTTGCTTTTTTATATTGCCAACAATGGCCGTCCTTGGACTTACGAAATAACCACTCTCTTTATCGCGGACGAATTACGCGCGGTTTCTGAACGCGCGCCAAACGTCGACTGACTTAGGTCGGTACGGATAAAATCGACCGGAGCCTTTCCCGAGCCCTGCATGCAATTCTACTTATTAAGGCGAAACTACACGTTAAAAATATTTTTTTGGCGTTTATAAAGAGAAATAACATAACCTTAAAAAATTTGGCGCTATGCATTAGAAGCTAGCTATTAATTTTAATGAGGTTTACTTTTTTAATATATGAAACAAATAGGATGCATGTTCTTATTCACCTAGCTCTTATTTGCGCAGAAATTCCGAAATGTAGTGTAAATTCAAAATCTAACAAATGAAACTATGAATATGTCGTAAATCAGTTAACATTTAAATGTTAATATACGAAATATATTTTTAATCAGGGTATATAGTTTGACGGGACCTTAAGTTTATTATGCTGCGAAATACGCGCGTGGAAGTATAACCTCCTTGCTAGGGCTTAACAAGCACAATTAAAAATGTGTTAACTGTAATACTAGACACTGACGGCCGCAAATAAAGCTACACTAAGAGAAATTACCCGCCGACTCTGGGTAGGGTTAAATGTAGATTTAGTGACACAAATCTATTGCATTTATGAGATTGTTAAAGTTTAATTGAATGTACGTACAAAAGGATTTTCAATTAAAGATCTGTACTAAACTACTATACAACACTACAAAATTATATATGGCGAGTATAAGTCAAACTAAATTTTGATAGCTCACTAGCGCCCCCCTGTCAATGTCAAAGTCACAACATCGTGTTACTGTGCCGTCATATCATGTTTTTTCTTTTATGCAATTTTTATGCCTACATAGGTTTTATATTTGTTCTGACAGAAGTAACTACGATAGCAGCACCTCTGAGCGGGTCACATATCCTTGTTGGACTATGCGTTTAATTTTTAAACTAAGTACCGGTAGAAAAAGAAATTATGGAAGATATAGGCATTTTCCATGTGTACATCACTAGTTGTTTCTGTAAGTACATAGTGCACATTACACGAGCGTTAATATTCGTTCCATCGTGTTCTTATAAGCCGTATGACGCGAGTAAAGATGCGTTTATATCAGAGATTTCAATTTTTAATTAGTTTCGGTGAACTTGAACCACTTCTTGGTACTTTTTAACCTTTAACTCAACTTCATTTCGCTATCGTGCACCCAATGTTTCCCTAATTTGTCTCGATCCGAAGAACTCCGACAAAACCATAAATCTCGCTCGTGAGACAATTTTTTTATAAGTTTTGTGAAAACAACAATGGAAACTAACGTCAACTAAAGTTAGTTATTGACCTTGATATACGGACAGTATGGAATGGATACAAGCAATGGTATTTTGTGCCTATTTGATTTTCGAATTTCGCGCTGTCGTTGTAGCGGTCGGTGGCAGTGGTGTTTCTAATAATAAAGAAAGAATTGCTCTAAGAGGGCTAGAGCTTGTCCTAATATGTAAAATATAATTTTAAAATATACATATTATATATTACATAATATATTACATAATTTATATACAATAGTTTACATATCTTGTTGGTTTTATAATTTTCTAATAGATGGCGTTAGGAATATAATTAAAATGGAAAAAAATCAGTATAAAATTACTACGCCAAAGTCCAAATCTTAGGGTTTCTATGTATACATCAAAACTGTTTCTATTGAGGGATAATGTAGTGCTCTTTTTGCACGCCATGATCAATCGGTACTTTTAAGTCAAACTGTGTTAGCAACCTGTGCATACTTATAGAGATCAAAGCGCAATGTGGACACACCTTATGTTGTATTAAATCACAGGTGCCCGATTTATTCAGCCTTGTTGTTTTATATTCAACACATTAGCTATTTACTTACCATATACTGACATGCAATGTACTTATTTTTATGATTGATCCGTATAATATTATTCTTGTTTACAATTTTATTTGGTATTTTAAGTCAATCTTAATAAAGATAGATTTTAATTGAAGAAGTCTATGTCAATATGGGTTTGTATGTATGCAATTTACATTATGAACTAAATTGGACTAAATGACTTTTTAATTAAAAAAATGGTACCTCTCAAGCACTACCTTTCGATTAAAATATTTTTTTATAAAAATCGGAGCACCATGGGCGGATCTTCGCGGAACACACTTGAAAAATATACAGTCGAATTGATAACCTCTTTTTTGATGTTTTTATCTGCTACAAAAGAGCTTGCTTAATATTAGTAACACCGTTTAAGCTTTGTCGAATTGGCTACAAAACATGCAAGTTTTTTTATCGGGTAAAAAAGCAAGACTTGGTAATTTGCAAGTTCAAGTGTCAGGTGTGCATAAATTATGTGAATTAACATGCCCGCTGCGCCGTTGACGATCGAAGAGCCGTTATAAAAGACAAGGTGAAAGGCTGTTTGGATAACGGTTGTTCTAAGATCTTAGTTGTTTTTATTCAATGCCGTCAAATTATTAAAAGTAAGGACGTTCCAGTGATCAACAAAATTTCTATATTACTATAATTCATCTGGTTTTTATTTGATTCACAATTATAACTGTAATAATATAATTAGATAATTAAATATTTTTGAAGATAAGACCTACTATTAGCCCCCAATTAAAGTTTATATAAATAAATATTTTATTATTATCTGTGCATTGCTTTTGACAGCACAGATTAAATTGATTGGTTTTTAGGTTTTGACAGTTCCTTGATAACGTAAAGATGTGTCTTTTTCTATTGGTAAAAAAAAGAATTTTTTGTAATAAACAAATGAACATACAATTACGAAGTTTTTTTTCTGTAGAACTAAACAAAATATAAAAAAAAATATGATATCGGTTGTCTGTGAAAAAAAAGTACCGACCAAAGACACGCATGCTCTTTGGTTTATTTTGATTGGTCGATTCAATTTTATTTTTATCTTTCTTTTATCATATTGATGACACATTGGTAACGGTAAAAACAGGAATATATGCATTATTTCGTGGTCTAAAGATTTTGTATTGTGTTTGTAAAACTTAAAAGTGATTTCATATAAACGTCTAATGACTGGTAAGCTATAATCTTAAATGTTTTAAAAAAAGTGTTATGGCGGGAAACTTGACAATCCTTCCCATACTTATAAGAAATTTCTATTTAAAAAACGAAATAAATTTTCATCTATTTAATAAACTTCTCTTTTTTCCTCAATATATTACCACTTTGTGATAATAAAAGAATTAACATTCGCCAATAAAATAGTCACAAACAAATGTTACGACTTAAAATTTTTAAACATCAACAAACATTAATTGACAATTCACATTAAAAATTGTTACCGTTTAATTAGTTATCTAAAAATTGCAACTGTAATCTTCATTTTAATTTAAATATGAAAATTTAATATCTTGTATATAAGTAAATTACAAATTTGCTTTATTTTCTAGTTACATTATGGAGGAGTGGGAAGTAATTGTAGAGAGATATGAATATGTAGAACGTAAAAGCTTCCTCAAGGCCTGTGAGTGCGCTCATCATGTACTCAAAGATGACTTAGCACCATCAGAAATAGGTAATAATTTAATTTTTGATGATGATGTAATCCCGGCCGATATCGGCCACGGCGACTGTCTTCAGCTCCGGTTTTGACGATTTATTTTTTATAGCATTAATAACCAGGTGCCAGCTGAAAACCAGCGCAGGGGCAGTTTAGTCTGTCCCTGCTTCGCTGAGCTTGCTCCCTTTTTACACACTTTGTGCCTTGTATGTGTGTGTTCTTTTCTTTTTTGATTGTATTTTTTTTTGAGTGGCAATAAATGTTTTTTTTCTTTTTTCTTTCTTTCTTTCTATTATTAAACATAGTTATAACAAGAGGTAGTCGGCTCAGCATATGTTAGATGATATTAGCTGTATTGAGTTGATGCTTTAACATAAATTATAAAATAACCAAAGCATTAAATCTGTCTTAAGTCTAGACAGGTGAAATTCCCTGCTACCCTAAATGTGCACCAATATTAATATTATAAATGTGAATGTTTAGATGGATGTTTGTTTGTATGTATCTCCGAAACGGCTCAACATATCTTGATGGAATTCGGCATAGAAGTAGAATAAAGTCTGGAAGAACACAGAAGCTAATTATTACTTTTTTTTGTTATAATTCTGCATGAATGGAGTAGCGGGCTACAGCTAGTCAAATATAACTCTTATCAGATATTTCCTTCACAATAACAAATATGCTGGATGTTTTTTTTTTTTTCAGTGTGGTTCTTAGATACATTATTACTTGAGCCTGTTAATATATTGAAAACAATAGCGGCTAAATGTAAAGAACCCGTTTGGCTCGAAACTATTGGGAAAACATTTAAATTACTCTCCAATGTAATTGAGAAGTTTCCGGAAGAATGTACGCAACATTTCGAGAACATTGTTCGGGTAAGAATAGTTATATAAGATAGAAATCAAAATATTATTTTTAAAATACAGATTATGATATTTATTCACTATTTGTTTATTTTTATAAGTTATTTTGTTTGAAGTCATCATCATCAGCTCATTGTACATCACCACTGAGGGGCTCGGAGCCTACCCCAAGTTAGGGGTGATTAGGTCATAGTCAACCACAGCCCAGTGTGAGTTGACTTCACTCATATCATTGAATTTCTTCTCACAATGTTTTCCTTCACTGTAAGAATAATAAGTTTATAATGAACCTTAATTGACAGGGGACGGTATATTCTTAATAGAGGATATTTCCCCTTCCTGGCCCCTTCAAATCCACTTATTCCCAAGGGTTCCAATAGGACTAGAATATATAGGTTTATATATTTTCAGCTGTGTGAAAAATCATTTGAGCCTCGACCAAGAGCCTTTGCTTTACAATGCTTGACTTCATTGGTGCCATATTGTGAGGCCGCCGCTCAGAATTATAACAAGCATCTTATCAGTCTCATGAATGAAAATATATGCAAGGCAGCGCTCGCTGAATTGATCGGTAAGTGGCCTTTAGATTTTTCAATTTTGTAATTTAAAGAGGGTTTGAACTTTGCAATTTGTACGGGATGAGTCGTCCGACATATTGTAAATAAGTAAATAAACGAATAAATAAGTAGATAATAAGATATACAATAAGTTTGTAAAAAATATTTTTATCTTAATAAAGGAAAAGTACGGCTTTAACCCCCCTACGCGCTAAGCCCCCCTGACGGCGCATATAACAAGGCGCCCGTGGGCCATAAATCAGGGGAATCCTACAGTCCACTTGCATATCAGAAGTTCTGCCTTTTCATTTCATTGCATCCTCCATCACCAGCAAACTCGGTGTGCATCCCGCACACAACTAATGGTTGAAACAAGCGGTTGAATTTTGCAATTTATGGTTGAAACAATAGGTTGAATTTTGCAATTTGCGGTTGAAACAAACATTTGTACTTTTTGCTTTTTAATACTAAAAGTACATTAAAGGATTCACGACTAAATGCAAGTTATCCTTGATTTTTTTTTTCAGGTGCAATATGTGCACACCATCCGGATGAAGTAAAATCAAATATAGCTACAATATGGAGGGTTTATCTAAATCTACTCGATTCTAAACATTCGGTATGTAAATCTTACTAATATTATAAATGCGAATGTATGTATGGATGTTTGTTTGTAGGTATCTCCGGAACGACTCAACATAACTTGATGAAATTTTTCATAGATTTAGAACATAGTCTGGAAGAACACATAAGCTATTTATTAAGTTTTTTTCTAATTTTTGAGAGGGGGGAGAAGCGGGCAACCCGTATTTGGCTTTAAAGGTAGAGGAAGATGAAGGATATGCTATGAAATTATTTCAGATATCAGTTCATATATTTCACTGGATAGGCTATTCGTTGTTGTATTTTGTGTCAATTTGAATTTCGCCATTACGGCGATGTTGGTACGAATTAATAAGAGAGATAAGAATTAACTGTTAGTAATTTCAATTGGCGTTTTTAAGACGGAATGGAGCAGAAGTTATTAATTCCAGATATTTAGACTTGGATATCTTTAGTTCTTTTTCTTAGTTCTACCTTCTCCTACCAGGATACTGTGGTGAGATCGTTACTCTTGGGTGTGTCAGGAGTGCTGAAGTCCTTTGGGAATGACCTGGATATTAAAGAGTTCCCGGTCTTTTACAAGCATTTAATAGAATCAGGCGAAAAATCTAAATGTAGAGAAGGTAAGTAAAGTCTAGATTAACAAAAAAAATATATATTTTACTATTTTCGCTAAAATAGCGAAATTACTAAAATGACTGCGTATAGATATATGCAATAATTTGAAAGGTTGTTAATGCCTTCCTTAAGACAGAGGAGGGGATGTACAGAAAGTGTATTTTTATAGCAAAGGTGGCAAACGAGCACGCGGCTACTTGAATTCGCTAAAATAGCGAAGTCGTCGCCTTTATCTGTAATCTAATGAAGAGGGGACGTATAGAAAGTATCCCCTCCTCTGCCAAATGTAACTTCCCTTTCCATTTCTTATAAGAAAACAATGGGTAGGGAAAGGGACTACAATTTGGTTAACATTTTACATTCATCAAAGGACTTAAATTAAGAAATAAAAGAAAAGTTTATTTTTTTATTAAAAAAAATGCTCTCTTTTTTTCCAAACGAATTTTTTTCTTTCTTTTTTTATTATTTTAATCATTTCTTTGTCATATAGTGTACCTCACAATATTGGCAAAGCACGCTGATCTCTTTCGAGAGCTTCTAGCTAATGATCCTAGAACAAGGATGTCATTATGGCACTCTTATCCAGCTTCTGACACTCAGGGTGTCAACCGACAGGCCATACTGTCAGTGTATAATGCCATAAAGCAGGTTTTCACAGAAAATCAATGTCGAGTAAGTTACACAGCAACATTTGAATACTAAAATTGTTTGTTATTTAAAAAAAAACCTTACTTATGACAGTCAGGAAGAATGTCAATCTTATGCCAACTTAATTGTTATAATTGGTCCAGTTTTCAATACATACATACATACATACATACAACTCAACAACCATACAAGAAACTTACTAAATGTGTGAACTGGGTTTTTTCCTTTAACTACCACTGGTTGTCGCTAATTTTTCGAAATTTATCTCTAATTCATAAACAAAGATTTTTAAAAGAACGCAAACGAGTGGTCAAATTTTTTTTATATATCATACAGTGGCAAACCTGCAAACGGCCACCTGTATTCGCCGAAATAGCGAGGCAACCGTTGCCCATAGACATCCGCAAATGCAGATACGTTGACCTTTAATCAACGGAGAAGAGGTCACACAGAAAGAGGACATTTCTCTTTCCTATGCGTCCCCTATTCCACAAAATCCACTTCCCTTTCCCATCCTTTCCTTATAAGAAAAGATTGTGAAGGGAAAGAGGACTAAAATGAGTCCTCCATCACCACACTCATCAGACTGTAGTTGTAATTACTTCCACTTGACGTCTGTCTTCTGTAAGGTCGTGGTATTTCACTGAGCGAGGACAATTCATGCAACCGATGTTGTTGTTGCTCTACCACTGTTAATTCGCCGGAATAGCGAAGCGATTGTTACCAATAAACAGAATTGCTGATATGTTCTACCTTTAATTGATGGAAGGGATGCATAGAAAGAAAATATCTCCTCTTATACGTGTCTCTCCCCTTCCATGTGTCCCTTCCCTGATCACTAGTTTGCGTATTCACTCATTTATAATAATCTATATATATAAAAGAAAGTCGTGTTAGTTACATTATTTATAACTCAAGAACGGCTGAATCAATTTAACTGAAAATTGGTGGGCAGGTAGCTTAGAACCAGGAAACGGACATAGGATAATCTTTACCCCGTTTTCTATTTTTTATTCCGCGCGGACGGAGTCCCGGGTAAAAGCTAGTAATATATATAGTTAAGTTATAATAATAAAGTTATATTAACAGTATGAAGAGATAGTTAAGACAGAAATATGTCAGTTTGAGAAGTGTAACAATACGGAGTTGAAGTATACAGCATTACGCGTGTTATACGCGTTGGATACGCGTAATGCACGCGTATATTGCGATATGCGAGCGTTACATGCGCTGCGACATGGACGTCTCACATATGAACATTGTGAAATGGTGAGATAGTTTTTTTTATTTTTTTTTTGATTTAATGAAATGTTAGGTTTTTTAATTTTATTTGTTATTGATGTTAGGAATGCGATTTTTTTTTGTTTAGATTTTTTTTGTTGATTGGTATTTGATGTAAAACATAAAAAAATATATAATTTTTTTTTTACATTTTTTTGTCTCAGATCCAATGGTGTTTGGAATATAATCTAGAAAATGATGTAAAATTACTGAAGAATGTTTTGGTATTTTATGAACATATACCTGTTAAGTATCAGAAAGAACTTACCGTAGATATTATACTGAGAGCGCCACCTAGTGTTAGAAAAGTGAGTTTTTTATTTTTTTTAATTTTTCAGTTAATTTAAATAGTTTTTTTTAAATCGATGAAAAAGCTATTAAATATTAGTCTAGTATACATGAACAAAAAAAAAATTAGAAAAAAGTAAATAAAAAAAATATTTTTAATTTTTTTTTAGCTGCAAAAATAAGGTATTATTAAAAATATCTGTATATTATATTTTTTATTACATAGAAAAAATAATTTTCGTATTTTTTAACAAAAAAAAATTTTTTTTTTTGCATTTTTTAGAATTTTTTGTTGTTTTTTTTTCCACCACTAGATGGCAGTAATATTTCTTACAAATGAAACATGTCAATGTTACAAAGAAAATGGTAATATTGAGAAATATCAACAAATATGGAAGTCAATCTTTGACACCAATTCTGATGACATCAAGAACAAATCCAATGAAGTTTTCCTTGACTTTATGGAATATTTATATCAATCTTTGATGGAAAATGATGAAAAAAATACAGAGGTCAGGGTTTTTTTTAATTATAAGTGTATAGTAAAACCAAGAATATGAAAATCTTCCAAAGTAATTAGATCCAGGCGATGTTTTTTTATATTTCCGGTTAACAGTGTTTCCCAAAGTGGGCGATAACGCCCCCTTGAAGGCGTTTGAAACCTAGGAGGGGGCGATAAGAGGCCCAAAAAATGGGGGCCATTGAAATTAATCAAAGTAATGAAATTGTGATTTTTAAGTTTTAGGGCTGAATATAAATTAGGGGGCTCTGAAATATAATTGATTTTCAAAAGGGGGCGGTGAAAGAAATAAGTTTGACAATCACTGGTCTAGACTTTAGATGTATAAGTGAGATGATGCTGGAAAAATGCTAATCTCGTCAGAAATATAAAAAATCTTTGCCATATTTCGAAAACATATATAACATTTCTTTGTATAAATTATTAAGAAGCCTTATTTTAGCTTCCCTAGACCGGAATTCTTATATTCTTGGTTAGACTATACTTTTTTTTCTTATAAAATGTTTAATTTTTTTTTAATTTATTAGTTATATGAAAGATAATGTAATTTCTAGGAATTGTCAGACAAATTGTCATATTTGATCATCATCAGCTCATTTATAATACCATTAGGGGGTGAAGTGGTGGGTGAGAGGGTGTGTGACGTCAGTCGGGGGGTGTTGAGGCTGTTGGGGGGTGTTGGGGGTTTGGGGGGTTCAGGTCTTCGCGCTGCTAGGATGTTGCTGCGGTATGCTGTTGATGTATACGCGGATATAGTGAAGGTGAGTTATATGTATGTCGCTCAATCATTCATTCATTCACTCATTCACTCATTCATTCTAAACTTAGTCTTGTACTTATCTCACTCTGTGTATCTTCAGACTTACAAATTGATTTATAAAATTTGTGAATCTTTGTAAAGTCGAGTCGCGGAGCACGAAGAATTTCGTACAATGACCTCTTTACCTACTGACAGTGGTCACAAACATTTTTGTATTTATTTTATTTACATGAATTATTTGAAGGAGAAAGAAAATTTACCAACTTATGAAATATAGTTATTATTATTATATAAATTATTTATTTAGATTTTATATTACATATAATAAAAATCTAGACAAGTATCTACTAATTCGGCAGAAAAAAATAAAAATAATCAATTATCAGAATCCGATTCCTCTGTATCGGAGTAACTGCCTTCCGAAGACGTCTCGCCTGTCACATTTATTACAAAAGAACAAACCTTATAGTCTCCAGTAAAAGGTTTACAATCCCTGAGGACGGCGGCCATTGTATCTGTGCGAGCGAGACTCATTGTATTTACGCGGGAATGACAGAGACAGGTAATGACAGTTCAATGTACGAAATTCTTTCTCCTCCGCGATTGGACTTTAGATGGGTGAATGAATCTTTTCACTCTAAACATTCATTAGTCAAACAGTTCACTGACAAGTACACTCTCATTCAATTTATCTATATATAAAAGAAAGTCGTGTTAGTTACACTATTTAAGATAAGTCGAACTGATTTAGCTAAAAATTGATGGGGAGGTAGCTTAGAACTAGGAGACGGTCATAGGAACTTTTTATCTTGTGTGCATTTTTTTTATTCCGCGCAGACGGAGTCGCGGGTAAAAGCTAGTAGAATATAAAAGACAAGATGACATGACATCTATAGTAAAGTAGGATTTTGTGACATTTTTTGACATTAACTGGGGGGCGGTAGTGAGCCGTCATAATTTAGTTTAACTTATATTCACCCGTACAATATTCACTGTACTACTAGTACTAGTATTGTTATTTGTTACTAATATTATAAACTAACTTCTACCCGCGACTCCGTCCGCGCAGAATAAAAAAATACACACAAGATAAAAAAGTTCCTAGTTCCATCTCCTAGTTCTAACCTCCTCCCCATCAATTTTCAGCTAAATCAGTTCGACCGATCTTGAGTTATAAATAGTGTAACTAACACGACTTTCTTTTATATATATAGATATGCGAATGTTTGGATGGATGTTTGTTTGAATATATCTCCAGAACATATCTTGATGAAATTTGTCATAGACGTAGAACATAATCTGGAAGAACAAATAGGCTACTTTTTACGTTATTTTTTAATTCCGTGCGGACGGAGTCGCGGTCTACTACTTGTATACATACAAGAAAAAGCTATATACAACTTTTTCTTATGTAAAAGATGTGTAAAGTGGTTTTAATTAATTCTGTCTACCCAATGTTATTTATAAAACTTGTTTATTACTTTATAGGATATTTCTTTAGAGGATTGTATTGATGAGTCAACATTATATGAGACATGTTTAGGATTGGTTCTCACTGCGGCAAGAATTACAGATGTAACAAGAGTTCTGCAAGCATTAAAGGTATGTCTGTCTACCCTTTTTGATTATTTTTAGGTTTTAGGATTTATTCGACTTAGATTTTGTATGAGTGTAAGAAGGGTAATGTTTTTTAGGGTTTGTCTGTGTGTTTGTGTTCGTTAATCTAAGAAATGCCTGAATTTATTTTAATTCTGATTTCGCTAATCTATTCTGTTAAGATTTATTCAAAATTCAGTATGTTTATCTTAAAATAATAATAAAATTGGAATGACCGTATGTTATTGCGTTGCTAAGAAGGAAAAACCATTTTTTTAATTTTTGTCTGTCTGTCCATTCGCAATGTCTTGTTCCGTGTAATCTCCCGAACGGTTGGACCGATTATGATGGGACTTTAACTGGAAGGTAGCTGATGCACGCGGGAATGTTATAATGAATTTTTTCCTGTAAAAAATATTAAAAAATGTAAATAAATAAAAATTGTTAAGTTTCGATGTACTCTATTGTAAGTTGATCCCAGATTTGTTTGATGTAATATGGATAAGTAGTTTGTAGTTTTTTTATATATCATAAGGTGGCAAATGAGCAAGCGGTCACCTGAGTTCGCCTAAATAGCGAAGCGACTGCTGCCTACAGTCATCAGCAATTTCAGATGCGTTGCCTACCTTTAATCGACACAGGAGGGGACGCACAGAAAGGGGATATATCCTATGCAACCCCTCAGACAAATCCACTTCCCCCTCCATCCTTATAAGAAAAGGGTGAGAAGGGAACGTGAACTAAAAATAAGCCTCCTTTTTTGTCAATTCTTTTTTTACCTTCTATAACTTAAACGAGTGAACAGATTTTGACAAAAGAGGTGTCATTGGATACGTATTCTTCCCTAGAGTGTCATAGATACAACCAATCTTTTTTTTTTTAAGTAACAAATAGTGTTTTTTTAGATTATTTTGTTTCGGTCTGATGTTGAAGCGTCCATTTTGTCTCGTTGTATCAATACTTTGGATAATCTTATGTCAACAAGAAAAGATGAATTAAATGCAGACTTATTAAATAAAGTAAGTATATATTAGAAATAGTCAGCCCCTAACTTGGGGTAGGTTTTGAGCCCCTGATAAAATGATACTAAATTTAACTAGAATTAGATTTTTTTTTTATCAAATATATCTGTTATAGGAAGTTAGTAACTACTAAAGTTATAAATCTCGATTGAATCTTACTAATATTATAAACTAGCTTTTACCCACGACTCCGTCCGCGCTGAATAAAAAATAGAAAACGGGGTAAAAATTATCCTATGTCAGTTTCCTGATTCTAAGCTACCTGCCCACCAATTTTCAGTCAAATCGATTCAGCCGTTCTTGAGTTATAAATGGTGTAACTAACACAACTTTCTTTTATATATATAGATAGATAAGATAGATGTGAATGTTTAGATGTATGTTTGTTAGAAGTTATCTCCGGAACGGTTCAACAGATCTTGATGAAATTTATCACAGTTGTAGAACATAGTCTGGAAGAACACATAGACTACTTATTAAGTTTGTTTTTAAATTCCATGCGGACGGAGTTACAGGCGACAGCTAGTAACTTATAATTAAGACGATATCGCTTATTATAAATGAATATTTTCAGTTATTAAGATGTCACTAAAAAAAAGTTTTTTTGTGTTTTTTTTTTAATAGATAATATATAGATTGGAGAAAATACAACATTTTGTATACAAAGGGAAAGATGGCAGATGTTTGAGAAGGGAATTGTTTATGTTTTTAGGTAATTATAACTGTTTATTCATTGTCAGTTTGTAAACTAACTAATCTAAAATATATTTTATATATTGGAAATGTTAATTAACATCTTAAAGTACTTGGACATTATTTGTCCATGACAACGAAAGATACAAAAAAAAGTATTTAGATAATTTTTGAATCGAATATTTCTAGACTCTTTCGATTAACAATTATTGTTTTTTTTTAAATTGCTAAATGTAGCAAACCAAACTATTAAGCGGCTACCTGAATTCGCCAAAATAGCGAAGTGGTCAAAGAGGAGACGCACAGAAAGACGGTATTTTATATTTCTTTGTGTTCTCTGACAAAATTAGCAATAAAACTTGTTCGATCGTAATTTGACGATATTAACATACGGTTTGTGAGATAAGTAGCGTTAATGGCTTTGGGGTTAAAGCTCTTGACTTGCAATCTGCAGGTACTGGGTTCGAATCACGCCATGTACCAATGTATTTTTCGATTTATATATGTACATATATCCTACGTTCTTACAATGAAGGAAAACATCGTGAAGCTGCACATATCTGAAAAGAAATTCAATGATATGTGTGAAGTCAACCCGCACTTGGCTGTAGTTGACTATGACCTAGTCATATCTAACTTAGGGTAGACTTAAAGCTCCTCAGTGGGGATGTATAGTGAGCTGTGATTCAAAAAGTGTCGTATTGCACCTATAGCTTTTGACAAATTGACAAATTTATTTAATTTTCCACCGAATACTAATAAATTTTATTGAACAATCAATTTTTTATAACAAAAAACAATATTCAACAACAAGTAATAAAATTTATATCTAATATATTTACGCAAATTAAATTAATAATATAACGGATTTAAAAAACAATCAGTATCAATGAAGAAAGACAATGACGAGAAGATATAATAAAGCGTTAAAAGCAGAGCAACAAAGTGAAGTTGGTACCGAACGGCCAGTCTTACCAACACAGAGCTTATTAGCTACACTACTCAGATCAAACGATTATACTACTTTTGTCGACAGAGCTAAATAAAGCTCTGTCGAATTTTTTGAATGGAAAAATTGATCAAATTTTATAATTGATTCAATTGATTTAAAATATTTACATAAATTTTTTATTATTTTGAATAAAATGCAATGATGAGTGCTTGGTTAGTTAATGTAATGAGGAACTTTACATTTTCTTCTTACAAAAATTTATGAAGTTTATGACACATAAAATAAATTTGCTATAAAATAAACCCAAAAATCATTTATTTGATATTTTTAACCTTTATATTTATATGTATTTGTGCTTTTTGTGAGTTACGTATTGAGTAAATAAGCAAAAAAAAAAAAATTAACCGTCTCAAGCAAACAAAATTCAAGTGATTTTACAGAAAAAAATAAGATAAATATAGGGTATGATATTTTTTTGCAGTTTTATTGGAAAATATTTGAAATTTTTGATTAGTGTTATTTTTGATCGCAGATATCTTTGAAACGGTTGATCTGAGGAACTTTGACCATCAGACGTTTTTTGTAGAGCGTGAAATTTCCTATAGACCCTTGCTTTGAGATGTAGCGCAAACAAGCCAATCCAAAGTAATTAAAATTTTAAAATAAAAAAAAGGTTTTCCCGTGTTATTTAAATAGAAAAATTACGAATGAATAGAGGCAAACCTTAATATTAATATTAAGGGCTTTACTAGGCGCTAAAATTTTTGTTTTTATGTGTACTTTCAACTTTTCGACACCATTAACAAAAAAAAAAAAAAGTTTTTTTATTGAAACACCCTAATATATATATATATATATATATATATAGCTAAATATATATATATATATATATATATATATATATATATACTAGCTTTTACCCGCGACTCCGTCCGCGTGGAGTAAAAAAAAATAAAAAAAATGGGGTAAAAATTATCCTATGTCCTTTTCCTGGTTCAAAGCTACCTGCCCACCAATTTTCAGTCAAATCGATTCAGCCGTTCTTGAGTTATAAATAGTGTAACTAACACAACTTTCTTTTATATATATAGATATATATTCAGAATTAGGGAATTTTTCTGATTCTGAATATATATATATATATATATATATATATATATATATATATATATATATATATATTGTAAGATATTTGATGCAAAAGTATTTTAAAAGAATTAAACTAACAGCGAAATAATTAATTTAACTATACTTCATAATAATCCTCGCTGTAGTATAAACTCAAACCGAACGAAAGTAAACAAAAATGTCAGACGTTCCGCAATGACGAATGGAAAGAGACTGCCTCGAGCAGCAGCGCACGCTTCCTTATAAAACCTTTTTTGAGACTACCCTCAACAGTCCTAACACGGCCTCTCCTGACTGGAGGACGTCCTCGTCCTCCTGTACTTCTTTGCAACTTTGCGAACCATAGGCACGACGTTTGCATAGTTCGTTTACAACAACATAGTGAACCATAGGCACGACGTTTGCATAGTTCGTTTACAACAACATAGCGAACCATAGGCACGACGTTTGCATAGTTCGTTTACAACAACATAGTGAACCATAGGCACGACGTTTGCATAGTTCATCTACACAAATGACTTCAGCACATGACATAGGCACGACGTTCGCATATCATGTGTCATCTACATGTGCATAACATAGGCACGACGTTCGCTTATTACACACATGTCAGATACATAACTACTCGTATAACATAGGCACGACGTTCGCTTATTATACGCAAGTAGTATCGAACAATCGTTCGTATAACATAGGCACGACGTTTGCGTGTCATACGAACATGTAATAATTTTATAAAAGGTAGTTTTAGTTTTCTTAGATGGCAGCACTGCTCGACCCCGCCACTCTTTTGTGACAACTTCCGGCGAATGGATTGAGAGTGGTGGGGTTGAAACAGCGTTTGATTATTGAGTCAGGAGCTCGGGCAGTCGTTGGATATCCGTCGATGTGATAAGTCGTCTAGTGGAAAGACAGTCGTCTAGTAGAATTGACCGTTAGAAATGTTGAAAATGGAATAAAAGTATTCACTGTGCAATGAATTGGAGTTTTTCTTGACATTTCAGAAGCGGGATATAAAAATCCAGGTATGAACGCCCTCAGAATTTTAAATACTAATTTACATTAAAAAAAAAAATTACTTTAAAGTACAAAGTAGCTATAACGCTTGTTATTTTTTTTTTTTTTTTTTTATTATTTTATTTTACTTTCGATACTGCACAAATATGACACTGTCATACTGCATTTGATCACGAATATTTTCCAAAAATACAAATTATGCATATCTTCTATCTATCTATATATTTAAAAGAAAGTTGTGTTAGTTACACTATTTATAACTCGAGAGCGGCTGAATCGATTTGACTGAAAATTGGTGGGCGGGTGGCTTGGAACCAGGAATAGGACATAGGATAATTTTTACCCCGTTTTCTCTTTTTATTCCGCGCGGACGGAGTCGCGGGTAAAAGCTAGTGTTACAAAGACTTTTTATTGAGATCATTATTTACGTCATTATAAAAAAATATTTATTTAATGTGTTATTGATTTGTAAGTATCGAATGTGATTTTAACTCGTATTTTCACTTTTCTTTATTTATATTTATGCTACCTATTTTGAATTCTTTAGAATTTTAAACGTTTTACGGGATATTTGGAAATTGAATATGGGTAATGATTTCATAGTTATACAAGCGAGACCCCCCAACAGGGAAATAAATAATAGAAGTTTCTATTTTATTATGTATGAAACTTTATTTGTGTGTGAATCATTTACTTACTTTTATTTTTTTGTATTTATGTCTATTGAAATTACTCGCTTCGAACGATTAAATAGTGGAGAAATATCATGTTTTTGGGATACCGATTGAGCGAACAATGAATGTTCGCTGGATAATGATTGAGCGAACAATGAATGTTCGCTGGATAATGATTGAGCGAACAATGAATGTTCGCTGGATAATGATTGAGCGAACAATGATGTACGCTGGATATTGATTGAGTGAGCAATGATGCTCGCTGGACCGTAGGAAACGAATGACTTTAAATTTGACTGAGACTGAACTTTGATGTAAATAAGAGAGATTGAGACATGATTCCAGGGATTTAATACATTTAGATATGACGTATTGAGATATGATATGATTTATTTCTCAAAACTGATAGATTAAATTGAAATTTTTCGATTATTTGATCAAAAACTCTTAAAATCGGTATACATGAAAGTTTGATGATGAATATCTTTTGAACGCTTAATTTAATCGCCAAAACATAAGATACCATTTTTATAGAGCAGTTAATTTGCTACAAAAATTTCTATTGCGCATTCAATAATAGCCATTTCTTGTCGAGTTATAAAATTCATAAACAAAAGTGACATTTGACTTAAAATAATCAATCTTACATCTTCAATATTAGTGAAATGGTGAGGTTTACGGAAAAAAACATAAGATACCTTTTTTGTAGAGCATTAAATTTCCTACAAAATTCTTAAAAAAAAAAAAAAAATTCTGTACGACCAATTAATGATGAGGAATGAATTATTTTCTATTGGACTGAGAAAAAAATGAAAAACTGCGACGCGGAGGATCTTCCTATTAAAATTAAGAGTGTATTATATATAATTTGTATCAAGGATTAAAAGGTTCTATACAATTAAATCAATGAGTATAATATGAAATAATATCATTTGCATTTGAAAGAGCTAAGATTGGGATTAAGAAGTATGAAAATTTTCCGGAAAACGTAGTATGAACTCTTGGCACTTCACATATATTATGTGCGGAGCGTTGAATGAAGATTAGCTCGTGATTGTATGTAATAGATGAGTGATGATGAAGGATAAGAGCCGGTATATATAGTTGCCTTACTGTAAGAACTTTACATTCCCTGTACAGGTTAGCTGTTGGATATCTGTATGGGCGGTTTGTGCTGCATTTTAGTATACCGCGTTGGGCTCTCTCGAGTGGAAAAAGATTTATTTTATTTGAACCTCCCCAAGACGAAATACAATAACTTAGCACAGACTGACATAGGGAGTAATATAACATTTTAATGATGTCTTTTATATGCACAAACCCTGATGTTTTGAAAACTGCAGTTAATTTTCTGATTCCCTGAGTTAATTGATTACGCTAAGATATCTAATTGAGGTAACTTTTTGTATGGTCTGGCATTTACACATGATATTCGGGAACCTGTTTTGGCAGGTAGATGAGGTGTGTGCAAGTAGAAAGAGGTACTCGAAATTCTGCGGGTTCTCAATGGAAAATGTTACATGCTTTGTTTTTCTATATTTAATGTTAATCTATTATTTCTGAGCCACATTGAGATGTTGTTAAACGCTCCCTGGGCTGATGCAAAAGTCTCGGGCCAGGTGTCTCCTTGGACAACTAAAACTGTATCATCAGCATAAGTGATAATGATACCGCGATCGACTGGGAGGTTGCAAAGCTCGTTTATATAAACTAGAAAGAGGGTAGGCCCTAGTATACTGTCCTGCGGAACACCACAGCTAACAGTTAAGGAGTCACTTATATGAGGTCCTATCTTTATGCTCTGTGTCCTATCCGAGAGGTAGTCTTTGAAAAGGTTAAGTTGAACATTTTTGATTCCTTGTTTTTAAGACCTTCTAACTTGTTTAAAAGTAGCGGTATTGGCACAGTGTCAAAGGCCTTTGCAAGATTTAGAAATAGAGCAATACTCTTTTTTCTGATAGTTTTTGGCGACATATTCTGTTAATGTTAGTACAGCATTTGAAGTCGACCTATTTCTTCGGAAGCCAAATGGATTTTTAGAGAACATGTTGTTGTGTTCTAGATAACTGACCAATCTATTGTTAATTATCTTTTCAAAAACCTTCGATAAATATGTTAATATGGAATTGGGCCTGTAGTTACCAACAATCATTTTATCATCACTTTTGTGCATAGGTATTTTTTTGCCATGTTTAAGAGATTTAGGAAAGACTCTTGACTGTAGGGAAAGATTAACAATGTGTGTTATGACTGGTGCAAGTAAGTAACTATTTTGGCGTAGTACAGCGGAGGGAATATTGTCCCAGCCCATGGAGCTATCGATTTTTAACGCGTTAATGGTGTTCAGAATTTCAGGTATATCGGCATCTGTTAGGATCACGGAATTTAGTGTTGTATTAGTTGGCTGTAGACTATTACTTATATCAGTGTCGGGAGCAATATTTTCTGCGAGAGCTTTACCTATATTAACAAAATAACTATTCACATCGTTGACTGCTTTTTTTTTTATAGTTGGTTATTTTCTAGAAGATCTTGTGATACCTTGGGAATTGTTTTAAAATGTGTAATTTCGTTTATGATTCGCCACGTTATTTTCATATTTTTCGCTTTACTAGCTTCCCTCAGACGTTCTATTTCATAATTGGCTTTTGCTTTTCTAAGAAGGGTTTTACAGTGATTTCTATAACGTTTATATGTCTCAATAAAAATAACATTAACAGGTTGATTTCGTAATTTCATATGCATTCGATCTCTATTTTTCATGCACCTTAATAGTCCTGTCAAGATCCAGAGTTTTTTTTAGTGTCTGGTAATTGGTTTAGATATATTATCTAAAAGATAGTTTGTGGCCAAGTTACAATCAGCAGTAATAAATATTTTTGAGAGGTCTGATGCTTTGATTGTTTCAGAAACTTCTTTGTAATTAGTCTTGGTAACAGTGATAGTGAAAAAGGGTTTTGTTTGGTTAGTATCCATGACTAGGAAGGAATATGGTATTGTGGTCGGTGAGAGCATTTTGAACATTATGTTCATATCACCTGTTATTACGATGTTTTTTTTTATAATTCTTAGATGAGATTAATAGTTCTTCTAATGATTTAAGGAATGGTATTACATTATGAAATGATTGCGATCTGTTAATGGACTTTAGGATAATACCATTTTTTTATTTGTTATAATACAGGTAGCATCTGAAAGTTTATGTTCAAAGGAATCACAGTGTAAATAGTTTTTAGTATATATATATCATTATGCCATCGTTTTAGTTTTTTTAAAAAAATTCTAGACTACTAGTATTGTACCCCTTTATTTAAGGGATACATAAATTGTTAAGCCAGCATTCTAATAAAATAATGGTGCCAGGACTTATTGCTATTCTGGAAAGAAGTAATAGGAAACCGTTAAAATTGCACAATATACTCTTTATATTCTGTGTTAGAATCTTTAGTTTATGTGTTGGTGATTTTATTAATGAGTTGAATTCTTCAGATGTGCAGGTTTGTGCCTTAGATGGTACAATGTTGTCGATGTTATCATTAATTATTGAGATTGTGTGGTACATTATTTGTATGTCGGATATAATTAAGGGTACATTAGTACTCCTACCAAAAAAATGAATGGATATAAGTACTACGTTTAGGGCTGTTTGTTTTGTAAAACATCAGAGTGCCTTAGTATGTGTATACATAATACGACATATTAATAGAGGTTTAAATTGATAAAACGTATGTTTTGATTTTGTAAACAAAATTCGTGCTTCGTTATTAAGTAACAATAACAGTTTTCATGAAGTTGACACTATTGGAGGAATGATGTTGTATTTTTATTGTCATGAGTTTTAATAATGTTAGTTGATAGTGTGAAATTGATATTTATATCATTGTATATAAGATATTGTAGATTAGTAATATGACACGTATATTGCAACTTTTATTGTAACTTTTCATAAATTTAGTGTACATGAGTAATATATAATGTTCTCGAATGGTAGTAGTAATAGGCCGTACAGTGTGTTGATGTTTACACAGTACCAGTATTTACAAATTAAGCAACCGTAATATGGAACATTAATTTCAAGGTTAGCATACTTGTAAGATAAACAAATTGGGGAACTAATGTGAATTTTATAAGTATGCCTGGCATTGTACACTTCTATGATGCGGTGGTAGTATGTGTGATAAGAGTAAGTTGATTGTTGGCAGTTAATTGTATTATGTTGGGAGTGTTGATTTTTATGTTTTAGTAAAGTGTGTCTACATATTACATTTATAAAATGAACAAGCAAGATAACATTATGGACGGTATATGTTATACAAATGTGTTTAAATATTGTACTACGTAGAATATTTTATTTTGTGTCCGTAATGAATGTAGTTGATCTTCGTTTTTAATGACAATGCCCCTTCTGTTTTTCGTAAAAGTATTTTACCATTTTTAACCCAGCTGTGAGCGTATTTTTCTGCCTTTGCTAATTCTCTGGCGAGAAAATGTACTCTTCTAATATTTGTTAATCTCTTTTAATCTTTATAACATGTAAACTGGAATGACTTCTCCGACGAAAGGAAGTTGCTTGGAGTTTAGTTCGTCAGTTCTGTTTTTTCTGTGCTTTTGACAGACGCTAGCACATCCATTTCAGTCCAAGTATTGGTAAATTCGACAACGACTGTAGACGTTGTGGAGTCGGCTCATTCTTCTCAATTTGAACATCCAAAGTATTAGTTAGGCGCTCAAAAGTTTGTAGGAGATTGGATTTGGATTCTGCTTGTTTACCAGGGACGTTTCTTATTTCAACGGCTGTTTTAAGAGGAAAACGTTCCAAAGTATCTAATCGCTGTCTCTAATAATTATTACATAGGTTGAATACTTTTATGAGGAAAATAGATACTTTTATACCGTTTTATAATATTGTATTATAGTTATATTGTTAAATTAAATTAAGATTTTATTATATTGGCTTCAAAATTATAATAAGTAACTTAAGTTAGTAAGTAATTAATTGGCAGAGTTCCTGATGTTTTAGTGTGCCAGGAGGCTACACATTTCGTAGGATGGCCGAATGTAATAATTTTATAAAAGGTAGTTTTAGTTTTCTTAGATGGCAGCACTGCTCGACCCCGCCACTCTTTTGTGACAACTTCCGGCGAATGGATTGAGAGTGGTGGGGTTGAAACAGCGTTTGATTATTGAGTCAGGAGCTCGGGCAGTCGTTGGATATCCGTCGATGTGATAAGTCGTCTAGTGGAAAGACAGTCGTCTAGTAGAATTGACCGTTAGAAATGTTGAAAATGGAATAAAAGTATTCACTGTGCAATGAATTGGAGTTTTTCTTGACAAACATAAGATGTCTCACCGTTAAAAAAAAGCAGAGCATGTCTCAGGAGTCCACTCCCCTCACCGTGGCACCATGTAGGGCAAGCGTCCCGCAGTCCGTCCTCTACATGATATTAATGGCAACCCGCAGTTTGTCAGTCCTGAAAATACCCTAGAAGCAACATGTCCTGATACAGAACGTCTCATATTCCGTTCACAATCTCACTTCTGCAGTTGGCTATCCCGCAGTCTACGCAACGCAGAGCATCTCGACAATACATGGACAAAACAAACTGAACTAATAAAGGGCATCAATGACTATTACGACATAACGACATACGTCTGACTCAGGTAATGGCTTAACACGCTCAGCGCAACCGACCAGCCTTACAAGTTCACTTTAAAATGAAAAAAATCATGTTGGCATGTAACGTGTTAAATCTTGCCACGACTCGGCCTTACCTGACCCTCACTAATAAACTGATCGAGGTATTCAATTTCAGTCTTTAGTAAAGAACACATCTTTAAATTAAATGAAAAGTCTGATGTTGACTTATTTGGCATCAAAACTTGAAATATAAAAATATTGGTTCGATCTTACCGCAGTACAAATTGAATAGATCGCGTCCACAATCCTGTCTGCTGTGAAATACACAGACAGCGCGTGAGCCTCACTACTCACATATTCCCATGCAGAATACACGGCTTGGTCCACGCTACCCATGTTTCGCGAACACTGGTACGACTTTGATATCGACTCAACTTGCTACGACTACAACAATTATCACGGTAACGATCTGACATTTTTCTCTTTGCATTTATTTTTTACGAAAATGCAAACACAAACACAGAGTGAGCAAAGTGGATAGAATCACGCGGAGCCTATCCCACTTCTGATGTAAGATATTTGATGCAAAAGTATTTTAAAAGAATTAAACTAACAGCGAAATAATTAATTTAACTATACTTCATAATAATCCTCGCTGTAGTATAAACTCAAACCGAACGAAAGTAAACAAAAATGTCAGACGTTCCGCAATGACGAATGGAAAGAGACTGCCTCGAGCAGCAGCGCACGCTTCCTTATAAAACCTTTTTTGAGACTACCCTCAACAGTCCTAACAATATATATATATATAAGTCAATGTTGCAAAAAATGTCGCTTAAAACAAATAGCCTTTCACCCCTCGTTATGTAAATCGAAAAACACATTGGTACATGTTGAGATTCGAACACAAGACCTGTAGATTGCAAGTCAAGTGCTTAACCACTGACTATTATACCAACTATATTAAAAAATATATTTTAATGTGTTTTTTTTATATGATTGTCAAATAACCTATACTAGTCACCCTATATATAAAAAATAAAAACTTTTCTAGGCAAATACGGTAGAAATATGAATAAAGATGAAGATTCTTTAGAATGTATACATTTGGAGAAATACATGAATTTAGGAATTCCTTTCATCAACGAGGGAATTATTATAAAGGTAATGGTAAACAAAGAAATGTCATATTTCATAAATGGCGGCCATACCGAACACTTTTTTCGAGTTATTTTGTTAAAATTATAATATAAAATGAATAGAGATTTGTAAATTGTTTTTTTTAAGTCAATTTCAACTTTTTAGCAATTCATTTTTTTTATTTTCAGTTAATTTTTTTGAATTTAATTATATCATTTTGTACTATTATTCTAGCCATTTTGTGGCGGCCGCCATCTTGATACAATGACATTGAATATAATTTCTATAATTTTTTTTATAACTATTTATTTATATATATATATATATTTTATTTTCAGCTAAATTTAAACCAAATGCATAGTTTAGCGTTAAGATATGAAGATACGAAGATGTTACAAGTTTTACATGAATTACTTTACGCCAATTGTAAGTGTCAAAATTTATTTTTTAACTAACAGTTATTATATAAAATATAAAAAAAAAATTTTTTTTTGGGGGGTTCCAACTTATTCCGTTGAAAAAAAGAGTTATACATACTAAATTCAAACGGCATAAAAAAACTTAATAAATGTTTCAAACATATTTTAAATGATGTAAATTTTTCAGAAAAAAAAATCTGTAGATTTTGCCTTTCTATTGTATATTCATGTTTGATGCGATTTAATTATTATTATTAATGTTTAATTTTTTTTTGTTTCTGAAAAAAATTGCGTTTCAAACGTACCATAGTTTACGTAGGAGCCATCGGTTCAAGTTTAAAACAGTGCTTTCCAATTAATATTGCATGTATTTTTTTACAACATTTCAACCCCTCACCCTCTCTCTAGGTTTTAAACTACCCCACAATACAAAGAATCTTGTTTTTTATATATCATAAGGTGGCAAACAAGCGGCCACCTAAGTTCGCCGAAATAGCGAAAAGACCGCCATAGATATCTCTAATTTCAGATGCGTTGCCTTCCTCTAATCTACAGAGGAAGGGACTCACATATACATTTTCCCATGTGTCCCCTCTTCCTTCAAATCCACTTACCCTTCCCATCCTTGGAAAAGAAAATGGTGGGAAGTGAAAGAGGATTAAATTTAGGTCTCCGACCTTTTTTTAACACAAGTTTATATTAAAGTTTCCTTTCATTTAGTATGGGATCGCGTTCCTCATGAGAACGTACGTAGAGCACTTTGTTATAGTGCGTGCGTGTTACGTGTGCGCCCGCAGCTGCGCACGCGCATACTTACAGTGTGCGGGGACATCGCGTTAGATGTCCTGCTGCAAGTTAGTCACATATGTCAATTATAACCAACAGTTTTTGACTACACTTTATGACACTTAGCTAAAGAGTACAAATTAAATGACACCTCACTCTAGAATTGAGTGACTCAGTCTGTAATAAATGAAATTGTGGCGTTTGTTGGCTGCATTTTAAAACAATGATTTTATAAAAATTAATTTCAACTAAACAGTAGTATTTTATGAAACACTTTCTTTTTGAATTAATTTAAAAAAAATCGAAAAAAATATTTAAGAATGTAAAAAATGTTATAGCGAGTGAGATTTGAACTTGTTCTTTTTACTTATTTTTTTATAATTTCATCTCTCACGTATTAAAATATGTGTTTTGGGCTGATTGACACACTATGACACTCAGGGGAAAGAGACCAATCGAATGACACCTCATTTGTTAAAATCAGTCTAGTCATTTCAGCTCTAGACTGTTACAAAGGAAAGCACTGCACTGAGTTAGTCGAGTAACGAATTCTGTGACCTTTGTAATACATATCGTTATCTCTGTTATTGTCTAAAAGAGTGAAAGAGATGTAAATATGTATTACAAATATGACTGCAGTGGAATTCAACTCTTATTACATGTAACTATACAGTTTGTGGACACTGAAAGCAGTGAAATCCGAACCTCAGTGTGCGATATACTGAGACAGGTCTCACAGCATGACAAGTTGGCACATACTGTGTTATACAACTCCACATTGTGTTGTAAGTATCACCTCTTACTTATGTTTCCCGTTGGGTCGTTCGACCTATAGATCAATCGGCTCAATAGTTTTTTTAGCCGACTTCAAAAAGAAGGAGGTTATCAATTCGACTGTATTTTTTTTTAATGTGTATGTTGTGATTTTGATAAAAAATATTTTAATCGAAAGGAAGTGCTTGCAGATGGGTCCCATTTTTTTTGTTTTTTTTAAATAACTATTTTTTGTCAGATTAAGGTCATAGAATCCAAAAAAAGTCGTATTATGTCAAATTATTGATAGGTCCAACGAGAAACACTTATTGGTCAATGAAAATCCACGTCAAATCTTACTAATATTATAAATGCGAATGTTTGGATGGATGGATGTTTGTTTGAAGTTATCTCCAGAACGGTTGCATGTATCTCGGTGTAAGGCATGGCTACTAATTAAGATTTTTTTAAATTCCGCGGACAGAGTCGCGGGCGATAGCTAGTTACACAAAGCAAAATAATAAGGCAATTAGTAAATCTCATATTACATTTGATCAGATGCAGAAAGCACCTGCTTTATACATTGTAAAAAAAAAACATGGATGCCATCTGATATTGAAGAATATTTGTACACAGATTATGTTCTACATCTGTGACAAATTTCATCAAGATCCGTTGAGACATTCTGGAGATAACTTCTAACAAACATCCATACATCCAAACATTTGCATTTATAATATTAGTAAGATTATATTTTGTTATTATTGAATGTACGTATTTTTTATTTTTGTTTTTGGAACGAAGTTCCTTATCGCGCGTTGTGAAAGGGGGCTAGACGGAAAAAATTCTTACGAAAAGTTGTCACGACACTTTTTGCTATAGTAACCATGGCAACGACGTGACAATATATAACGAAAATTCATAGAAATAAAATGTACTTCTTGTGAAGACTTAAGTTTTTTATTCATAGAATAAACATTGGTTCCTTCACTAATTAATTGAAAGGAACTTCGTTCCATCCGGGTGTCCTTTGACATCTCTCAAGTTTTTTTTATTTATCCTTAATCTAGCCCCTTTTAATAGGAATACTAAATTGTTTTTGAAAACCTATTTGTATTAAATAAAATCGTCACATTTATCTTTACAGCTAAAAATAAAGCAGCATTTTTAGATATATCAGAAATTATAGTAAACATAATGAAAGACGATAATGCCTTAGCACAGAAATATCTTCCAAAACTTATACAAAAAATAGCTAAAATTGATTTAAAACAATCCAATATAATCTATAAGAACGCAATGGATTTGTTCAAAGACAAAATAGAATTGTTTAGAAATGTCCTAACTAATTTTGAATTGGAACTTCTTAACGTTATTCTATTAAAACAAAATGGCAACCACGTAAACAAAATGGCGGATGTACGCGTGATAAAGAACAAAATGAAATTGACATTAGATTTTATAAAACAAATATATGGTACGGACAAAGATTGGTATAATATGATTGAAAATATTATTGAGAAACAAAATGGCGACATTTCCCGCCTTTTTATTATTTTATCATTTGCAAAAGATGTCTTTGATTTGGATGAGAATTTGTGCCATAGATTATTAGAAGATAATTTTGTTTGTGAAAAATTGTTTACGGTTGAAGAGGACTTGGATTTTTTATATTTAGAGGGTATTTTGAATTTTTTCACTCAATATGCTGATGTTCTTGTGAAATTACATCTTGAGGTATGTTTGTTTATTTAATTATGAGATTTCTATTTTTATAGTTTATTTTTTGTTTATTTTAGTTTATTTTTACAAAAATTCAATCGAACCTGGATAAGCATGAGTCCAAAGGACCGCGATATTTCTCTCGCTTCTAGAGGTTACTCTCTAACCCAAGTTTCTCGCCCATGGAGGTCGTTCTTCGGGACCTTGACAATGACTCTCGCTTCTAGAGGTTACTCTCTAACCCAAGTTTCTCGCCCATGGAGGTCGTCCGTCGGGACCTTGACAATGACTCTCGCTTCTAGAGGTTACTCTCTAACCCAAGTTTCTCGCCCATGGAGGTCGTCCGTCGGGACCTTGACAATGACTCTCGCTTCTAGAGGTTACTCTCTAACCCAAGTTTCTCGCCCATGGAGGTCGTCCGTCGGGACCTTGACAATGACTCTCGCTTCTAGAGGTTACTCTCTAACCCAAGTTTCTCGCTTATAGAGGTCGTCCATCGGGACCTTGACAATGACTCTCGCTTCTAGAGGTTACTCTCTAACCCAAGTTTCTCGCTTATCCAAGTGCGATTGTATATTTTTCTTTTTTTTTCAGGATACAGTGAAAGTTATTTCAAAGATTATATTAAAATTGAAACCCGAAGAAATCATTGAACAGTCAAAAAATTTGTCATCATGTTTGAAAAAATATGAAACACTATTGAAATATTTTCCACAAGATTTTATAAAAAGTTTTAAATTGTGGTGCAAAGAATGGAATGTGGAGAAAATTGGATATAACCTAGAAAATGATGTATTCGAAGATGATGTTATAAATATAGCGAAATCTTTAAAAAAATTCATAGATATTTTCGAAAAAAACATTGAAAATGAAGATTTGACTAAAGAAATAAAAAAATGGTTGTCTTTTATAAAAGAATGTTACAAAAATGGTATAAAAAAGCGACATATTCCATATTTTATGGATTTACTTCATGTAATATTTGAATTTCTGTCTACCACTGAAGTTGAATGTGTCGTGATGATGGAAGGTTTTTGTGAAGAGTTTATGCCAGTGGTATTTGATCATTTGGTGATGAAACCTTATTGTTTGATGAAGAAAATTCTTCATCAGAAAGATGTGATGAAGGTTCTAGTGAAATATTCCAGGGCCAAAGATTATGATGTATTGGATTTAGTTAATCAGGTAAGTTTGGATAGTTGAAATCTGATATAACGATGTTTAATCAGGTTTTATAGTTTGGTCGTTTTAACCGATGTCATGTTAAGTATTTTATATTATACTAGCTGTCGCCCGCGAATCCGTCCGCGCGCAGTTAAAAAAAAATGAAAAATAGATGTTGTTGGATTCTCAGACCTACTGAATATGCTCACAAAATTTCATGAGAATCGGTCAAGCCGTTTTGGAGGAGTTTAACCACAAACTCTGCGACACGAGAATTTTATATATTAGATTTAATGTTATTTAACTTCTACTTCAGACTTAAGAAGCTATTTTGAATACTTTTGTATGCTTTGTGTCAAATCAAATTTGAAACTTTGGTAATAAATTTTAAAGTCATAATACACTAATACTAAGTGAGAACTGAATAAGCGAGAAACCTCTTTAAGCGAGAATCAATTTTTGATCCCGACGGACTATATAAGCGACAAACTCGAGTTAGAGTGAAACCTCTATAAGCGAGAAACTCGGGTTAGATAAAAACCTTTATAAGCGAGATACTCGGGTTAGATAGAAACCTCTATAAGCGAGTTACTCGAGTTAGATAGAAACCTCTATAAGCGAGTTACTCGAGTTAGATAGAAACCTCTATAAGCGAGTTACTCGAGTTAGATAGAAACCTCTATAAGCGAGTTACTCGAGTTAGATAGAAACCTCTATAAGCGAGATACTCCGGTTAGATAGAAACCTTTATAAGCGAGAAAAATATCTCGTTTCCTTTGACTCTCGCTTATCCACGTATTACATAATCTATTTGTACAAAGTTTTCTTTTTGATTTGACATAATATTTTTTTCTATAAATTTATTTTTTACTTAACAGTTGTGGCCGGAATTCGAGAAAGTATCGACTTTCGAACAACAGCATTCTTTACTTCTGGAAGTTTCATATTTATCAAAAAAATTGCCACCGGAATCGAATCCAATGCAATGGATCATTAGGACAATAACATCTGACATATCTACTTGCGATATGAAAGCTAAACTCATAGGATTACTACCGTCTGGAGACTCATACAAGTATATACAATTTGTTTCATTTCATCATCAGCTCATACATCATCACTGAGGTGCTTTAAGTCTACCCTAAGTTAGATATGACTAGGTCATAGTCAACCATTTTTTTTTTTTTTTTTTTTTTTTTTTTTTTTTTTATAGTCAGGAAATGCGTTTACGCACGCCTACGCCGGGCTGTGCAATGGCGTAGGGAGTGTGGGACTCGCCGGCCACAGAAGGTGACCAGAATACCCACTAAAACCTGACTGCCCTCTAACGCATTATGGCGGGCGCCACGGGAACGCTTTAGCTTTCTTCCGTGACCCCGCCTGAGGTCATAGTCAACCACAACCAAGTGCGGGTTTGACTTCACACATATCATTGAATTTCTTCTCAGATATGTGCAGCATCACGATGTTTTCCTTCACTGTAGGAACTTCGGATAAATGTATATATGTAAATCGAAAAATACATTTGGTACATGTCGGGATTCGAACTCAGGAGCTGCAGATTACAAGTCAAGTGCTTAACCTCTGAACCACCAACGCTCTGCCAATAATTAGGTCACAATGAAGTTGCTACAAATAAAAAGTATGCGTTAAAATTACCCTCTTTAGTCGGGTAACTTAGACGTACGTTTTGTGTATGAGTGTGTTTTCTTGTAACTTCGTTAGATATAAATCTAAGCTCTAGACTTGTTCTAGAAAGTAGTTCACGATGAACGATCCATTAAGTTATTGGTCTCAGGTCTACTTGGAGGTGGTATGCCGGTCTACTGCCCGCACGTCTTTCGGAAGCTCAAGGTGAGAGCGGTGTACTGCTTGCAGCTTTATTGGAAGCGCTGATTACTGCTGACTCCAGCCTACTGAAGACTATCAGCCAGTTGATAGCAGGTAAGTCTACAAAAGACCAGACTTCTTCAGGATAAAAGACTGGAGTAATTGTCCTTTTGACATATGCGTTTTTTCCACTACGAGTAGCATCTTTAGCATCTTTTTTGCAGTCACTAGTGGAAATGGGTACTAATTACATGTTTGTATATAGGTGATACGGCTACAGGTTGGTGGGACGATGCCATAGATGCGTGTGTGGTGTCATTATCTAAGAGTAATGACATATCAGTGTATGAGACACTTTATTCTTGCTGCTGGGAAGGACTTAGTTTAGGAGTCTGTTGCAGACTTATGGTGCCATTACTAAGGTACTCATACACGTTCATACAAGCTCATACATGTAATTATACGCTTTGTTATATGCTGAAAATTCCTCTTTTAGAAATTCATCAGCAGCTGTTTGTGAAGAATTCTTCTCTTTAAAGCTAAAAGACCTTCTTTCAATTTTAAAGAAGAAATCGTCATCTTCTAATCAATCTTTTAGATATCAAATGACGGTAGTTAATTATATACGAGCTCTTATTTTACTAAGAGTGTGTATTGAAATGGTAAGTACTAATAAAATGTGAATGTTTGTATGTATGTTTATAAACAGTTAACATCAGAATGACTGAATGGAACAGAGATTGGTACCGTCTTATTTTTTTATTCCTCTCAGACAGGGTTTCTCAAAGGGGTTCATATTGAACTTAAAGCATTCCTAATTCTCACTATGTCTTCTTCTAGAGAAGACGACTTAGACAAGTCAGAAGACTTAGGTCAAAAGAAGAAGACAGTAATAATAATAATTGATCTTTAAAGTAGGTAATTTGATCTAAGGGTCTGTGGTAACGGTTCATTTTGGAAAAGAGGTCACTTGTCCAAAATAGTTTGGGGATCCCTGCTCTTAAGTAGCGAACGACAGCTAGTTGGGTGTGAAGTTACGATTTTTACTTTTTTACGAAAGGTAAAAACGTACTACAGTCGAACCTCGATAAGCGAGAGTCATTGTCAAGATCCCGACGGACACCCTCTATAAGCGAGAAACTTGTGTTAAAAAGAAACCTCTATGAGCGAGAATAATATCGCGGTTTTTTCGACTCTCGCTTATCAAGTTTCGAAACTGTTTTTTCGTTCTTATAACCAACTAGCGTTTACCCGCGATTCCGTCCGCGCGGAATAAAAAAAATGCACACAAGATAAATAAGATCCTATGTCCGTCTCCTAGTTCTAAGCTGCCTCTCCCCATCAATTTTCAGCTAAATCGGTTCGACCTATCTTGAGTTATAAATAGTGTAACTAACACGACTTTCTTTATGTAGATTTTATCTTCTGTCACTTCGTCGTTATATCCGGATTTGTTGATTTCAGGTCCCTCGTTTACGTATAGAATCACCTAATTCATTATTGTACAGTCAGATGTCAAATGAAGTTGGTACAAATGTCTTCTATTTGACGAAAACATTGTCAATGTTGTGCGTAGACCTTGTCAAGAATAGACCTGTCACCTGTCCGGATGACGCTGATGACAGCTTTAAGAAGATCTGCTTGTGAGTTGAACAGTTGAACCTGGATGAGCGAGAAACTTTTTAAGCGATAAACTTTTAAAGCGAGAAACTTTTAAAGCGAGAAACTTTTAAAGCGAGAAACTTTTAAAGCGAGAAACTTTTTAAGCGAGAAACTTTTAAAGCGAGAAACTTTTTAAGCGAGAAACTTTTAAAGCGAGAAACTTTTTAAGCGAGAAACTTTTAAAGCGAGAAACTTTTTAAAGCGAGAAACTTTTAAAGCGAGAAAAACTCTTTTAGACTCTCGCTTATCAAGATTTGATTAAATCAACAATTAAAAAAAAAGAAATTCGTCTTCAATTTTATGTTTTTTTTTTTTTTTCAAATAAAGTAACTTAAAAAGTTTATATTTATTGAGACATATTAAAAAAAAAACTTTATATTATTATTGATTATGCAATTTTGAACTCTATCCCTTTTAACATTAGGTTGTTTTACTGCGAGAATTACAATAGCTTGGCTTCAGCGGTGTGGTGCCGTCAACCTTCGGACCCTAAGTTCTATGATCTGGTCTTCAATAAGGAAACCTGGTGCAGGATTATAGATCCACAGATGGAGTACCAATTACCTTTAGTTGAGTCATGGGTAAGATATATTTAACAGATGGTAGACGTCAGCAACATCAGTTGCACGAATTGTCCTCGCTCAGTGAAATACCACGACCTCACAGAAGACAGACGTCAAGTGGAAGTAATTACAAGTACAGTCTGATGAGTGTGGTGTTGGAGGACTAATTTTAGTCCTCTTTCCCTTCCCATCCCTTTTCTTATAAGGAAAGGATGGGAAGAGGAGGTGGATTTGATGGAGGAGGAGAAGCAAAGGAAGGTTAAATATTCTCTTTTTGTACGTCTCCTTCGTCGATTGAGGGTAGACAACGCATCTGCAATTGCGAATGTCTATGGGCAGCGGTCGCTTCGCCATTTCGGCGAATTCATGTGGCTGCTTGCTCGTTAGCCACCTTGTAATATAAAAAAAAAACAAAAGCAACGAAAAGAGTTATATATCAAGATAGAACTCTTTTCGTCGTATGACGTTATAGATAGGTTTTTTAAAAGATGTCGTGTTGCTTTGTCCTAAGTTTTTGAATCATGTCATCGCTTATAAAATCAGTCAGTTTGTAATCTAACTGCGGTAATTTGATGTTTTTTTTTTTCAGCAAAAGCATACAATGCACCAATTTGCTGGCGTTGAATTGGAAGATAGCAGTTGTCTGTTAAGTTCTACATCAACAACAAGAACAAGGACGTATCTCCGCACGCTGTCTGAGAACCCTGAGGAGTTTGATGTGGGTATGCTACAGGATGACCAGGTATGGCACACTTCGTATCGAATCATTCTTTTGGCGATAAGAAATACATAATTAGATGTAACCTTTTTCGTGGAATTTAACTCTATAATATAAAGAGTTACATAATTAGATGTAACCCTTTTAGTGAAAAGTTTTTATACTCTTTGATGAAAAGAGTTACAAAAGGAGATGTAACCTTTTTCGTCGAAGTCTTTTATTCTCTTTGATGAAAAGAGTTACGTAAGAAGATTAACCTTTTTCGTGGAATATCTTTTACTCTTTATGATGAAAAGAGTTAAATTAAGAGATGGAACTCTTTTCGTTGGACTCTTTTTACCCGACTGACAAGGAGGGTGATGTTTTTCTCGCGTATGTAAGTTCTTATGTATGTTGGATTTGTATGTATGTATCTTAGTCAGTCTTTTTTTTAATGAAAACTAACCTAGTAACTCAAAAAGTTACAATAAGAGATGTAACTCTATTCCTTGCACGTATCTCTTTGTTTTAAAGTTACATTAATCATTGTTTTCTGAGACCAAAGATTTGGGTATTTAAGTAAACATTTTCTTTCGAATGTCTTCCGCATTTTAGGAATACCATCAAGAGCTTTGTATATCAGAGAATATGTTAAACCAGCATCCTTGTGCTGGAATACTGACAATGTCTGTCAGTCGCGCGACATCTCTGTCACATATGACATGGCTAAATACAATAATAAATACATTGACAACAGACATACATAGAAATAGCAAGTGGTTACTAGCACAGGTAACTACAGTGGTTAAGTCTGAAAACTTTACTAGTCTTTTCTCTTAATTCGATGGCTCCTATGTATAAGAGCCATTTTTTTTAAACATACAAACACAAATACACATTTATAGGTATAAATGTTATTTTTTTGCTGAAGTAAAAAGGCCTATGTGGCATATTTTCCTATATGGTTGAAACTTTGACAGTCTCTTCTGTAAAGTTGTCAATTTGTACATTAACCCTTATTTATAGGAGGCATCGAACTGTGTAATGGAAATTTTCATCCTGTTCTCTACATTTTCTTGTAATATTTTTTATATTACAAACGAACAAGTCGCCTGAGTTTGCCGAAATAGCGAATTACCCATAAACATCTGTAATTGCAGATCTCATCGCACTCACATCCATTTCCCCTTCCCATCTTTACAAGAAAATGGATGGAAAGAGAAAGATGAATTAAATCTATTACAGCTATCTTCAATAGACAGTCGTCATTACGCTATTACCTAATTCAGTCCGCTTGCTCGTTTACCACTGTGTATTATAAAAAAGTTTTTTCTTACTGCTCACCTCCTTAAAGCTTTAGCGTGATATTAAATAGCTTATAACCTTCCTTGATTCATATACTTTTGAATCTAACAATAATTTTACCAATTAAATTATTAATTTCTTAGATTAGCTATAACAAACCAACATATATTTGTAGGCAATATACAACTGTAAGGAGGATTTGAAAGGCAACGCTAGCATTTTACGCCCCGCTTTGCTTGCGATGTTGGTACAAACTTCTGATCAAGAACTAAACAGTTTGCATATAGATATTGTAAGTATTATACTAGCTGTCGTCCGCGACTCCGTTCGAGCGGAATTAAAAAAAAACTTATTAAGTAGTCTATGTGTTCTTTCAGACTATGTTCTACATTTGTGCTAAATTTCATTAAGATATGTTAAGCTATTTTGAAGATTTTTTTACGAAATAAAACATAATTTTTAAACGTTATGTACATATGTATGTTATTCTCTCATAAGATAGTTTTTTTTTTGTGTTTTTTCAATAGTTTAAATAGTTTTCGAGTTTTACTAAAATAAATTCAGAAATATTTTATAATTGTTGTATTAGTTTTACATGATTAAATACACGAGATTCGAACTCAAAACCACAAAATACAATCCCCTTAACCAATGGACTATTGGTACATTTCAGATAGACATGATTATATACTGGGGACATAAAGACGATGTAAAACCAGATGAGAAATTAAACCTCAATAAAGTATTAGAGATATTAATTAAAACTGTTGTACAGAATAGAAGAAGAAAGAAGATTGTATACAATTTGATACAGAAGATGGATCAAATATTGGATATGTTTGAACATTTAGAAATTCAATGGACATGTTTGAGTGAATGTGTTTATGGTAATCTAATAAATATTATCTGTGGTCACTTATTAGTCGTAATTCAACAATAATTTATTAAATCAACGTTTTTTTTTTTATAAAATAAGAGAAGTGGAAGAAACTGATTAGGAAAGCCGACCCCGCCACCATGTGGTATACGATCTACGGCAGAGAGAAAGAGAGAGAGAGAAAGAGGGAGAGATAGACACAGAGAGACAGGAAGTGAGGGAGAGAGAGACAGAGAGCGGGAGAGAGACAGGAATAGAGAGAGAGAGACAGAGAAAGATACAGAGAGAGAGGTAAGAGAGAAGGAGAGAGAGTGACGGAAACAGAGAGAGAGAGAGGGAGGGAGAAAAATACAGAGAGAGAAAGGGAGAGAGATTTTTGTTCACTTTCCCTAAACACCATTTTCTTATAAGGAAATGATGTGAAGGGCAAGTGGATTTGATGGAGGAGGGGACGAATAGGTAGGGGAAATATTTCTGTTCGTCTTTTCAATCATCGATGTATAATTTTTTTTTTTTCAGTAAAAACTGATGATATAGCAAACATATATATGAATATATTGAAAACATTAACAAAAAAGATGTATATACCAGAATTAATAAATGAATTAAAAAAGATATTACAATCTAAGAAAGATACACAGATAATGAAACGGAAAGATATAGCATTTTTATTTGCTAGTTGTGTTAAAGTTATGCCTTCAGATAAAAGAAATGAAATGTTAATTATATTCAGAGAACTTATTGATAAATATAGAAGTAATGTAAAAGAATATATAGACATTATATTATATGCACAGAAAGAGAATTCCGATATATGTCATAATGAATTATTCAGGTAAAAAAACTAGATTTCAGAAAAAAAAAATCTGTCCCAAAAGATCTAAGTCAATGGAAATGAGAAATTATATTTCAATTGTATGGGTTTTTTTTAGAGTGTTTCAGTGTTTAAATTGATATAGACGTGTCTGTTTTTAATAAGTCTGTGATTACAGAGTTATAAAGTATTTTAGATAGGTTTTATAATTTGTCATTTCTATTACATTCAACTATACAGAACTCTACATTCTAATTGTTAGGCTACGGATGATATTTTGTGCCTATTTGATTTCCGTCATTTCTAAAATCATAGACAACTTTATCATAGACTAGCTGTCGCCCGCGACTCCGTTCGCGCGCAGTTAAAAAAAACTTAATAGCGATATGAATTTTTTCTCGCCTTTTAAACCTTCCCTAGACCTCCACGAACATTTCAAGACTAAGATAAGATAAATCCGTTCAGCCGTTCTCGAGTTTTAGTGAGACTAACGAACAGCAAATCATTTTTATATATATATATATATATATATAGATTGAATATATCTATTTTTTTTTGTGTTTTAGGAGAATAGCAGAACTTTTACCTAAAATGGTTGATATAAACAGAAGGAAATGTCTAGAAATACTCTCTTTATCTATAAATAAAGTATCTTACGATGATGTTAGTTCGTTGTTTCAATGTAGGGAAGTGTTTAGATTGGTACAAGAAGGAGATATCAGTGCTTTAGTACTTGTGGGGCGTGGCTTATCGAGATTGGGGCGTGGCTTGATGGGAATAGGGCGGGGCTTAGTGCTGCAAAGTGCGAAACATTGTCGTAGTGATGTTAAAAGAGTTAGAGAAGCGGCGTATGGTGTGCTTAGATCAGCTGTTGAATGTATGTATAATGTACTTTAAATAAATACATTTTAGCTTTTATAATAAGAAAAAGGTTTTGTTCATTTTTAAATAGATGATAATTTGACTTGTTTAATATCTAGATTAAATTCTTTTTCAATATATTAGGCAATAAAGAAGTCTGTCTTATTCGTTGTTAGAACTTTTCAGCTCAGATTTATAGTTTTTGAACTTATCTACTATTACTGTCTTCAAAAAATACATTTGTGACTTGTCTAGTATTTGTTCGAAGGTCTCTACACTGATACAGTAGAATCTAACCCCAAACGATCAGCTCGGTTCAGCAGTCCACTGCTGCAGGACGAGGAGTTGAAGGTGGCTTTGGCCTTCCTAGGACTGGAGCTGGTCTCTGATGATGGACTACGGAACGCCGTGAGTTCATGTCTACCTACTGGTATATTAAAAAGGTAAGTTTATTTTGTTTTATTTCAACGCCATCTATCGAAAATGTATAGAAATTATAGTTTAATGAATAAATTTAAGGGAAAATAATTGTAATTCGATAAATTTACCTTTTCTATTTATAATACAAGGAAATTGTGTATTAATTGTAAAAATGTGTTTCCATTTTGAATTCATAGATGGCGTTTGGATCATATTAGATCGCGATAACATCTTTCTCAGAAAATTAAACTAACATAATGTTTGTCTAATTGTGTTGAATTAAAATAAAATTGAGAATCTTTACTTTAAATTTGTCTTAGTTTTCCATTTTTTTTCCATATCTTTCACCAGATTCTGTGAGAGTTTCATCATCAGCGTATACCTGCCTGTGGTATACGGTGATAGCAAATCTATGAACTGTCTCACAGTTCTCCTGGATGTCTTCTTTAAGGATCTTAGAGATAATGAGTCCTTCAAACGGAACCTGATCACTGAACACACGCCAAATAAGTAAGCAATTAGAAATATTTCATTGCTTAAAAATAAACACAGCTTAGACTAGAAACACAGAAAAGAAAAAAAATAATGACCACAATGTGTTTAGATAAAAAAAAAACGATTATCAATCATTTTAATTAAAAAAAAAAATGGAAAAAGAAGTTATTATTGTGTATTTCTTTCAGTACTTTTTCTACGACTTCAAAAGATACAAATCTTATAACTCGTAGCGGTATACAAAATGAAGGTAGTTTTATTTTTTTTATAGTAATATAAAAATATAGATAATTTTATGTAAAGTTAAATTAATTTCCAATTCAGATTCAACTGCTGAAGATACGAAAACCTTGGATGATGTTTTAGGAACGTTATTACAGTTTTGTAAGGTAATATGAAAAAAGTAAGGTAGACATAAATTTAATGTGTTACTTGAATAAGTTTTAATGAGGAGAAAAACTGAAAGCTCCTAAATAGGTGGCGCCAGCGACAAAATCTTCTAACATCTGTCAAAGTTTTTAAATGAAATTCTCGCTTTTTAATAGAAATTAAAAATGTATCCCTTAGTGACTTAATTAATTAACGCCGGAATATAAAAAAAAAATTGTTGTAAATAATTTAATAATTACTTGGAAAAAATAAACATTTCTTGAATCTTGACGAAATTGATATGACTACAGTCAACAGAGTACTTTTTACTAATATTATAAATGTATGGATGGATGGATGGATGTTTGTTAGAAGGTATTTCCAGAACAACTCAGCGGATCTTGATGAAATTTGTCTTAAATGTAGAACATAGTCTGGAAGAACATATAAGCTACTTATTAAGTTTTTTTTAATTATGCTCAGACTGAGTCGCTGGTGTCAACTATTGTATATAAAATAAAGTGTTTTTGTATATCGGTGGCATATTTTGTGCTTGTCACACTTAATCATGCTGACATCTGCAGTGAGCAAAGGTAGTTTTTCAGTTTTTCTCCCTTAAAAATAATAAATGCGAAGTACACAATTCAAACTACCTGCCATTCCAGACAGGTGAAGCAGCGTCAGCACTAACACTGCAACTCCTGACGTCTTTACAATCAATCTCAGTCAGGGGTTTCGATTTTCCTGCCGCGATGACACATTTATTACTGCCAATGTTACCACATATTGGTGATATCACGCCATTTGTGATACAAGCTTGTAGGTTGTTTATTAATGAATGCTGTACTATACAAGGGTAAGTTGATAATGACTCGTTAAATTTATATGTAAATAGGTTCGATTTCTTATTAACCAACACTAAGGGTCCATTCACACTGACCGGGGCAGAGAGCGGAGCAGATTTTTGTCTATACCAATTTAATTAAGAAGAAAGATTTGACTGTTTATTTGCATTGAATAGTCCGAAACTACTGAAACGATATGAAAAATTTAATATTTGGAAGCTACACTATTCCCAAGTGACATGGCTATTTTTTTAAATTACACCGGAACGAAGTCGCCCTAAACTTCTAGTTGCAAACGAAATTAAGGTTCATAGTATTTATATAAGATACATTTTTACTTTACATCTTTTTTGATGCTAGGTGTTGATAAAAAACTTGTAAAGAAAAATCTTTTTTTTACCATAAAAATATCAATTTCATTTTACGACAAATTTGTTCCGCTTTCCGCCCCGGTGTGTGTGAATGGACCTTAACATCAGTGAGTCTTGAGTTTTGGTGTTTTTAAGTTTTTTTTTTACTATCTACGTAAGTTACTATTAAATTACTCTGAGTTCAATAAATTTCTTAGGGGCTGTTCATAAAATACGTCACGCTAAAATCAGCTTTTTTTGACCCCCTCCCTCCCTATTGTCACGCTGTGTCACACTTTCTGTGACCCCCCTAGAAATATTCCGTCACAAAAACTAAGACCCCCCCCCTCCTTAGTCTGATAAATTTCAAATGATAGTACAGTCAAAATCTGTTATAACGACATCGAAGGGACTACTCATATTGAGTCGTAAAAACCGATAGTTGTAACAACCGGTGACAGGTATTAATAGGAAAGATATGTATATAACATTCAGCCAGGACCTTTGATTTTGGTCAATTTAACCGGTATGTTATTCTAAACGATGTCGCCATAAACGGTTTTGACTGTACATAAATTTTGCTTGATGCACAAAATGCTTGGGGCACAGTAGTGACGGATAGTAGCGCTGCTAGAGCCGCGCGACAGAGCTAGCGCTCATGTCGAAAAATAATGAACGGCGAACGTCACGTTGCCGTAGACCCCCCGTCCCCCCTTGTCACATCTTGTCACACTCAGCAAGACCCCTCCCTCCCCCTTGTATGCGAACGTATTTTATGAACGGTCCCTTATTAAGGTCGCCTTATAATTTGATTCAGATTTAAACCAGCTGTGGAAGAGCTTTTGAAATCAGTGAAGGGTACTGAAGGTGAAATATTGGTTCAAGTCTTGTTAGAAGATGTTGAGATCAGATTATCTGGTTTTGATTATTTTGTACTAGGGTAAGTTTAAAAAAAATATTGTTTCCCACAAACTATGTTGGTAATAGTGTTGAATGAATTTTAATTTCGTTTCATTTTAGTTAAGTTTTGTTACATTTCATTTCAATTCCATTTATTTTAATTTCATTTCATTTGATTACTCGTACATTTATTTTTGGGCAACTAACATCAAACTAAAAGGAAGACAGGTTCTTATAAATTTTGGCAGATGCAATTAATAGGAAAAATTAGAAAGTGGTTTTTTTTTCAGCAATACAACTCAAATATATGAAGACAGTGAAATGTTGAATTTGTCAAAAGAATTTTCATTGGAAGGTAAAAGAAATGTAATGGCTTTTTCAATCTGTCCTTTTTATATAAACTTAATGGCGATACGTAAATCGCGATTTCCAGATGTAGTGACGTCATTCAACTCTCTCTCAAACTGGCAGCTGTTGACTCTGCAGCAGCAGAAGTCCGCAGCAGACAGACTACCTCCCCTATGGACCTGTATATCTGATTTCAGGAAACATTTAGATAGCTATGAAGGTATGATCAATTTTGTTGTGCATTATTCAATTAATTACAATTAATTATTTCATTAAATATTCGATTAATTAATTCATCATCATCTCCTTAACCTTGTTCCACCTATGTAGGGTCAGTACACCAGGTTTCCCTCCTCCAAATCAATCTGTCTGCCGTTATCTCCATTGACACCCCCTTCTTGATCATGTCACGTTTCACACAATCCATCCATCTCTTCCTATGTCTACCTCTACCTGTGTACCTCCACACTCATACTTAACGTTCTCTTTGCCATTTGCGATTCTTCCCTCCTCACAACATGCCTATACAACACTACCCTTTTACTTCTCAATTTTTCTACTACCATTTCGATTAATTAATTATTTCATTAATTGTTCGATTAATTAATTGAATAAATTAATTATTGATTTAATTATTCAATTATTTTCATATTTAAAAAATATTGCATATTTTTTTTCGAATAAAAATTAGAATACTCCCATATCTTGATATATCTGTTTTTTTTTCGTTCCCAGTGACCACAACAAATACATGGTTCGATAAGATGTTGTCAATTTATCAAGAATCCAAGAAGAGTTACAAATCTTTACAATGGTACAACGAAATGTCTCGCTGGCCTAAGAGGCAGTTTACAATATCCGCTGTGAGTTACATATTCACTACTAATATTCAAGCTAATAAAGGGTAGGCAGAGGTCTCTTAACACTGTCATTTATAAAAAAGGGTTTTTTTTGGCTATCTTTATTAGGTATATGTTGTATGGTTCATACAACTTTTATTTTAAATTGGTTTAATTTTGAAGAGATGTGTCATTCGAAATGTATTTTTCCTTATAGTGTCATAGGTGTGTCATTCTGTCTTTAGATTTGTAATTGCTAGATAAATAACTTGAATTATTTGCTACAAACTATATATTCTCTACGTAATATTCCATAGACAATAGACGCTTTGGAGTTAAAGAGGATGCAAGATGAAGAGCATCCTCAGGATCTGGAGTGCTACATCCAGCCGCAGGACTGTCTAGTGGAGTGGGCCGCTAGGATTATGACCAGGTATAGTGTATCGTTTTTGTCGATGATTATTCGATTAATTATTTGATTAATTAATTAATCAATTAATTAATTAAATGATTAATTACTATCAGACGTAACGCATAGCGGTAGTTGTAAACTAATGCTATTTTTCAATTTCTTTCTGGTTTTTTGCTTTTCTTATTAATAAAAGATATTGTAGTAAATGTTTTGGTCAATGTTGCCATAATTCATTGGACAGAAACATTATTTTTTTAATTAATGAGTGACAAGGCTGAAATATACTCATTATTTTAAAATAGATCTAAAGATTATTATGTTTTGTATACAACAGATCTGCGTGTATACAAAAGATGTATGAAGATATGGAGAGTATGACGTCAATCAGTCCGTCTCACTCGCACGCGCTGCGCTGGTGTACGCGCGCGAACGAGATGGCACTACCTTTACAAGTATTATGCTGTATACAGACTATAAACAAGTTAGTTTTAGTTTATTTATTGTATATTTAAGTTTGTTTAATTTGTTAATTATTTGATTCTAGGTCCGGGTTATTTATTGACACCTACACTATGGAATTGACATACATATAACCTCAAAAATGTATACAAAAGTTGCAATCCCATTTTAAATCAGTTTTAAATTAATAAGGTAGTGTAAAACTTAGGATGTCGGTGGCTCAGGGGTTATGCAGGTCCTGAGTTCGAATCCCGCCATGTTCCAATGTGTTTTTCGATTTACATATGTTTATATATCCGACGATCTTATTGTGAAGGAAAACATCGTTATGCTGCACATATCTGAGAATAAATTCAATGATATGTGTGAAGTTAACCCACACTGGGCTATGGTTGACTATGACCTAGTCATACCTAACTTAGGATAGGCACCGAGCCCTTCGGTGCAGACGGCAATTTCGGCAATTTATTTATTCTGCCATTACTATCTTTTTTTAATATTATGAGACACTTAGTAATTTACTGATATTCCCTATTGAGTTCTTCTTTTGTGCTTGGATACGGTTAATAATACTTCATTCCCAAAACTCGCTCACGTGATCGGATCTGCGTAATTATCACTAGGATGTTGACGTATATACTAAATTATCAGACAGGAGTTGACAACCCTGGCCTGGCAGCGTCAGGAAATCCTCGCCAGGAGGCAGCTGGCGCTCAAGAACTCAGACATGGACATCCTTAGTCAACTTCTGGAAAGAGCACATTCATATGGTAATATAGAAGACATTAGTGCCGCTGAAAGTCAAGTTTCCCTTAGTGTTAATTTAGTAGTAGAAATCTACACTAAAGAAGATATAAGTCAACCGTTAACGACTATACAGTTGATGAAGATCTCTTTATAACTTTTTTATTGCTATCAAACTTCGCTTTGCTTTAGCTGTTGTGTATAGTCTTAGGTCATAGGCTAACTAGAGCTTGTTTAAAATTAATTAACTATTTTCATCATCATCTGTCATTATCACCTTTTTTTGTCTGGGTACAGTATGTTTTCTTCCATACATCTTGATCTGCTGTCACATTTGTATTCATTCCCTTCTCTTTCACACAATCCACAATTTAAAATTAATATTCCAGTACCTGAAAATCGATTAATTATGGATAATACTCCAATAGAAGATATTGTTGGTTTGAACCATCTTATATTGATTCTGCGAAGAGATTTGGACGGTGAGTTAACTTCGTTATGCTTTGTCTTTTTTAATTCAATGGTTTATTTATTCGCAAATTTCGTAGTGTAGCGTATTTAAATATCATTACATCATAGGAATCATTCGATTAATTACATTATTGATTAATTAATTAATCTTAATTATAATTATTCAACCAATTAGTTAAATTAATTGATTAATTAATCTTAATTATTCAACCAATTAATTTAATTAATTGATTAATTAATCTTAATTATTCAATCAATTAACTTAATTAACTCAATTAGTTTAATTGACTTAATTAATTCAATTAATCTAATTAATTTAAGTAATTATTAATTAATTAAACTTTTATCTAATAGAAAAAATAATATTTCAGCACTCTCTAACGAGCAATTAAGATTTTTATTACATGATACAAGAGATAGAATAAAAACTACAGAGAGTAGAACAGTAGGTGAAAATAAGCAAGTGCTTAAGAATATGGTGCAGATTGCTATCACGCACTATGATGAAAATTGGCCACTAACTGGTGGTAAGTTTAAACAAGGCAAATCACGTTAGAATAAGATAACAAAAAATCTAGCCATTTAAGAGTACAGGACACAAAGAAGCGGACATACAAACACACTTATTAAACCGGAATAATCACTACAGTTAGTTATTAAATAAGCTTTTAATTCATTCTCATATAATAAATACAGCTTAATAAAACATCAGTCAATCGTTTATTAAGTCATTATGTCACAGCGATATTTCGATGGTTCCGACGAATTAGGTTCAATGTGCAAATAACTTTTCAGGAGAGTCTCTTAAAGTTTCAACCATATAGACAAATAGACCACATAGGCCTTTTTACTTTAGCAAAAAATACACATTTACATCTGTAAATGTGTATTTGTGTTTAGTGCATGTTAATTAACTAAGAGGTAGATTTTAACATAAAAAAGTAAAAACATTAATTTGTTACTTTGGCCCTTATACATAGGATCAAATTCTTAAGCTTTTATTTATTACCCGAGTTATTTATTGTGTAGTAATGTTTTCCTAAAAATCAGTGATCATAACCAAATATTGACAGTTATTTAAAGTCTTTATATCCGATTGTCTATTATATTTAAATCTGCCTTACTTATAACTTGTATAAGCTGAAATTAGATCATCGTATTCCAGCTATAGAACAAAACATTCAACTAATAGAGATGACGAACGCCTTAGGTGTTGGTATAGACTTGAATTTAGATCTAAAATATAGTGTTTTAATTGATGTGCTACTGTACCGGCTGAGCTGTGTTGACCAGCTCGACAGTGATGCCACCGCAGCTATCCTCGGCAAGGTGAGTTAATGTCATCAGCATCATCACAGATTAAACACCAATAGCATCATGGTTGATGTAATAGCAAGGTGAATCATACAGAAGACAGACATCAAGTGGAAGTAATTCCAAGTACAGTCTGATGAGTGTGGTGCTGGAGGAATAATTTTAGTCGGCTTTCCCTTCTCAGTCTTTTCTTATTAGGAAAAGATGGGAGGAGGAAGTGGTTTTGGCGGAGGAGGGTAGGCATCGGAATAAGAGATATCTTCTTTCTGTGCATTCCCTTTTGCGTTGATTAAAGGTAGGCACACCTCATGTGCAATTTCAGATGTCTATGGGCAGCTATTTCAGCGTATTCAAGTTTGTCAATTTATAAAATGAAAAAGGTGCAAATTACCGATTTTATGGTTAAGGGTTCAAATCCCGTAATTTGATACTCTTCTTTTTATTTCTGATTTCTTTTCTCTGGTTATAAAAATTATGTTCGTTTATGACTTACTTTATCCATATCTAGATGGATACACTCATCCATATTCTGGATGATTTCGCGATAGAGGAGCTGAAGAGAAACCAATCCAAATTGACCTCTCCATGCGAGCTGGTCGCCAAGTTATCAAGAGATGCTAGCAAACTGAAACAGTGTCTGCAATTAGTGGCCGACCCGAGACATGTGCTGCGCCATTACGTTAGAGAGTTGGTGAAAGCACTTGAAGATCATGGTATGAACTTCTGTGCTGTCTTTCGTTAAAAATAGTTCTTAATGTAGGTTTAGTATGAAATTTACGATAAGTGTCTAAGTAACATCAAATAGGAAAATGGTTAAGGAAGTCCAATGTACTCGTATTTGTTTCGTCATTAAATTTGTGGAATTGGTACAAGAAATTGTTTTAAAAAAAACCGTTTAACTGCTTCTACTTCCATATTCGAAAGTCTATTTATAAAATGTAAACTAAGTGCCTATTTAAGTAATCATTTAACTCTAGGTGAGGCATTTAATTTTAATATTTTCCATATATATAAAAATGTTTTTAAACTAATTGACTGCGATGAAACTTTATTTAAAAACTAGCTGTCGCCCTCGACTCCGTCCGCGCGCAGTTAAATAAAACTAAATGGAGGGCGGGGTTTATGAAAAATAGGTGTTGGCCGATTCTCAGACCTACTGAATATGCTCACAAAATTTCATGAGAATCGGTCAAGTCGTTTCGGAGGAGTACGGTGACGAAAACTGTGACACGAGAATTTTATATATTAGATATACTCGTACAAAAACAATGATGGTATTCAGATTTAATATTTATTTAATAACAGATTGCGCTGCGTTGAATAAATCATTTAATAGAATGAAAGAGAAGATATTTGAGAATCCTTACGCCGGAGTTGACTATCAAGTACTTAACAAGTATAAAGAAATATTATACAAAATATCTGAGTTTGGTAAGTAAACCTGGAAATACAAGTTTAGTCTGAATTTATAATCTATCTAGAAACAGTGGTAGACGTCAGCAACAACAACATCTGTTGCATGAATTGTTCTCGCTCAGTGAAATACCACGACCTCACAGAAGACAGACCTCAAGTGGAAGTAACTCCAAGTACAGTCTGATGAGTGTGGTGTTGGAGGACTCATTTTAGTCCTCTTTCCCTTCCCACCCTTTTCTTATAAGGAAAGGATGGGAAGGGGAGATGGATTTGATGAAGGAGATGCATATGAAGGTTAAATATTCTCTTTTTGTACGTCTCCTCCTTCGTCTATTGAGGGTAGGCAACGCATTTGCAATTGCGAATGTCTATGGGCAGCGGTAGCTTCGTCATTTCGGCGAATTCATGCGGCCACTTGTTCGTTTGCCACCTTTTAATATAAAAATAAGAAAGATTTAGATGCTTTAGTACTAATTTTTAACTAAATACACTATTTCCGAACATCTATCTTCGTCTACATTAGCTTATTTCCCTTCCTATTCATCTCATACCTATGTTAGCGTGATAATAAATAACCTATAACCTTCCTTAATAACTGTACTTTGAAGTGCAAAAAGTTTTTTTTTAATACTTTGAGTAGTTACTGAGATTAGAGCGTACATACAAAAAAAAAATTATCCATAAAAATGTATCAACATTTCTACTTACAGATATAAATAATAAAGATAATTTTAAAGAATCTCTTTTGGTTGTACTAAAAGAATTGAATACGCAATCTGAGAGTTTCAAGTTATCACAGCTCTGTCCCGCTCTAACGCAAGCGGAATTCATATGTGGGAGCGAGACAGAAGACTGTCTCAATCGGCTGTTAATGTTACCCCGCGGGATACGTGTACACAGATTTGAAGAACAGGTTGATTTTTTTAAATTATTTCTTAATTCTAATCATAAATACTTTCTTAATTCGAATCAATTAATTGATTAATTAATTGAATGATTGATTAATTAATTTATTGATTGATTAATTAATTGATTGATTGATTAATTAATTGATTGATTAATTACTTAATTGATTGATTGATTAATTAATTAACTGATTAATTGATTAATTAATTGATTGATTAATTCCTTAATTGATTGATTGATTAATTAATTAACTGATTAATTGATTTATTAATTAACTGGTTGATTAATTGATTAATTAATTAACTGATTGATTGATTGATTAATTAATTGATTAATTAATTAATTAATTGATTAATCAATCGTAGGTGTCAGTGTTTACGGATTCTAAGCGTCGTCCGGCGGTGCTGAGTGCTCGTCTATCAGATGGCAGTCAGCGGCGGCTGCTGGTGAAGACTGGCGAGGAGCTGGTTGTGGACGCAGCCGCCCTCAGGGTCATCAGGTCTATGGGTATCACTTCGCAGGATTACCAGGTCAGTTTCATCTTGGATACTCCAGTGTGATGTTTTTTTTTTCCCAGTTTTTTTTAATAGGTGGAAAACGAGGTGAAAAAATAGCGATGTAATTGTCCATAGATATCTAGATATAGCAAGTTAAAATGTTGTAATGCGTTGATATATTCAATAGACAGGGTAGGGACACGAATACCCTTTCCATACTTACTCCTCTGTCAAGAAATCCTCAACCCATTCGTATCTTACGATAAAATGTGATGTAAAGGTATTGACAAGGGAGGGGACATATGGGAAGGGGAAATATACTTTTTCTGTACATCCTCTCTTCTGTTTTATAACAATCAACAATAACCCTTTAATACTTATTTTCATACAAGTAATTTGACTAAAGGTTAATACTTTAGGTGACAACGTTAGGTGATGACAGCGGACTTATACAGTATTTGGAAGATCACAAAAGAGTTCGGGAGATGATTGCTAATAAAATTGATGTGAAAGGTAAGCCCTCTATCTCTTAGTTCATCACCATCACCATCACCGTCATCATCACCATCATCATCACCACCACCATAATAACCTCCATCATCACCACCCTCCTCTTTCCATACATCTCTATCAGTATGTGAATTCACTCCCTTCTTTGGCATATTCTCTGTCATATAACTATAAGTCACTAGCTGTCGACCGCGACTCCGCCTGCCCTACGTTCTACATCTGTGACAAATTTCATCAAGATACGTTGAGCTGTTCCGGAGATAACTTCAAACAAACTCAATTCCAATTTAATTCTTACTCATAGATAAACTAATCTACACTAAAACTTGAAAATTACAAAATATTTTCATTAACATTCTTCTTATAATCTTCACAAATAACTACAAAAAAAAAACCTAATGGCCGCCATGTATGGAATTAGACTATACCTGAGCCTACCTACTTTATTAGACTTTGGTCAATAATAATTTCTAGGTATAGAATCAATGAGTACACTTGGTGAGAAATTAATTCAGGATACAAGAGAGCACAGCATCAGTCAGTATCAGAAAATGTGTGCTAAAATACCAGCACACGCTTTCAGGTACGTAATTTTGGTACGAATAATATTCGCCATTGACTACATCAGCTCAATTAAAAAAAAATTGTCCAATTATATGCCCAATCATATAAGCTACCTTCCAGTCAAAGTCCCATCAAAATCGGTCTAGCCGTACCGGAGATTATCCGGAACAAACACAACTTGCGGATAGACATATAGACAAACAGACAGACAAAAATGGTATTTCGTTATTAATGCAAAAAGTTTACGAAATATGACATTTTTCTTTCCATCTAACTATACACATTTAAATTTTATTAATATGTACTAGCTTTTACCCGCGACTTCGTCCGCGCGGAATAAAAAAAAATAGAAAACGGGGTAAAAATTATCCTATGTCCGTTTCCTGGTTCTAAGCTACCTGCCCACCAATTTTCAGTCAAATCGATTCAGCCGTTCTTGAGTTATAAATAGTGTAACTAACACAACTTTCTTTTATATATATAGATAAATAAAACTAACTGTTGCCCGCGACTTCTTTCACGTAATCTATACAGATAAATAAAATGGGAATGTATGTATTTAATTATTTGTTTATACACTAGCAGCTAACTAGTTGATGCGTGCGTCGAATAGTTTCAAGATATCTTGTTTATCAAGTCTGTTTTTGAAAGGATTGATGGAGTCATTACTACATTATCTGGGAGATTGTTTCATGCCACAACTCAGAGTAGTTGTGGCATTTGATAAGAAATGCTTCATTAAGTTTCTTTTAGCTGTGGTTTCCCAAAGGGATGACCATTGTGTAATATTTATGAGAACCATGTATTAAAATTTATTATTGATTTTATATCAAATTAACAACAGGCCTAATTTTAGTCTTCTTTCCCTTCCCACGCTTTTCCTATTAGGAAAGGATGGGAAGGGAAAGTGGATTTGGCGATGATGCATAGGAAAGGGAAATGTCCTCCTGTGCGTCCCCTTCTCCGTTGATTAAAGCTAGACACCACATCTGCATTTGCGGATGTCTATGGGCAACGATCGCCTCGCTATTTCGGCGAATTCAGGTGACTGTTTGCTCGTTTGCCACCTTGTTATATAAAAAAATTAGGAAACAATTTTCTTGTCAGTCTGTCTGTCCGCAAGTGCATTTGTTCCGTGTAATCTACGGAACGGTTGGACAGATTTTGATGAGACGTTTACTGGAATGTAGCTGATGCCTCCAGGAGTAATTTAGACCATTTTTTTTATTTCACATTAAAGAATTTGCGGACAACAGCAAGTAAAATAAATCATATAATTCCAGGTCTGTTATGGAATTGAATAGTTTCAGTTTCCAAGACTTTATCAACAAGAAATTGAATTACGAAGAAAGTCTCGCCGCTATGACATATGCCACCAGTTTGTTAGGTAATTCCGATTGACGTGTTTTAAAAGGATCTAGCCCATTGATTATCAAAATGTCTAGGACCCCCTGGGGTTCATGGAAGACCCGGAAGGGGTTTAAGATTGCAGGAATAAATAAAAAAGTTGTTTAAGTTGAAGAAAAAAGTAACAGCAGAGGGTTTACTGAATAATATAGTGTAAAAAAAAAAACAATTTCAATTTACATTGAATTCTTCTAATAATGAATACATTTTGGGTTACCATTATGTATATACTAGCTGTCGATTGCGACTTCTTCTGCGCAGAAAAAAAAGTATTCTTTGTTTTTCCAGACTATGGTCTACATCTGTGAAAAATGTCATCAAGATTTGTTGAGACATTCCGGAGATAACTTCTAACAAACATACATCTAAACATTCGTATTTATAATATAAGTAAGATTTAAATATATTTATCAGGCTTGAAGGACCGTCATTTGGAGAACATTCTATACGATGTGGTTAGTGGGTGCTTGAGGGCTGTAGACTGGAACAGCTCATTGCAGCATTCCCAGTCTGAACCTCCGCCTGCCAGGCTCACGCGCTGTCTGCTCGCACCATGCAGGAAACAAGGTAACGACCCCATAGAGACCCCCAAGAAGACCTAAAATACAAACCCCCAAAAAGACCCCCAATGCAACTTACAATGAATCTAATAGACTCTAAAAAGACCCTTAAGTAGACATACCAAAGTACACCTCCAAAATTATACCTTTGGGGGTGTGCTCTTCCTAAATTATCGTGTTGGATTATTGAGATAAAAAAAATAAACAACTTGTTTTCAGCTAGAAAAAAAATAATTAAGTGATATTTTACAAGACTCCATGTGAGATCTGGAAAGATTTAGCTAGATCCCTCCTTCCCTAGAATCTCTTACGTAAACAATAGACGCCCTCTAATTACTTGTATAAAGGGGCTGAGTTTGTTTCAAGGTAAAATAGATCACTGCGAAATGCCCTGACTGTACAAAGATATTCACTTCTCACAACTGTAATAAGAGCTATAATTCAGCACTTATGTATGTTGCTGTGACATATTTTCGACCTTATTGTATTATTTTAGTGTTAGAAAGTCGTCTGCAACAATTGACTTCAGAGACTAGATCTTGTCATCGACTTCTACTGGCAACGTTACAAATATCATTCAAATGGATGGAAGATGAAATACAGGATAAGGTAATTATATCACTAGTTGTAACCTGCGACTCTGTCTGCGCGTAATAAAAACTTAATTTGTAACCTATGTGTTCTTTCAGACTATGTTCTACATTTATGCTAAATTTCATCTAGATATGTTGAGAAGTTCCGGAAATAAATTCAATGAAACATACATCTAAATATTCGCATTTATAATATTAGTAAGATAAAGGTGGCAAACGAGAAAGTGGCCACCTGAAGTCGCTGAAATAGCGAAGCGTCCGCTATTCATAGATATCCGCAATTTCAGATGCGTTGCCTACCTTTAATTGACAGAGGAGTTGATGCACAGAAAGAGATATCCCTTTCCTATGCGTCCCCTCTTCCACCAAATCGACTTTCCCTTCCCATCATTTCCTAATAAGTAAAAGGGTGGGAAAAGAAAGAGGACTAAAATAAGTCCTCCAACATCACACTCATCAGACTGTACGTGGAATTACTTCCACTTGACGTCTGTCTTCTGTATGGTTGTGGTATTTCACTGAGCGAGGACAATTCTTGCAACAGATGTTGTTGTTGCTGACGTCTACCACTTAATCCCACCACAAACTTTCTATGTTTTTAATATCAATTAGTTCGCGTTATTTCCTTAAAAATGGGTACAAAATAAAGGTACATACAAATTAAAGCTCTCAAAGTTTCAACCATATAGGGAAATAGAACGCATTGGATCTTTTACTTCAACAAATTTACACATGTAAATGTGTATTTGTGTTTAGTGCATGTTAACTTTAACTTCAACAGTTGTAGACGTCAGCAACAACAACATCTGTTGCATGAATTGTCCTCGCTCAGTGAAATACCACGACCTCACAGAAGACAGACCTCAAGTGGAAGTAATTCCAAGTACAGTCTGATGAGTGTGGTGTTGGAGGACTTATTTTAGTCCTCTTTCCCTTCCCACCTTTTTCTTAATAGAATAGAAATATCCTCTTTCTGTGCGTCACCTTCTCCGTTAATTAAAGGCATCGCATCTGCATTTGCGGATGTCTGGGCAACGGTCGCCTCGCTATTTCGGCGAATACAGGTGGCCACATTCTCGTTTGCCACCTTATAATATAAAAAAAAATCATCAATTTGTTACTTTAGCCTGTATACTTAGGACATATCGTTGTATATATTATCGTTGTCTAGCTCCGAGTTGTCTATGATCTAATGCGAGGAGCAAAATTATCTCATCAAGTGAGTCAACGGAGTCCTGGAGACTTCGCCCTTCTATTGCAGGATATCTTCAATGATTTTGAAGATAAGGATGTTTATTCTTTCGAAGAACAGGTTTGTTATAAATTTAAAATTAAATCTCGTTTCAATCCAACTCGGAAATTATATAAACTGAGAAATGTCAAATTTCATACATGGCCGCCATTATAATATTCAATTTTTACATTTATTTTTTTACAATTTTATAATAAAGTAAAATAAAAATAAAATAATTTTTTTTAAAATAAAATAAAATAAAATTTTATAGTAAAGTAAAAAAGTTTATTGTAAAATAAAAGTGTTTGACTAAAAAAAAAATACACGTTTTTTTTTAAATGTGCATATTGTCTGTGGTTTAAAGCAGGGATTTCCAAAGTGGTGTCCCAAGGGGTCGATATCGGTTTCCTAGAGGTCGACATATACGAAAACTGATTTTAGAAGTCGACGAGGTCTAAAAATCGACCCCTATTAATAATTGTGTTGCTAACTTAAAGCATTGATAATTCTCACTCTGTCTTCTTCTATTGACCTAAGTCAGAATAAAAAATAACACTGTAGCAGATGTTTTGAGTCCATTAAAAATAGGTAATTTAGCCATGTGGGGGTCTGAGGTAACAGTTTATTTTAGAAAAGGGGGTCACTTGTCCAAAATAGTTTGGGAATCCCTGGTTTAAAGTTTTGGATTGGATTACGTTTCTCTGTTTGTTGACTTTAAGATATTTTATATACAGGTAACGAATCTTTTACGACATTGCACAGACCCACAAATCCTGGCCATCACCAGGTCAGCTTGGGAACCATGGATTTAGGATATCAATGCAAACATGAGGGCTGGAACTTTTCCTAAAACCTCAATTAACACACCAACTTCCTTAAGCGACAAACAAACATACAATCTTATGAAATAACATATAAAATTGCTACAATATAATAAAAAAAATATAAGTTGATTTAATACTGTGTAAGTTTATTTAGCTTTAAAGAAACTATTACAGATTAAAAAAAAAAACAAATTTGGACTTACAAATGACATAATTTTTTTGTAAAATTGAAATTAACATTTATTATATATTATTAATTCTTTAGTAAAATAAAGTCATTTTAAATAAGTTTTTTTGGACTTGTTTAAAAGCCTTTAAATAAAAAAATAAAATTGATTTATTGTTTATTTTTTTACCATTCCGTCAAAAACTCCGAGATCACATATCCTTATTCCTTATTATCCTTACTTTAATGTTATAAATGTGAAAGTAAATCTGTCTGTCTGTCTCGCATTCACAGTAAAACTACTGAATCAATTTAAATTAAATTTAGTACACAGATAGTCTATAGCCTGAGAAAGGACATATGCTACGTTTTAATGTGAAAAAAGGGTTGTGAGGGGTTGAAAATGGGGATGAAAAGTTGTGTGAAAATATCGTCATTTTAATTAAAAGTTAATTTGATATAAATGAATTTGACATTCAAATTTTATAAAAGTTTTACCCTTGAGTGTGCAAGATAAAAGGAAATAGGGGATGAACGTTTTTATGGGAATATGTAAGGTTTATGTGAATGTTTTTTAAGTTTATTATATTTTTGTAAGGTTTTATAAGTTTAAATAAAATAATTTACCTAAATTATTAGACTACCCGAAGACAGTGGAAATCCATCCTAAAATAATAGATCGTTCGGAAAATCATTTCGTTTTTGCTCGACTTAGGATTCCTGTATTTTCGACGAAGATGCACCACGTCCTGGAAGGTCGGTTGGAACTGATAAAAACATTATTAAACATAGAAAATAGAAATAAAAATGAAATGACTCCGAACAACCCGATAGTAAAACGTTAATTGGCATATGTTTGCGAATAGGCATTTGGTAAAACCCAATAACGTTTGTCAAAGGTTATCTATTTCGCGCAAAATAGATAATTTCTTTAAAGTTTGATAAAGATAACTGGGTCTGTAAGAGAGACGCTGCTATCGAATTTAGTTCTAATACAAAAGTACTCAAATCTTTATAACTTGAATGTCTAATAACGCGATGTAGCATTTTTCGTTTCCGCGTAATTTTATTCTTTCGATATCTCCTAAACTATTAGACAGAATGATATAGTTTGAAGGGCAAATATACTCTTCATTAAATTCTCTTGATAATGAACATATTGATTTATATAAGGGTTAATACTGAACTCGAATAATAGCGTCGGAAATAGGGCATGAATTTAATTGATGTTTCTGAAGAAAAAAATGGTTACTGTGAGAAAACTATAAAAGATAGATATATGCTATCGCGGAATTTTATTTAGCACATTTTAAGAGCTACAAGTATCCTGTAAATGTTCAAAAAGGGGATGAAAATTTGTTTTGAACTTTTACCTCCACGTTGACGAAGTGGCGGGAAACAGCTGGTATTGATTAAATGTTTAAAAAATTAATACCAATCTTGAATTTATAAACTATAGAAATATAACTCATAGACACGGCGTTTTATAAAAGTTTGACGTTTAATCGTGAGTCAATTTTCCAAATGTAGTAAATGACAACAATGAGGGAAGTTATCCCAACAAAAGGCCTCCGGAGGACTTTGTCCAAACTTTGTCTCTATAGGTTATATATCTGAGTTAAAAATAAAAATAACCTATGTATTGTTGTCTCCTTCTTGTATACAGAATGAGAGGGACAACTATATTTCTGTGCTTTCAGTTGTGAGATTATATAATGACACTCAGTAAATGGAGAGGCTATGAATCGTAGTATTTTGTGCCTATTTGTTATGCTCCATTTTGGCGCTGACGGTCGTGGTTGGTAGCGGTGGTGAGGAATTGAACTAATAATGTATATAGGATTTAATTGTCAGGAATATCAACAGGCGCATTACAAGTGGAACGAAGCAAAAGCTGTCATTAAGGAGTAATGACCTATCTATCTAGATGTCAGTGGTTTTTATTAAGACAAGAGACTCTTATATTGTGAGACAGTAGTTGCGTCCGATCGGTCATAATTATTTGTTTGTAAAATTTGTTATTTTTGTTAAAATTTGTTTGATATTAAATTTACAATTAAATTCAAATTGTTACGTTTTTTTTAATTTTTATAAGGCAGTGATATTTAAAATATTCCTATTTTTTTTTTCATTTTTCCCAAAAAAAAAAAAAGTTGTAAACAAAATGTCGTAGAAATCAATAAATATGCAAGTTCAATTAATTTCAAAGCTAATTATAGATTTTCCTGTTATAGTGTTCTTAATGAGCAGTTATTAAATACAGCATTATTAAGTACATTTCCGAATAACCTGTAATAACTAGATTAAATAACATTGTGAGCAGGTGAGTCTTCCCAGTGGTATCACCTGAATTACTTCAATATAGCCTTTCCGTTCACTCTATTAAAAAAATACTGTTTTTATTATTACGACAGTTCAAATTGAGGTTAGGTTAGTTATTAAAATTACAATATCTTAAGAAATAACAGATTACATTGAAAAACAAAATGAAAAAATAGGTTTTTATTTTGAAATTTTAAAAAATTGTTTTATTTTTATTTTAAGTGAAGTTTTTATAACGAAAGACAATGGAGTGGAAAAGTTTATTACTTGTAATAGTTCTGTTAATTGTGTTGACAACTGCACAATATGAAGGTAAGTTAATCTTTTTGATTCGTAATTTTCTTTTTAAAAATCTCGACTGGCTAAAGAATACAAAATCTAATGACACCTCACAAGTCAAAATTAATTCAGTCGTTTACGTAACACGGGAATATAATAAAATTTACATAAAGTCGAATTCAATATAATAATAATAATAATAAAACCTTACACACAGATAAACAAATAATAAAATCTATATCTATATATATAAAAGAAAGTTGTGTTAGTTACGCCATTTATAACTCAAGAACGGCTGAATCGATTTGACTGAAAATTGGTGGGCAGGTAGCTTAGGACCAGGAAAAGGACATAGGATAATCTTTACCCCATTTTCTATTTTTTTTTATTCCGCGCGGACGGAGTCGCGGGTAAAAGCTAGTAATGTATAAAGTAAATTCTATTTGCAATTCCAAAATATGTTAGCAATTTAGAAATTATAACAAACCTTTCTAACATTGATTTTCTGACATACAAAATCTCTGTATAAAACATATCGTCATCCCTCTCATTATATATCTAATATATAAAATTATCGTGTCGCGGTGTTTGTGGTTAAACTCCTCCGAAACGGCTTGACCGATTCTCGTGAAATTTTGTGAGCATATTCAGTAGGTCTGAGAATCAGCCAACATCTATTTTACATACCCCCCCTCCCATTTAGTTTTTTTAACTGCACGCGGACGGAGTCGCGGGCGACAGCTAGTATCTCATTATATATATACTAGTACAGTTAACAAAACAATAAAGCTATTACCGTAAAGGACAAAGTTTAAGTAGCAGAAGCGATAAACAAACGTAATTGTCACTGTAATTGGTTGAAGAGAATATTTCATTCGCTTCGGTTCTGTTTTGATTTCGACATAGTGTGTAACAGGTCTAAATAATGATCGCATTTTATGACACTTCAAAAATCGATGGCTCATACGTGGCAATTTTGCAATTTACTTATGTAAATTTGAAATTAAAGTTAAAAAGAACTGTTGATTTATGTTTGATGCGTCATTATCAGTGTTTAAAGTTTGGTCTTGCAAAATTTACGTTTCAAACTTATAATAGTTACGGAGGAGCCATAGAAATAAAGGTTTCACTTTTATAGCGCGACAATCTTATCTGACCCGGTGGGCATATTTCAAACTAAATTACAATTGCTCACTAGTGGCCTCTACCGCCTTTTTCAATGTCAAAATAAGTGTTGCAAGATCCTTGTACTATTTTGTTTTATGTATAATTTTCTAATTTTGTACATAGATAAGTAGGATTTATATATCTTAATATATATAAATCTCGTGTCACAAATGGACACATGTTTGTCCTCAATGTACTCCTAAACCACTTAACCGATTATAATAAAATTCGCACACCATGTGCAGTTCGATCCAACTTGAGAGATAGGATAGTTTAAATCTCAAATTATAGTCGCAATTTTAATTTATTGCTAATTATTTGTCTGTTATTATTTAAAAGTCAGACTGGGTTGAGTAAGTAATCAATAGATGGCGCTGCTATGGTAAATCTACGAACGTGTCATATAAGCTTATTAACTGCGCGCGGACGGAGTCGCGGGCGACAGCTAGTTTTCTTATACATTTAACCGCAATAGCAACACCTTTAACCGGTCCATGTAATAGAGTCGCACCATACTTTTTCAGGTGAAACTTGCTCGAAGAATGGTGTTCAAGGAACATGCAAATTGCTGCATAATTGTCAATCTGCAATAATGGACATGAGAAGGGGATTACCGCCGCAGGTAGGTACACTACATTTATATGATTTATTATTTAAAAAATCAAAAAACCCGACTGACTACTGTAACTATGACACTAAAGGGAAGAATATGAATCGAATGACATCTCAAACGTCAAAATGGAGGTTACTTAATTTCGCGCCTTCAATACTTTGCCGCCGCCATATTGTTACTACCTGCTAAATAGTCATACTCTATGACAATTGTTTACCAAAGTTTATAAAAATCCAGAGAGGTAGTGTTATGTTATATAGACTTTTTATATTTAATACTAGCTGTTGCTCGCAGTTCCGTTCGCGCGGAATTAAAACAAAACGTATTAAATAACCTATGTGTTCTGAAAGACTATGTTCTACATCTATGCCAATTTTTATCAATATCTGTTGAGCTGTTCCAGAGATACCTTCAAACAAACATCCATCTAAACATTCGCATTTATAATATTAGTAAGATTAGTAAGATGACAATTCCATTGTTACCTCCTGTAACGTAAACGAGTGAATAGATTTTGACTTGTAAGTTGTCATTCAATTTGTGTTCTTCCCCTGAGTGTCATTGATACAGCCACTCTAGGTTTTTGGTATTTTAAATAACAATCTTTAACAGATATGTTCGTATTTGGGAATGGATACAGTTGTGTGTTGTGTGGAGTCTTTTACACCTATAACATCTACTAGACCATACACGCTCACTACCATTAGGTAAGTCACAAAATATAGTAACTAATCTATATCTATATATATAAAAGAAAGTTGTGTTAGTTACACCATTTATAACTCAAGAACGGCTGAATTGATTTGACTGAAAATTGGTGGGGAGGTAGCTTAGAACCAGGAATAGGACATAGGATAATTTTCACCCCGTTTTTTTTTTTTTTTTTTTTTTATTTCGCGCGGACGGAGTCGCGGGTAAAAGCTAGAGTGGTGTGTCAGGACTGCGACAAGAAGTACGTAATCTCTGTTTACCTCCGAATTAGAAGCTTGAATTAAGTTGGTGATATTTCTTTATCTGATAACAGTAGTCGAGCTCGTAGTGAAATTTTTTGTACGAATGGACCTCTTCCGGTGCAATACCACGACCACACAGAAGATACGCCTCAAGTGGAAGTCATTCCAAGTACAGTCTGATCAGTCTCTAGGCCTAATTCTCGTTCTCTTTCCCTTCCCACTCTTTTCTTATAAGAAGGAAATGAATTTCGTTGAAGATAGAACGCTTAGATATCCGTAAAAATAAATAAATGATAAATGACCGCTTGCTCGTTTCCTTTTGCTATGAAAAATCTCTAGTTATAGTCAAAGAACTGTTCTCCACTAACACTTGATTCAATAAATATTGTCGTCTCTATTGTTGTTAAAGAATATGTAAGGGATGTCAATATAACACTGCAGTGAAGTTCTAGAGTTATATGTTTCTAGAACGATAAAGAAGCCGACCCCAGTGATACCAACTTACGACTACGTCATCAACGACCGCTTCGCTAATAACGAGGCGACCTGCGAGCCAATTGATCCTTCGCTCACTTCGCCAAAAACTGGACAAAAAGCATGGGACAGTTAGTATCACAGGGCCTAGCACGAATATTTGCGACACGCGACTTCGTAACATTATCGACAAAATTTGTATATGATTCGTTGGTGTAGTTTACGCCTTGTACAAATTTTGTCGTTGTCGTTAAAAAAAAAATCACAATAATATTAAAAATGAATAGATGGTGCTGTTCTCAATCTTGAATTTCTACTTATTTTATAGTGTAGTAAATTTACCTGGCCCGGTAAAAGGCGCTTTCAAACATACTCAGACATAAAATAAAACACACAAGACTGCTACAAACCGACAAGGATCTTGTGACAGTGACATGGCGCTGATGTGCTATTTTGTAATTTAGTTTCATTTGTAACTGGGTTAGATCGGTCTAAATACAAAATCTTCTTTAAAATTGATCACACATGTTAGGTTTTGCATAACACCCATACATATGTATGGGCACAGTTTTGTCACACACGCTAGAGTTTCCTAGCAGCATAACTGTAAGGTTAAAACAAAACCTAACGTGTGTAACTAGCTTTCAGTGACCTCAAATGTCATAGTGCTGTATTTTTTCCAGAGTGCATAGAATACCAGGAGAAGCTGGTATATCCTTGCAAAAAGACCAACACATTATCTGCAGACATTAACGGCGTGGGGCAGGCGCGAGTCTCCAACTGCAACCATGATGCTGACCAGCTCATCGTTGGTGGTATGAACGCCAGCAGCGGCGAGTTCCCACATATGGTATGGTTTTTGCCTTCTTCTCTTGGTCTACTGCAATTTTGATGGATGCGTGTTTAATTAATAAATTTAAATAAATTAATAGACGGAGAAGGGGACGCACAGAAAGATATTTCCCGTACCTATGCGTCCCGTCCTCTATCGAATCCACTTCCCCTTCAAATGCTTTCCTCATACGTAAAGTATGTTGTTTCTGGCGTCTACAACTTTTAAATTCAATGTTATCCACAGGCATTACTCGGCTACGAACAGGGTAAAGACATATTATGGTCTTGCGGAGGTTCTGTTATAAGTGAAAGATATATTCTGACTGCGGGACATTGCACGTATAGTGTTGGCGTGTAAGTAACTTAACTTTAACTTATTTGAAACATATCTCTAACGTAACCCTAACTTACACCGTAAATTGTATCTTACTATGGACTTCTATGCCAAACATCTTTGTATGAAAAACATAGAGCTAAAAATATATTAAAAAACTCTTACTACAGACTATAACACAATAGAACAGTACTTTTGGTTATAAATTAGAACGAAAGAAAGAAAGAAAAACAGAACGAAAGAAGAAAGAAAGAAGGACAGAAAGAAAGAAAGATAGATAGAAAGACAGAAAGAAAGAAAGAAAAGAAAGAAAGATAGAAAAGAAAGAAAGAAAGAAAGGAAAGAAAGAAAGAAGGAAGGAAAGAAAGAAAGAAAAATCACTTATTGCCACACAAAGAAGATAAAATCAAAAAGAAAAAAAACACAAAATTATAGTAATAAAAAAAAAGTTATAATTCCAGAGGTCGCGTGAAGTATGCTCTAGTTGGTATACTCAGCAGGTCTGAGATAACTGAAGGTTCACAAAGATACGACCTGGAGATGTCCATCAGACATCCAGATTACAAACCACCCTCAAAATATCATGATATTGCATTATTGAAGACCAAAACTGAGTAAGCTTTGATTATATAACTATGGAATTTTTTATTAATCACGTGACACTTAAAAAGGGGGTAGAGGGGGGGGGGGTCGAAATCACAAAAAAATCACAGGATAGTAGAAAGGATCTAAGAAAAAAAATCAGGTGTATTTATTCTTTTGAAATCTATATATATAAAAGAAAGTCGTGTTAGTTACACTATTTATAACTCAAGAACGATCGATCTGATTTAGCTGAAAATTGATGGGGAGGTAGCTTAGAACTAGAAGACAGACATAGGAACTTTTTTATCTTGTATGCATTTTTTTTATTCCGCATGGACGGAGTCGCGGGTAAAAGCTAGTAAAAAATACTTGTGATTCTGAGTTGTGGCAGGGTGGGGGTCGGGTTAAAATTTGTTTTAAGGTTATTAATAAATAAGGTCGTATATTTTAACCAGGATAGTTCTAAGTAGTAGAGTAGTGCCGGCCTGTCTTCATGTAGACATGAGCGCTGATGATGCGCGCGCGCTGGCCTCTGGCTGGGGATTTACTAAATATAGGGGGACTACTTCTGATGTATTGCAGAAGGTAAGTAAGACTATGTTTTACATGTTTCTTTCTATATGGTTACTAATTTAAGGCTGAATACGATTTCTGAAATAGCGAATTTGAAATTGGTATTTATTGTTCCTTTTTAGGGTTCCGTACTTCGAAAGGACAAAATACGGAACTCTTATAGGATCACTTTGTTGTCCGTCTGTCTGTCTGTCATGACTCTTTTTTATATTAAAACTTGGCAAAGCAAGGTCGTAATACGCTAAAATAGCGAAGTGACCCCTGCCCATAGACATCTGCAATTTCAAATGCGTTGTCTACCTTTAAAGTACATAGCGTTGCCAGGCGTCCGGATAAAGCCGAACATAGGTAGGCTTTTTGATTGCGTGTCCGGCCAAAATAAATGGTTTTCCGGCTTTTATTAGGCTTTTTACATTTCCCAAACGAGAGTGTACCTATTAATACTGAGACAAAATACTAAATAATATATTGTGTCCGACCTTTCTACCCAAATGTCCGGACAAACTGGCTGGTCTGTCCGGCTAGTAGGTTTGGCGATCTAGCAACCCTAAATGTACAGAGGGGGGGCATAGAAAAGGGATATATCCTTCATCAAATCCACTTTCACTTCCAATTTTTGATAGGAGATTTTTCCACCAGTCTGACTGAAATTGGTTACGATAGTTTTTTTTTTATTTAACAATAACTTAGTGTTTTTAATTAATTTTTAGGTAATTCTTGAGAAATTCTCTGATGAAGAATGTTTGAAAAAGTATCCAGGTAACAGATACTTGAGGAATGGATTCGATCCAACAACTCAGATCTGTTACGGAGACCATGATGAGTCTAAGGATACTTGTCAGGTGAGGCTTCTATATAAGAAATCAGATTTAATATTTGTTCTTCCAGATTATATTCTACATCTTATATATATAAAAGAAAGTCGTGTTAGTTACACTATTTATAACTCAAGATCAGTCGAACTGATTTAGCTGAAAATTGATGGGGAGGTAGCTTAGAACTAGGAGACGGACATAGGAACTTTTTTATCTTGTGTGCTTTTTTTCATTCCGCGCGGACGAAGTCGCGGGTAAAAGCTAGTCTTTAATAATTTCATTAAGATCCATTGAGTCGTTCAGATACCTTCAAACAAACATCCATTTAAACATTCGCATTTATAATATTAGTAAGAGTGTCTGTCTCTTTTTTTGTCAAAGTGAGTGAAAGAAACACAGAAGACAGACGTCAAATGGAAGATATTCCGCGTACAGTCTGTACAGTGTAGTGCTGGATTCCTACTTTTACTCCTATTTCCCTTCCCACCCTTTTCTTGCTTATACGAAAATGATGGGAGTATAAACAGTGGTAGATCCCGCAACAACAGAATTAGTTGGGTGCATGAATAGTCCTCGCTCAGTGAAATATCACGACCTTACAGAAGACAGACGTCAAGTGGAAGTAATTACAAGTACAGTCAGATGAGTGTGGTGCTGGAGGACTTATTTTAGTCCTCTTTCTAATAAGAAAAGGATGGGAAGGGGAAGTAGATTTGGCGGAAGAGGGTACCCATAAGAAAGAGAAATATCCTCTTTCTGTGCGTCACCTTCTCCGTTAATTAAGGGTAGGCAACGCATCTACATTTGCGGATGTCTATGGGCAACGGTCGCCTCGCTATTGCGGCGAATCCAAGTAGCCATTACAATATACAAATATATATGGAAATATGTATGATGAATGCAGTGAAATTCTACTGTATAATATATTTATGACGTAGGGTGACAGTGGTGGACCTTTACAACTGAAGAGTAAGAAACTAAAGTGTATGTATGTACTAGTGGGGGTGACTTCCTTCGGTTCTGGATGTGGGTTTATTGGACAGCCAGGAGTTTACACAAAGGTCATATCTTATCTGTCCTGGATTGAAGCTATCGTGTGGCCAAATTGATAATAAAAGAGATTAAAAGTAGAAATCGTTTTTAATTTTTTTCTTTTATATTCTAAAAACGTTTTTATTAAGTAAAATGTTTTTTTATTTATTTCTTAAGTTACATTGCGTAGAAAGTGTTAACCTCAAATATATCCGAAGGAACAGATCTTTTTGATTTCTGAAACAATAAAATCTTCATTTTAATCTATTCTTATCTTTACCTATATATCTATATATATAAAAGAAAGTTGTGTTAGTTACACCATTTATAACTCAAGAACGGCTGAATCGATTTGACTGAAAATTGGTGAGCAGGTAGCTTAGAACCAGGAATAGGACATAGGATAATTTTTACCCCGTTTTCTATTTTTTATTCCGCGCGGACGGAGTCGCGGGTAAAAGGTAAAAAAAACTACCTTTACCTGACTAGACTCACTGTTCTGAGACCAATATGTTTTAAACGGAGGTTTGGTCTCACAAACCTATGATTACTTTTCGCGTGTATGTATATAAATTCCACCGTGACTATAACCTAAACGACTGAACAGATTTTGACTTGTTAAGTTTAATTTGATTCATCCGAGTGCCATAGACAGATGGTTTTTTTAAACAATTCTCTCACCTGTTTTGGTACTAAACAACAGCAGTCTCCTCCACAATTTGGTCCGCAGGCCTCTTTTGTACAAACTATTTCTTGATCATCTGTACGTTAAAGGTTAATAAATTCCAATTATAACTGTTACGATACGATCATGAATGCTTCAATGTAATTTGCTTTACAATTTAACTAGGTAAATTACAAACGTGAAGCAAATGCAAGATATCTATATACATAAAAGAAAGTCGTGTTAGTTACACTATTTATAACTGAAGAACGGCTGAATCGATTTGACTGAAAATTGGTGGGCAGGTAGCTTAGAACCAGGAAACGGACATAGGATAATTTTTACCCCGTTTTCTATTTTTTATTCCGCGCGGACGGAGTCGCGGGTAAAAGCTAGTATTTATATAAAGGTAACAAACCATTTGGAAATCGTCTGGAAGTATGCGCCTCAACTAAACATGCTAAATAGTTAATTAAATAATTCAATTAGTAATACTGATTATAATAAATTTATATTTAATTTAAAATGTTTAAAAATACCTGATAAAACTGCAATTAATATAACAAAAGTCTTAAACATTTTTTTTATTGTATAATTCACGCGCCAAACGTGACAGCTATTTCAAAATGGCCGATTTTCTTACGGTGACCGTTGAATATGCGTATTTTATAGTAAAAATTATCTTTTAGGATATTCAATTAAATATAATTGTACCTTAACGAAAGAAATAAATAGAAATAGAAAAATAATAAATGTTATTTCGCGCTTTGTAGTGTTGATTTGATAAAAAGAAATATGTTCTTATCGGAAACATAAACACAAAAGTAAGGCGAAAAAAGGACTCCAGAGACCTTTTGTTGGGATAAATTTGCTTTACTAAACTTCTATAGATTTTAAAATAATAATTCCTAGTCCTAGAGGATAGATTTCCTCCGCCACATCTTAAAAATTGTAGCAACTTTTCTTACAGTGATCCTAACAGGTTGCTAGAGACTCTCTTTAGCTATGACAGATGGAAATGTCGGCGACGCGTCGTATTTCGTATACAGCACGCGTCGCCTCTATGACATTGTATTGCAAGTCGCTTAGAAATTAAAATCGTTGGTTTTCGAAGATTTTTGTTGTCTTTTTATGTAAGAAAGAAAGAAGTAAATTTGTTGTTTGTCTAATTAAAAAATTAATGAAAAAATCTTATTTTCTAAAATTAAATACGAGATGTAAAATAAATAAGTACAATTTATTGATTTAATACAAAATTCTTTCCTTTATATTGATTCAATTTTCCTGTTTAGTAGATTTATTCTTCATCGAAATCAAACTTGGACCTTCCGTTGTCTAGGATGCTGTTCCACCAATCCAGGTCCTCAGGAGTGTAAGCATTGTAAAATTCGACATCTGGAATATGGCTGGGTATCTAGAAATAAAAACAATTCAAGCTATAAAGACTGTATGTTGGAATAGGTAGAAAGTTAGATCTGGTCAAGGTTGCGGGAGTATTCTGGATGCGGGTAGCACAGGACTGATCATCGTGGAGATCTTTGGGGAAGGACTATGCCCAGCAGTGGGCGTTACGCGACTGAAAAGAAGAAGGTAGAAAGTTTGTTGTTATAATACGAAGTGAGTGGCATGTCAGGCAAACGGGGTTTTCGCGCCTTTTATATGCTTTGTGTCTATGTCAATTCTATTATGTTCTGTGGCGTAAAAGACTTAAGATAGTTCTGAAAACTGAGATCTTTAGTCGGTTTTTGGATTTCTAATTAACAAATACCTCAATAGCGTCAGATCTTTTCTTTCTTAGATAGTTAAAACAGCATGTCCTGAATCTTCTGGTGCCGCAAGATGATGCACATTCTACGCCACATGAATTGCAGGACAGTCCGGAAACTAACATATTACCTGTAATAAAAAAAAATAGATCAGTAATTCCAAAAGTGGTCCTCTGACGATATACACGGACATAAATGTGAGAGTTTACAAGTTGAATAATATTGCAACAGAAGGCTTAACTAAACCATCAAATTGAGCAGTCTACGAGGTCAAATCTCTGTGTTTGAAAATTTTTAAAGGATTTTTCTAGTATCCGTAATAAGTAATTTAAACCATGACTACTCTATGGTGTCGGGGGAAATCATCGAAAGATACGCTGCCTTCTGGGGGGGAGACAATGTGAGACAAGAGTTTGACTCACTAAAATCACCTCGGTACATACATATATATATATATATATATATATATATATATATATATGTATATATATATATACATACTTCTACATGGTTTTAAATTATGTTGAAAGTTGATAACAGAAAAAGGAACTAAGATTCGAAAGAAGAGAGATTTTTCTTGACAGTAACCTGAAATATAGTTACCCTATATATCTTTTATACGTATTTAAGTTGAAATAAATTGAATATTCCTTTAATTATTACGCTACTTTTCCTTTTTTTATCCCCTTTTTTTATTAGACATTTTTTTAAATTAAGTTTAACTATAATTTTATTTGTTTTATTATCTGTGAATCTCAACAGAACACTAAGTTAATTTCTTTTTACTTCTAAATACTTATTGATTATTTAAAAAAATACATTTTTATAATAAAATTTACAAACCGACAATCATTAAAATCACAACAATGAGTAATTTGAACATTTTACGAAGTTAACTTTTCGGAGGTTAATTTGACAGCTCTCACAAGATGGCTGACGATGTGAGGGATGAACGTGGAATGGAAAATATCTGGAATGGAGGGCTTTTTATATGAAAACAATAGTTTGCTTTGTATATGGATCGTCAAACATACTTTAGTTGTGATGTCATTATAAGAGGTTTTATAAATGCAAAAGAAATGTTTGCGTACGTTATTTGGATACATTTTTAGCATTAGAAAAAGGTTATATATTTTATTCACAAATATTATTATTATTAATATTATAAATGCGAATGTTTAGATGAGTTGATGGATGGATGGATGTTTGAAGGTATCTCCAGAACGGCTCACCGAATCTCGATGTAATTTGGCATAATATAGAACATAGTCTGGAAGAACAAATAGGCTACTTATAAAGGTTTTTTTTTTAATTCCACGCGGACGGAGTTATGTGCGACAGCTAGTATTTTAAATTGAGATAAATTTATATGTAGATATTAATTTGTTTTATAGAAATAATTGTGTCAAATGAAAATAATAAGACCTCTGGAGATATTTTTTGTACATTTTTTTTAAATGTCATAAGTTAGCAAACGAGCAATCGGCGACTTGAAATTGCCGTAATAGAAAAATGACCGCTGTCCATAGACATCTACAATTACAGATGCGTTGCCTATCTTTAATTGACAGAGAAGGGGACGCATATAAAGGATCTTTCCCCTTAATATGCGTTCTCAGTCAAATTTTAACTTAGGATTCACCAAACTTTTTTGATCATCGACCCCCTAGATATCCTAGACCTAGTTTATCGATATCTCTATTGACCCCCATAAAGTATTTTTATATAATATAAGGTGGCAAACGACCAAGCGGTCACCTGGATTGTCCATAGATATCTGTAATTGCAAATGTGTTGCCTACTTTCAATCGGCAGAGGAGGGGACTCACAGAAAGAGATTATTTCCCCTTTCTATGCGACCCCTTCTCCGTCAAATCTACTATACTTTCCCATAGTTTCCTAATAAGAAATCAGTGAGAAGGGAAAGTAGACTAAAATTATAGTTCTCCGGCACGAACACTCATCAGACTGTACGCGGAATTGCTTCCACTTGATGCCAGTCTTCTGTGTGATCGTGGTATCCCAGCGGGTGAGTCGAGCAATTCGTGCAACAGATATTGTGCTGACGTCTACCATTGTTAAAATGTTTAAATTGAAAAACAAAAAAGAATACAATCTTAATATATATAAATCTCGTGTCACAATGTTTGTCCTCAATGGAATCCTAAACCACTTAACCGATTATAATAAAATTCGCACACCATGTGCAGTTCGATCCAACTTGAGAGATAGGATAGTTTAAATCTCAAATTATAGTCGCAATTTTAATTTATTGCTAATTATTTGTCTGTTATTATTTGACAGTCACAATTATCTGTTAACTCCAAATGATTCTAACAGATGTCGATACCTTTCGACTGGGTTGAGTAAGTAATCAATAGATGGCGCTGCTATGGTAAATCTACGAACCGCGCGGACGGAGTCGCGGGCGGCAGCTAGTAGTATATTAAAATTCAAATAAAATCTATTAGATACTGTTTCTGTTGAGCGTGTGGACTGTATGTTGGAATGAAAGACTGGTTTGATGATGATAGATTGTAATATGAAAGATGGTACAAAATATATGTCAAAGATGATAAGTATGTCGGCGCGCGGAGTGCTGAAGCGCAACTGAAGGGTACGAGGGTTCACGGGGCGGCGAGTGAGGTCTGAAAGGACCCCTCGCGCTGCTCCTCCGCCGGCGGTGTACAGTACGGAACAGTGTCTACATTAATGTAACGATTTTAAACATTTATCAAAATTAAAGTTATGATATTTTATGTCTATTTGACGTTCTACATTTTTTACTTGAAAATATTAATATACTAGTTTTAGCCCGCGATTCGATCCACGCGGAATAAAAAGAAAACTTAATAAGTAGTCTATGTGTTCTTCCAGACTATTTTCTACAACTGTGACAAATTACATCAAGACCCGTCATCCATCTAAACATTCGCATATATAATACTAGCTTTCACCCGCGACTTCATCCGCGCGGAATAAAAAATAGAAAACGGGGTAAAAATTATCCTATGTCCGTTTCCTGGTTCTAAGCTACCTGCCCACCAATTTTCAGTCAAATCGATTCAGCCGTTCTTGAGTTATAAATAGTGTAACTAACACGACTTTCTTTTATATATATAGATAGATTAGTACGATAGTTTTACAGTGTTAATTGTTGAACTTAATAATAATAGAACATACATTTAGGTATGTGATTTGCGTATTAAGAACTTTCTTGTGTTTTTTCTTAGACTCCCGTCCTCTTGACTGATTTTGTCACATAGCCCGATGAGGTCTATAGACAACTAAAGCGACCTCTGCCTTACCCAGTGTGGCTGAACAACACTACACATTCGGATATTTCTGGAATTATTCTTACTCCATGAAGGATTAATACTATACCATACTATACCGAAATACTTTCAAATTTATTTAAAAACTTGTTTTTAAAGAATGAAACAGAAGCATTTAACTTATTGAACTTTAATTTTAATGTACTGCCAAGTACCATTTCACACTTGGATTACCATTTCATAATATTGTGATTTTCGTTGAATTTCCTGCCTCAATGATCACCTCCGTGTTCCCGGGACTCGCTCGCACCCTTCTTTTAAAAAAAAAACTAGCTGTCGCCCGCGACTCCATCCGCGTGAAATAAAAAAATATATAATAGCCTATGAGTTCTTCCAGGATATGTCATCTATGCCAAATTTAGGCAAGATTCATGCAGCCGTTCTGAAGATACCTTCAAATAAACATCAATCCATCCATCTAAACTAAACATTAGCATCTATATACTCGTATATAAAAGAAAGTCGTGTTAGTTACACTATTTATAACTCAAGAACGGCTGAATCGATTAGACTGAAAATTGGTGGGCGGACATAGGATAATTTTTATCCCCGTTTTCTATTTTTTATTCCGCGCGGACGGAGTCGCGGGTAAAAGCTAGTTTATAATATTAGTAAGATTAGTTCGAAAAGGTATAGGTAATTGTCAAAAGGTGTCAAAAGGTGTAAGAACAGAAGAACGCGTCTGAAGTGTGTGTGTCAAAGACCTAATTTTCGAATTCGAAACCTTTCTCATAAGACAAGGATGGGAAGGGGAAGTGTATTTGACAGGAGAGGTATGGCATGGCATTAAAGGTAGGCAAGACATCTGCAATTGCGGATAAGCAGGCAGCCGCTTTGCTGTTTCGGGGAACTCATGTGTTCGTTTGCCACTTGATGAAAACTATATATTATATAGGTATTTATTATATTACTAACATAACTATATATTATATTTATTAATTATATATTATATTATATGCCGTTTCATGGTTTAGGAGAACATTTGACACAAACAGATAACACTAAAAGCGACTTTCATTTATAAAATTTAATAAAATAAAATAGGTAAAAATATAAGGAATTGTTAATCAATTTTATTCACTTTAATTTTTATATAATTTAAATTTATTTATTTAAAAAAAATACAACAATTAATATAATATTTATTTATTTACACATTTTTTAATTTAACAATTTTCAAACCATAGTATTATAGAACAGTTTTCTTTACATCGTTATTCAAATTCACAAAATACACATTTCAGATGTAGTTATTGGATGTACTGATGAAATTCTTCAATATCTTCTCTGGGAATTCTAAAACGAAGATTTTACGAACTTCTAATTCCGGATAATCTGACATAACTTCCATCTGGAAAAAAAAATAAACAGAATTTATACTTTGTATTTCCACAACCCGATATGTATCAAACACCTAGCTTTTACCCGCGACTCCGTCCGCGCGGAATAAAAAATAGAAAACGGGGTAAAAATTACCCTATGTCCGTTTCCTGGTTCTAAGCTATCTTCCCACCAATTTTCAGTTAAATCGATTCAGCCGTTCTTGAGTTATAAATGGTGTAACTAACACAACTTCCTTTTATATATATAGATATAGATATAGATTAATACTTCAATGATATGATAATTAATAGTACTAGAAACAAAGACATTTAAAAATATAGACAAGACATTAGTAACTAAACTTTTTAATAAACCGCAAGACCGCCGTTGGCTCAAGCGCACTTGCTATGCAATCTGTAGGTTTAAATCCCACCATGTACCAATGTGTTTTTAGATTTTATATTTACGTACATTTATGCGACGTTCTTACAATAAAGGAAAACATCGTGATGCTGCACATATCTGAGAAAAAATTCAAAGATATGTGTGAAGTCAACCCGTACTGAGCTGTGGTTGACTATGCCCTAGTCTTCCCTAACTTGAGATAGGCTCTGACCACCTCTGTTGGGATGTATAGTGAACTGATGATGATGGATAAACCACTAGTTCTTTGACTAGGACTAGCTCTATTTTATTCTATGGAAGGTGACGTATAGGAGACCGATATACGCTGTTATTGTAATCCCTTCCTTTGTCGATTAAAAATAGGCAACGCATTTGAAACGTTTAAACTTATTGCAGAACACTATTTGTGTTGAGTTAATGAAATTAGGTGGTCTATTGATCATTTGCCACCGCATACTTTAATTTTTATAATTACATTTACTGGATTAATATTTAGAGCACGTTATCCAGTAAGCTCATATTACCTCGTCCAAGTCAGATCCTCTTTTCCTCTTCAGATGATTGAAGCAACATATTCTAAAGCGTCTTGTTCCACATGCGGGCACGCATTCGGTACCACAGGACTCGCATGTTAAACTGGCTGCATAAATGTGGCCTAAAATCGAAAAAAACGCTATTAAAAAAAGTCTGTATTTGTGACTACTTATCTCTATAAATGGATAGGCTATTGCTTTGGAATGACAGCTTTTGTTTTATTCCGATTTAAAATCGCTTATTGATGTTACGTGACAGTAAATTCTTTCTAAATTCAAATCCGTGTTACCGGAATAAAACGCTACCTGTTCTGAAATGGCGAACATCAAATAGGCACAAAATACTATGTCTTAAAGCCAATCCATTTATTATCTGATTTTTATTAATTTAATCAATAACTTTTTTTAAATGATTAATACAAATAACTAAATTAAATGTTTCATTCAATAATTAATAATTAGTTAATATTACAATGGGTACTAACCGAATGCAATTAAAAATAGTACGATTAAAAATTTCAACATTTTTTTCAGTTAAACTGTCAAATTGGCGCCGAAATTATTTTGACATGTCAGACAAGATGGCGGTCGTTGAATGAAACCCGCAGCGCGCGATCTCATATTTTATAGAAGAATAAGTTTGCTTTTTATTTCTACTATTTGTTATCCATTATCATAGAAGAGGTTGAAGTGTTTTATTGAGAACATTTGTAAATGTTTTCCAGTTTCATGAATCATATAACTGCGAGGGGAAGAAAATAGATCAACATATTTATCTGACCCGGTGAGCATTAAGTCAAACTAAATTATTATAGCTCACTAAGACCTCCTTGTCAATGTCAAAAGTATCAAGTTTCTTTTCGTAGTGTAGCTGTCATGTCACATTTTTTCTTTCCTTTATTTTCTATGCTTAGGGTTTACATATATTCTGACAGAAGCACGATAAAAGTTGCTTGTAATAATTTGTGTTTTCTGATAGCTCTATAATTAAAATAAAAACAATAGGATGAGCACGAATATTTGTGATTACGCTATCTTATCGTCATCGACAAAGTTCGTATTAAAATTAATACATCCTCTATCGTGTGTTAAGTACAAAAAAATCTCATACTAATTTTGACACGATTGACGATGACAATACGATGGAGATTGTCACAAAAATTCATGCTAGACATACTGTACGATTACATCTTTTGACGCTTTTTTATATTGACAGAGTGTCGTTAGTAAGATGTCATAATTTAGGTAGACCTATGCCCACCGGGCACAGCCATCGGGTGAAATAACCTTGTCACTATTGTTTTTTGTATTATATGCTTAAGTATATTTTAAATATTTTCTGTCAGAACTAGCCTCACCGGGTCAAATAAGTTTGTCGTTCTATAAATTAAATATGAGAACATTTTATGTTAAAAGTTATTTTTCTTTAGAGGCTTGAAAGACATCTATTCGAAAACATATTCCATTCATGAAGACAAGTTTAAATGACATGATTTAAAAAGTATTTATGCATTTTTTATCACAGTACTGTCATCACCACAATCTTTATAAATTTACAATACACACAATCTCGTCTGTTGCAGTAATCTTACTGCACTCTGTCGTTTAGGGTTTGCTAAGATCGTCCTTTAATATAGATTTTATCATCAGCTCACTATATGTCCCCACTGAAGTGCTCGGAGCCTTCCCTAAATTAGATGTGACTATGTCATAGTCAACTATAGTCAAGTGCGGGTTGACTTCACACATATCATTGAATTTCTTCTCAGATATGTGCAGCATCACGATGTTTTCCTTCATTGTAAGAACATCAGATAAATGTACATATGTAAATCGAAAATCTACAGGGCTAATGTAACAAATTGATGATTTTTACTTTTTTATATTAAAAGTTACCTCTTAGTTTAGTTAACATGCACTAAACACAAATACACATATAAATGTGTAAATTTGTTGAAGTAAAAGGACCAATGCGGGTCTATTTTCCTATATGTTTGAAACTTTGAGAGTCTCTCCTGTAAAGTTGTCAATTTGTACAATGACCCTTATTTATAGGTGCCATCAATATATTTGTATTATAGAAAATTAATTCGAAGCGTATGTTTTCAGTACATAAACATCAATACCATAGATATTATAACCTATAGATACGTAATCCGGAGCAAAAAACTGAAGAAAGGTCTCTGGAGGTCTTTCCAAATATGAATCGACTCTTGATTAAACTTCAAACTTATATAAAGCACTCCATTTTGATATTTACATGTCATTAATCTATATATATAAAAGAAAGTCGTGTTAGTTACACTATTTATAACTCAAGATCGGTGGAACTGATTTAGTTGAAAATTGATGGGGAGGTAGCTTAGAACTAGGAGACGGACATAGGATAGTTTTTACCCCGTTTTTTATTTTTTATTCCGCGCGGACGGAGTCGCGGGTAAAAGCTAGTTGATATATAAAAGAAAGTCTTGTTAGTTACACTATTTATAACTCAAGAACGACTGAATCGATTTGACTGAAAATTGGTGGGTAGGTAGCTTAGAACTAGGAAACGGACATAGGATAATTTTTACCCCGTTTTCTATTTTTTATTCCGCACGGACGGAGTCGCGGGTAAAAGCTAGTACACAATAAAGTCAATTAAAACATTCATTATTTCGAGAAAAGATTTTATTGACTCTTCAAGTCTGGATATATATAATTTCTTAATATTAACGCACAAATATAGCCCTGTGTTAAATATAAAATATAATAATATGTATTTGGCTTACAGATTATGTAAAATATATTAATTATTAAAAATAATTACGACACAACCTAATAAGTAAATCGAAATAACTGACATTCTATTAAATAACATAATAAAATTTTTAAACATCATTAATAAATTTCAACTAACGGAATTTACATAAAAAGGTTTATTCAGAAACGCTACCGGTTCAAATATTTATTACTAAGTTACTCGTATAACCTAAAAATGTTATCCAAATAGTTATTATTCGATCATTTTAAGTCCTGGCATTTTTACTGATTGTATTCCTTCTGCTTTCTGCGAAGTACTTCAGCGCTTGCCTCCTGGATTGCCTCCCAAAGTTTAGCTTCGGAAAGTATTTGACGAGATAACTCGTCGATCGCATTTTCAGAATCAACCAGAGATCCTAGAGTTTCATCATCAACGTACTGAAAACAGACAACGTATTAATATTAGAACTATAATAGATGTCACCGGAATATGGCCGAATTAGAGACTACGGCTGCGTGGAATTAAAAAAAAACAATGACGAAATAGACCGTTGGCTGGCTTTATACAAACTAACTTATTGTCCGCGACTTCGTCCTCACGGAATTAAAAAAAAAGACAAGTTGTATAATACTAAGTGTACGTCGAGACGTTGCAGATTTTTTTTATATATTGAAAAAGCGAGCGCTTGAAGACGATCCCACCCGATGAAGTGATGATGTGGTCTAAAGATGGTACACGCTAGCTTTGTAGATGCCTATTCACTATACTCTTGAGTAGTACTCTATTAAGTAATTGAAGTATCTCACGGAAACCGTATACATTTTCTGGATCATAGTTAGCCTATGTCTTTTTCCAGACTGTTCTAAATCCTTTTTTTTTTTTTTTTTTATTAAAGTCAGGAAATGCGTTTACGCACGCCTACGCCGGGCTGTGCAATGGCGTAGGGAGTGTAGGACTCGCCGGCCACAGAAGGTGGCCGGAATATCCACTAAAACCTGACTGCCCTCTAACGCATTATGGCGGGCGCCACGGGAACGCTTTAGCTTTCTTCCGTGGCCAAAGACTGTTCTAAATCCTATACCAAGTTTCATCAAGATCCCTTTCTCCGTTCTGGAGATACCTAGCAGTCGGTTCAGTCGTTCTGGAGTAAGATGATAACAAAAATACATCTAAAATCTTGGTATTTATAATATTAGTGAGAAATTCGATTTTATATTACCTGTCTCTGACGTCCGATGTCCTGTGGCATACCGGGAGCGTACTGGGAACGTTTTCGGCCACATCCTAAAAACACAAAAAAATCAAAACCAACTTTAGTTAGGAGGTAAAAAGTTGCCGTCAAGATATCTAAAAATGATAATAGTAATAATACTTGGAGAAAGAATGCGAAGTCAATGACACATTATTAAAAACAGGTTAAATCTCTGATGCCACAATGGGAGGGACTTTCAAATATTGAAATATTCTTCGCGACTTCTCTACTATTTAGAGTAAATATAATGAGTTCAGTAATTTACAAGTTAACTGGAAACTAATGATGAATATCTTTATAATTGTATAAATATAAAGAAGTTACCAGTGAATGCGTTGCAGAATGGTCTCTTCTTTGGTGTCATAATGACGTCATCAGATAATCTGGAGTCGAAGTTTCGCGGTATCTGTAAAAATAACATATTGTGTTCTCTTTCATTCGGTTTCAAATAACGGAGACATCAATGTTTTGTTTTTAAAAGTGCTTCAACAGGAAACCAACATTAATGTTTTTGAACAGAGCTGGGCATTAACTCGTTAATCCGTTAATCGTTAATTAACGAAGTTAACATTTTGATTAACGGATTAACTTTTAAGTTAACTTCAAAAAGTGTTAACGCTTTTGTTAACTTCCGTTAAACTCAACTTCCGTTAATAAAAGTCCGTTAATCGTTAAATTAGAAACTTGAAGACGTGCTGTCATTTTGTTTAAATTACGCGCCACGCCACGCTCGTATGTTCAGCTATGTTGGGCGACTGTCGGCGACTCAAATGGTGAACGAACGAGTTAATAATTATGTGAATATATGTGAAGTTCGCGTGCAAGTGTGTTGTATCAGAGCGTCCGGGAAAAACGTGATGAACAGGACAAAATCAAAAGAAGGTTCGAAATAGTATATTTCATTATGAGTATATAAAAGCACGAGTATGTAATAGCCCACATTCCGAACGCTCTTCGTCTCTGCAATACGCCACTTTTTGAGCAACTGTATTAAAAAACTTTTTTACTTGTGCTTTTTCTTTAGCTTCCAAACTCGTGCGTTCTCTTTCCCAACTGTCAAAATAATGTCTGTTATAAAGAAAAACCAACCACGAAGATTTTACAAAAAAAAATCATTGAAGTTTTTATAATTCATGCAACTATTTCTAAAAAGAAGCTCCTTATTTGTTAGAATATAAAATTTAATGATTTGATTCAATGAATTAGGTTAGGTTTCATTTTATTTCATCTCATTAAATTTCTTTTTCATTTCATATCAATAAAAAATCTACTGAAGACTTGGCTGTTTGGGCATAGTTCCCTTTGCCTACCCAGAATGGGTGAAGAAAACAAAAAAAATCTCTGTTTGTATTCTTTTACGGTTGGCGCCATTTTCCAAACATTTTAGTTAGTTGAGTTTATTGTGTTTTTATTATTCTATTAAATTGCTTCATTTTTTCGCAACTGTATCAAAAATAGTTGTTTAGTACACGTGCGAAACTGTCATTACAACTTGTTCCAACTGTCAACTTGTAGACATTTGTCGGAACTCTTTGCAATGACAGGCTTTCCGCACTCGTAATGAAATATACTATAATGCATTCATACTTGTCTCTAATACTAATGTGTTATAGAATGTATAGTCAAATTACTATTTTAAACAAGTGTCGTCACATAAGTGTAAAATTAGTATGTATAATTTTGGTATGGTTAACTGTTAACGATTAACTTTAACTTGCGTTAAATTGTCGAGAATTTAACGTTTTAACGATTAACGAAGTTAATTATTTAATTAACGAATTAACGATTAACGAAGTTAACTTTTCGATTAACTGTGCCCACCTGTGTTTTTGAATTTCGAATATTATAAGCTTTATGGTGTATTCTTTGCCTTCTTTTTTAATTTAATTAATTATTCAAGTACTTTATTTCAGATTTAACTTAAATTAAAAATAACCTTAACCCATAATTTATTTATTTTTTATTTTATAAAAAACATACCTATATATGAAATACTTACGGTGGCAGAATGGCAGGATTCCATGTACAAAACAGCGATGACAACGAGTAGAAATACGCGGGAAAACGACATCATGGCGGATGACATTTCTTTTTATTTTTTACTAAAGTTGATCTGCGAACAAAAATATATTACGTCATTTGAAATGTATTTCTATAGGATGGATGGACACATGAAGGAAAATTGCTGTGGGATTACTCAATGTTTTATAAATTGATTATTTATATTGAAGAAATCCGATAATACTTGCCCTTTTTCGTGATAAAGTAATTAAAAAAAAATTACTGAATGATTCGAGAATAGTTCAGTGAATATGTTTTTAAACTTACGGCAGTACAAGATTTTTTTAAATACGACATCTAGCGGCTAGTTGATAAATTAAAAATGAAACCTCGCGTAACTGCATATTCACAAGAATTATTAGACTGTATTATGAATAGTGTTAAAATAATAGAATTTCTTTAACTACATTTTGTTTATCAGGTTTAGGGATTCTTTTTAAATTATTCGTTGTCAAAAGGTTGCCGACCTCGTCGCTCACAGCGGGGACCACGCACCCACAGAGAGGGTTGTGAAAAACCTTTTCTTAATATTTTAGTAATGCATTTAAAAATTTAATGCGTCAAACGTTTACGATATTTATTTATATAACGGGCAGAATTTATTTTAAGTTTTAAATTACTTAAATCTAAAAACTAATCATCTAATTTTGTTGGGATAGCCAGGAATAGGTTATATCTCTGGCTAATAAATAAAAAAATGATCTATTCGTAATTTTTTACAAGTGATTAAAATTGGTAATTAATTATTAGATTTTTGGAAAAAGCGCCATCTTGTAAAAATTTTGAATTACTTCAAGGTGGGATTAAACATCTTATGTTACAAGATGGCGCTGTATTATATTCAACTTTAAGGATTTTAAGAAAAAGATCAAAAAACCATAGCTACTAACTTCGTAACTAAAATTGTTGAAATTAAATTTTTCTCTTTAAATAATTAAGAAATAGTATAAGTACGTTAAAACATTTGCCATGTCTACAGCAAACTCAATAAATGTCAAGAGTTAAGTTACGACTTAGAACTCAACAATACGTGTTCTTACTTCTAACTTAAATTCAACTTTACAACTTGATAGTTGAATTAAGTTAACTGTTACTTAATCTAATTTAGTTAACATTTAACTTTCGTTGATAAAAAAAACAGAGCAATTGTCATTTGTTTTTCTTATTTCTTTATTTTTTTATTTACGAATTCGCGAGGAATTAACAAAAAACTTACTGAAAAGACTCTAATTCCTTGTGATTATTGAAAAACATAAATACTAATTTCTTAAGGCTTCGAGAAGTTAGTCTTTAGTCTAACAAGTCTTTCTAGACTGTTACCTCAATTCCATCTATCCATATCAATTCAGACGTTCTGTATTTACGTACTAACATACAAACATTCACATTTATATAGTTATAAACACAATATTAGTTTATTGTAGTACAATTTCCTACAACAGCTATTTTCACCAAATTGACCGCTCCCAAATTGTTCACATTTAGTACATAATGGTATTACTACAATATTTTTAACAGCCATTGTTAAGTTACGTTTCCTACGCAAATCATCATCATCACCCTTATCCCTATGTAGGGTCGGCACAGTATGTACTCCTCCATACATCTCTATCAGCCGTCATATCTGAATTTACCCCCTTCTTACGCATATCCTCTTTCACACAATACATTCACTTTCTTTGGTCTTCCTCTACCTTTATATCCATCCACATTCAATCTCATTACTTTTTTGTTTATATGATCATCATCCCTCCGCATAACATGTCCAAACCACGCTAATCTTCTGCTCCTCAATTTCTTGATAACTGGCGCTACTTTCAAACTTCCTTTAATATACACAATCTTAAATTTATCTTTTCTTGTCACACCACACATCCATCCTGCAAAAATAATTGTAAAGAAACACAATTTATCTATCTATCTATATATATAAAAGAAAGTTGTGTTAGTTACACCATTTATAACTCAAGAACGGCTGAATCGATTTGACTGAAAATTGATGGGCAGGTAGCTTAGAATCAGGAAACGGACATAGGATAATTTTTTATTCCATTTTCTATTTTTTATTCCGCGCGGACGGAGTCGCGGGTAAAAGCGTTATTCATAAAAAATAACAAACAATAAATCCGTCTTTGAAGTCCGGGAAGATAACGAACCAATTGACATCTCGCTTCTTAAAAACGGTTCAACTTGGGTTTAGGAGACCAAAAACGTCCGAATAAAACATATTGTTATCTATGTTTTGCCAAAGATAATGACAGAGATGATGATATGTTTTCTACAGAGATTTTCATCTCAGAAACCAACGTTTAAACTAGGTATTTTATCAGGACCGAAATGTTAAGCAATTGTTACGTTATTTTTGGAACGAAGTTCCTTATCGCGCGTTGAGAAAGGGGGCTAGACGGAAAAAAATCTTACGAAAAGTTGTCACGACACTTTTTGCTATAGTAAGTATGTTAACGATGAATGAGCGCTACTTCACCATGGCAAAGACGTGACAATATATAACGAAAATTCATAGAAATAAAATGTACTTCTTGTGAAGACTTAAGTTTTTTTATTCATAGAATAAACATTGGTTCCTTCACTAATTAATTGAAAGGAACTTCGTTCCATCCGGGTGTCCCAACACACCTCTCAAGTTTTTTTTTGTAGTAAATATATATTTTTTATTAAATTTCTGGTAAACTGTACATCTATCTTAGTCCAAAGTACTTTAAGTAATTTATAAAGAAAACCCATTTAATATCTCAAAAACAAAGCGAGATGTAATGAAAATTTAAAAGCGGAGACATGTACAATGCAAAATTATAATTTCCAGTATTAAATTAAAGAATAACATAGTTATATTGAATGTACTTCAATTGTACGGTTGAAGTAACAGTGTCACGTCAAATTATATACATGGCGACCATTACGATATTTTAATTTTTCAGTTGTTTTGTTTAAATCTTACTAATATTATAAATGCGAATGTTTAGATGGATGTTTGTTTGAAGATATCTCCGGAACGGCTCAACGGATCTTGATGAAATTTGGCGTAGATGTAGAACATAGTCTGGAAGAACAGATATTATGTTTTTTTTTTAAATGCCGCGCGGACGGTGTTGCGGGCGACAGCTAGTTGTGAAATAAAATCAAGGGATATTCTATCATGTTTGTCAGAACGATCATTTGACAATTTAACGTGTGTTTATCCGTCCCTTTATGAATAACTTGGACAAAGGTAAATCAAATTTAAGTTTAACAATTTATAATAATTTTTAGATTAATCTCCTTAAATTGTAAAAGTAAGTAAAATAAAATTAGATAACATAAAAAATAACCAAAGTGATTTAGTTCGTTACTTTAGAAATACTGTACCTAAATTTAATCTCGATAGCTAAACTTTTTATTTGGAAATGGGAAAAATTAACGTATGTTTTATGATTGTGTATAACCCATTGTTTACATAAACTAGAAAGTAACAAGATGGCCACAAAGGTATAGGAAGACTGAAGAAAGTAGTGGATGGATTGTATTAAAGAAGTTATTAGTATAATCCTCTAGTGAGGAGGGAGTGAAGTCAGATCTTACTTGATATGTATGGAGTACGTGTAACAATACTACGTAAGGGAAAGGACAGGCTGATGAGCATACATATGTATGACGAAAAGAGTGTTAGGACATACACGTTAAAAAAATGGTGTGTTTGTATGTGATATTGTAACAAACACATGATGTATTTGCTATGAGGATAACGAAAAAACAATTCCGTTTTTGTGCATAAAACGTGCATAAAGATGTTATTAACTATTGCTGATTTCGACCAATGGGCGAACACTATGTATGAATCTAAACGTACGTATGTTCTAGGTCTAGTACTAATCTAGTACTTACCTCGTGTCCAAGCGACGAGTGAATGCAATCCAGAACGAACCTCCCAGTATTTATATACAGGTCCCGGAGTAAGGGCGGTTTGAGAACAGCGACTGAATGGAATCTCTGTTAGGTATAAATAAATTTATAAAAGTGAAAAAAACGTATTTAATTTTTGTGATATCGGTGACTGTTAACAACAGTTTGCGAATTTACGTTAGGTTACGTTTCATTAATTTTATGAATAAAGAAATTACGAAAGTTTAAAAAGCCTTGTATTGCAAGACGTTATATTGCTTAAATTATTTTGTATATTCTTTGACTATTTGACGTAAATAAATAATATAAATAATTAACACATATAACTAGTATTACTATAAAAAAGCCAGTCGTAATATTTTCCCGTCTGTCAGTAATAACTATTTTATATAGGTTCGACTCCACACATGTCGTCTTCAATACGACATCCCGCAGTCTTTTTCATAGCTTTGGCCAAAACGTCCGAAAATATAAACGTTAAATATAACAACATACTTAATTAAATGCATATAATAATATAACAGTAGAATTCCACTGCGATAACAATTGTATTACATATTAGTTTGTTTCCAAAAGACAAAATAAAATTTTCATCATCATCAGCTTACTATACGTTCCCACTGAGTGGCTCGGAGCATACCCTAAGTTAGATTGTGACTAGGTCATAGTCAACTACAGCTTAGTGCGGGTTGACTTCACACACATCATTGAATTTCTTCTCAGATATGTGCAGCATCACTGATGTTTTCCTTCACAGTAAGAACGTAGGATAAATGTACATGTGTAAATCGAAAAACACAGTATTACATGGCGGGATTCCAACCCAGGACCTGCAGATTGCAAGTCAAGTGCTTAACCTCTGAGCCACCGACGCTCTTACTATACAAGTTTCACTCCAATGGAATTATGCCTTTAGAGTCAATTGAGAATTTTCCTTCTAATATTTTCTGTCGATATTTGGCTGAAAAGCCTTAGCTATTGACGCAATAAAAAAATTAAAACGTCAAAAATTTTGCGGAAAAATTTTAGTTATTTCTGTTTAGACAAAATAGACTATATCCACGTATGTAGAGGAGGAGCAATCTTACTAATATTATAAATGCGAATATTTAGATGGATGGATGGATGGATGTTTGTTTGAAGGTATCTCCGGAACGGCTCAACTGATCTTGATGAAATTTGTCACAGATTTAGAACATAATCTGAAAGAATAGATAGGCTATTTATTATGTTTATTTTTTAATTCCGTGTGTACGGAGGCGCGGGCGACAGCTAGTAATATATATTTAGGCACTTCAAAGATATCAATTTACAATATAAATGGACCATAGTAGCATATCATCAAGTTAAAAAACGAATTTATAAAATTACTAGCTGTCGGTCGCGACTCCGTCCGCGCGGAATTAAAAAAAAAAAAAAAAAAAACTGTAAATCTAAACCATTCTCGAATCTCCACGAACACACACAAAAAATTTCATCAAAATTGGTCCAGTCGTTTAGGAGGAGTTCAGTCACATACACACGCACACAAGAAATATATATATTAAGATTATACGGACCGAAAAACGTGTGAGTTATTTTTTTATATATTACAGCTATTTATTCTGAAGACGTATTACTTTTGCTCAGTTTATTTCGCATCTAGTTCAAATTTCGTGTCAAATTGTTATTGATTTTTTTTTATATGAGACGGATATTTTTTTTACTGTACATTCTAAATAGCCCCGGGTAGGGTACTGACTGCGGACATACAGAACGACTCGCAAGGGAGGTGCACCGGCAATAATCAACGGTGCACCCCCAATGCGGAGCACGGGGGCACTCTGCTCTAGCCATGGTCATTGATACGAACAATACTGTTTATATTTTTCATATTTTTAATTAAAAAAAAAATTGTTTTGTTATTTTTTTTTTATTGATAAATGTATATAAACCTGGCGACTTACACAATACAAAATCGTAACTGTTTATACACAGCTCGCGTCGCCGATATTTGGATCTTTCATCGCCAAAAACAGTCGCTTGCGACCTGTTCGTCAAGATCGTCGTGTCGTGAGAAATATCACTACAATATTCAAGATGGTGGAGCTTTAAAAAGTAGTCACTATACCTGTACTGATTGATATAACTCTAGGATTCAATATTGGTTTCGAAGGTTTACGTTGAATTTTGTACGAAGGAGCTTATTGTATACTAGCTGTCGCCTTAATAGTCTATGTGTTTTTCCAGACTATGTTCTACATCTGTGCCAAATTTCATCAAGATCCGTTAAGCCGTTTTTGAGATACCTTCAAACAAACATCCATCTAAACATTCGCATTTATAATATTAGTAAGGTGACTTTGTAGATGCATGAATGTGGAAAAGAGAAGTTAATGGTCTCTGCCTACCCCTATGGATTAAGGGTGTGTTCTTGTTGTATGATATTATATATACAAGTTAGTAAATCTTTCAAAGTTTATCTTAAGTTTTGTGTTGTTTGTACTTTACGTAGCTTCCATATTGTTTTACATAAACAGATTTTTTTTTGACATTTGATAATTTTTCGTTCTGTTAAATATATATGGAAACCAATGAAATACTTTTGTAAGTCGAGTTTTTCGTATTGAATTTATTATCTTAAATATAATTATTTGTTTATCTGATATTAGCTTTTACCCACGACTCCGTCCGCGCGGAATAAAAAATAGAAAACGGGGTAAAAATTATCCTATATCCTTTTCCTGGTTCTAAGCTACCTGCCCACCAATTTTCAGTCAAATCGATTCAGCCGTTCTTGAGTTATAAATAGTGTAACTAACACGACTTTCTTTTATATATATAGATAGATAGATCTTTTAAGAATACATATAATAATGACATTAGTAATTCAATCCGGATTACGTTTCATATGCCAAAGTACTTAATTTAAAAAAACTAACTGTCAAAATAATGTCAAAGTACGCGGCTAAATTAAATATTATTTTTTTTTTTAATTTCATTAAGCAAAAGATTGTTAGAAAAATCATATTTAAAATATATTCAATTCCACAGATTAGATATAAATATAAATTATGAACTTGGAAACATTTTTTTTTATAATATACTAACAGTTGCCTGCGACTTAATCTGCGAGGAATTTAAAAAAATAAAAATAATCATAACCTTTATTATCCGGAGATAGTGTAGCTTATCCCATGATTGAAAATTTTTTCAAATTGGTTGTGTACTTTCGGAGCATATTTAATTCAAACAAACGAAGAAACAAACAAATCTTTTCTCTTTATTATATTATCTAAGATGTTGCAATTAAATGGTAATTAATTTAACTGAAGAAGGAAGTAAAATTTTAGAAAACATGTATAAATTTTGTACTTTCCATTTCAAACTTCTAAACACCTTGAGGCTGTAATTGTTTGATGGATATTGTATGTTAAAAGAAACATTCAATTAAAATACGAACATTATTTTTAGGTTATTTCTTAACTTATTCGGTCACTCTACATACTGTTTGTTCAGTTAATCTTTAAGCAAAGTTGACAGAAGTTTTTAAAAACTAATAAAATGAATTTCCTCTGCTCAGTTTACAAACACAGACATAAAAGTAATCTTGTTAGTAGTTCTTGACTATAGATAAATGGACTCGACAAACGGCCATCATTGTCCTAAATAAATTCTGCCACGTTTTTTAACAGTTGTCAATTTGAGGGTAAATAAATATATGCATATCGTGCTGTCATTTATGTAAAATTCAAACGTCTCTATTAACGCATATTGATCCAAAAATTTGCACACATAAAACGAGATCACAAGTAAGTTTACAACTTATTCTTTGTTTTTGTTTGACAAAGGAGATTGTACACACTTGACGGGTCCTGTCTCTTAAAAATCAAAGTTATTAGTCGACAATTAGTTAACCAAGTTTAAGTTCGAATCTAATCAGCATTATCGTTTGACAGTTAAACTTTGAGGTTATATTGCCAATTCATTGGTTATTTTATGACTTGAGATAAAAAAAAAAAACATTTCTTGATATCTTCGTTGACTCCATGGCACTAAACATTTCAGTTAAATTATATTATTATTTTAAACTTGCTGTTTAGTAAATTCGTTAGTGTGGAATTAAAAAGTAGCTTAAGTGACTCCATGCATCAACTACCTTCCATTAAAAGACCCGTCAAAATCGATCCTGCCATTTCGGAGACTACCGGAACAAACTTGGCTTTACTAACAGTCAGATAACAAAATTTAAAATTTGGTTTGTCATGCGAGATATGATTATTTTTCATATTATATACAGACCATTTTTAATTTTATTAACTGTACAGATTATAAAATTCGGCATACTTACAGTTCAATAATAAATAATCTATGCATCTATGAATCTATTATTAACAGAAAAGATTTAATTGTGTGTTTGTTTGCATCGAATAGTCTTTGAAAATACTGAAACGATTTGAAAAAATATTTCACTGTTTGGAGGCTACACTATCCTCGAATGACATAGGCTATATTTATTACTATACTAGTTGTCGCTTGTGACTCCGTCTGCGCGGAACTAAAAAACTTTATTAGTAGCCGAACACATAGGCTCTATATATGTTCAGACTATGTTCTATATCTGTGCTAAATTTCAACAAGTTAATTATTAAAAAAATAATGTTCTATTTTTCCATTTAAATTTACGTACTGAATCTTACAGCTATAATTAAACTATAGAAAAAATAATTTCAATACAGAATAAAAAAAAGAAATCAACGTTCCTTCATTAACTCCTGTCATATCCAATAACCGCAAAGTTTTTAAATAACTGCTATTGCTTTAAATAGCTATTTGTCGATAACTGTTATGTAACTTATTATAACATAATTATTTTGTGATAGTGTGAGAGTTTTTCAGGGTGAATCAGTTAGCTATTTATCTTTTTAAATAGTTACTATCTGTCGTCCGCGACTGCGTCCGCGCTCTGTTAAAAGAAAATCCTATTAAAGGTATGAAAAATAGATAGTAGCCGATTCTAAGACCTGAATATGTATATAAAATTTCATAAAAATCGGTCGAGCCGTTTCGGAGGAGTGTGGTACCAACATTGTGACACGAGAATTTTATGCAATACTAGCTGTCGCCCGCGACTCCGTCCGCGCGCAGTTAAAAAATGGGGGGGGGTATGAAAAATAGATGTTGGCCGATTCTCAGACCTACTGAATATGCTCACAAAATTTCATGAGAATCGGTCAAGCCGTTTCGGAGGAGTACGATAACGAAAACTGTGACACGAGAATTTTATGCAATACTAGCTTTTTCCCGCGACTCCGTCCGCGCGGAATAAAAAAAAAAGAAAACGGGGTAAAAATTATCCTATGTCCGTTTCCTGGTTCTAAGCTACCTGTCCACCAATTTTCAGTCAAATCGATTAATCCGTTCTTGAGTTATAAATGGTGTAACTAACACAACTTTCTTTTATATATATAGATAAATGCGAATGTTTGGATGGATGTATGCTTGTTAGAAGTTATCTCTAGAACGACTCAACATATCTTGATGAAATTTGACACAGATGTAGATCATAATCTGAAAGAACACATAGACTACTTATTATTTTTTTTTTTAATTTCACGTGGAATGAGTTGCGGGCGAGAGTTACTTTGATATGTTTAACATGCTTCAACTGATGTTGCTGTAACTTTGCATAATTACTACGACAGATATACTCATTAATATTATCATTACATACTATTATTTTATATAAATAAATTTTAATGTACATATGCCCTTATATATGTATTCCGTTTGATTTTTATACAAACTTGAGAGGTGTGTTGGGACACCCGGATGGAACGAAGTTCCTTTCGATTAATTAGTGAAGGAATCAATGTTTATTCTATGAATAAAAAACTTAAGTCTTCACAAGAAGTACATTTATTTTTATTTCTATGAATTTTCGTTATATATTGTCACGTCGTTGCCATGGTGATATAGCAAAAAGTGTCGTGACAACTTTTCGTAAGAATTTTTTCCGTCTAGCCCCCTTTCACAACGCGCGATAAGGAACTTCGTTCCAAAAAAAAATCTTGTAAAAAAGTCGAAGTTTCACTTTGATCTTTTTACTTTTCTGGATACCCCTCGCTTGTAAGTGTCAAATAGTCGTTTCGTTTTTATACCTTTAAAATTGTATTATATGGGTCTCTATATTTATTTAAAAAATACACTTGTATTTTTTATTGCATGTTATTAACTAAATTAAAACGTAGTTTAAAAAAAAAAGTAAAATTGTCAAATTATTACTTTACCCCTTATTCATAGGAGCCATTAATAATGCACAAACAATAAAACCTCTTTTTGTATATCGGATATTCACTCTTTTATAATTGACAATCAAAATGTTTTTATTTCTGACAATCGTCTGTCAAACATAAAAATTTTCCCGTAAACGAAACACGCCCCGGATTGCTCAGGTAATATTTTTAAATATAACAAATAAATACTGACATAAAAGTAGCGTAAAAACACACGTCACGATCATAATCGGCCTGAGTTCGTCCACTGCTGCACGTCACCATCGCTTGCCACAATGCCCCGGTCCAGTGCCGCTCACATCCAGTGCACTCCCAAACACACATGCAACGAGTTAAATGGTTGCAGGTGCGTTTATTATTTTTAATAAAAAGAGAAGTACAGAAAGAGTATTCAAACTTATCTGATTAAGATAGGGGTTGGGAAGAAGAGGAATTTAATTTGGCCATTGCCACGCACACATCAAACGAATGGCGGAAAAAATTGACTGCGACACTTACTCTCTAACACTTTTAAATTATATTCTTCAATTGTTGAAAGCTCTAGGGCTCTAATCAAAAATCTGTGCAACTTTAAGTTAATATAAAATAACTTTAGAAGGGCCCTCTCAGAATAGTATATACCTTAATAATTGTTTCAGAACCCTAACATGAAACATATAAAAGAAGTATGATTAAACAATAAAAAATGCCTAAATCCAAATCCAGAGAAGTTAAAATAGTCCACTCAGATAAACGTATAGCAAAACTAGATGATGAATCATTAAGAAAGTTGACAGACTCAGATGGGCCCTGTAACGAATGTATTTGCAATCTAATAGACCCTCCGAAACGTCCATTTGATTTAAGAAATGCTATTCGAAGCGCATTCGACTCACTTCAAATGTACACAGATTCAACTGCAAAGTCCCTAGGGATTACATCATCCTCCAATCTAGCAGGGCCCAGTGCTAAGGACAAAGAAAAAGAAAAAGCGAAGGGCGGGAAAAAGTAAGCATTTATCAATTTTTATGACTCCCACGTAAATAATTGTCTGACAATTTTGCTATTTGTACAATATTTTTTAATGTCATGATGAAATAAAATATAAGATTTCTATAGTTTATCGTACAATTGAATTGGAATCAAGTTTAAAATTCATGTAAAATTTAAGTACTTCAATAATTATGTACATTGGAAGAGTTTTTTACTCGGTTTATTCTAGCCTATATATTTTTAATATGAATCCAGTGTATTAGATGCGTAAACCCCTTTTTTTATTCAAACCATGATATTTTTTTCATGACATTTTTTCTAGTATTTTTTGCTTTAATGTAATACGCTAAGTAATTTTGTTGATCTGAAATATTGTTTCAGGAAATAATTTGTGTTACAATGACATTAGAACAATTAAAAAAATTGGAAACTAAATCATTGAAGGGCCTCAAGGAGAACGTGTCAGGGCCCTGCGACGAATGCATATGTGCAATATTAGCCACACCCGCAGACGCGTTAACACGCGGGAATTGTTTCAGAAGATTTTTTTCATGCTTTATAAAAACTAAGACAGCTAAAAATATGAAATCCATAAATAGTGGTACTAAAAAGAAAAAAAAATCACAAAGTAAACGAAAGAATACATCGAAACCAGTTAAAATCACTAAAAGTAAAGGTTATAACAGATTCAAAATAACTAGATGTTAATTTGACAGTTAAATAAAGTCTAATTTTTTAAATAATTATCTCGTGTTTCATTTGTTTTGAACTTATAATTAAAGATCTTAATGAAATTTGTCATAGATATAGAACATAATCTGAAATCGACAGCTACTATATTATAAATTGTCCGTAATGAACTGAACGAATCACTTAATAAATTTGACGATTTACATGTCAATAAATTAAATGTTTGTTTCTATGTTTGTTTCCGTGACTTTCGAGTACTGAAATACATAAACGTAACGCACAAACGCTCAAATAGTTTCACAACTCGAAGCAAATTGAATCTATTTTGTCTAAAACTCGTCAAAACAATAATGACTGTTATAGTGACAGTTCATTGTACGACCATAATTCCTGGTTTACATTAAGCCAGTACAGTAGGACAGTAGCGTTCAAAATCAACGCTGGCATACAGCTGGCATAATGTAAAAATAAAACTTGCGCCAGTAAGCCAAAACAGTCCACTGCAGGCCAGCGCTACTGTCCTCAGTAGTGGCGTTAGGATAGGACCAGATGGAACAAGTGCCCAGGGTGCTGTGCTTAAGTGTACCGCAGGCATCAGAGTCGGATATAAAGGGGGCGCGTGCGGTCTCCCCTATGATGCCTTGAATCTTTGGAAAATTTCTCCTGACACCAAAATCGGGGCACTGGGAATACTAAAACCGATTTTCCGTCCTACTGTACTGGGATAATGTACACCAAACATATGTGGGAAACGAATTTTTTTGTTGTATATACGTTAAAAATATTACTCTCTTAAGTTGAGCAAGAAATAACTTTATTTATTTTCATTTATAATATAAAATAGGGAACATTATTTCTATATACAAAAGCACTATATAAGATAATGTTTTCTTTAATAATAGAGCTCTTGGTTAAATGGTTTTTGTACATTGCTTTTGCATTAGACGACTATTCATTGAATGGTTATTAACACTTTGCTTTGATATCCATTTCTTGAATATAAACGTCTTATGCAAGCCACACACGATGGGTGGACGGAGAGAGAACCGTCTTTTAATACCTAAACAATGCGATTTATACTACCGTTAGAATTGTCGTGTCAAAATGACACTTAACCTATTTAAGGTTATAGTTAATTCGGGTTTGTTCATCTCATCAGCTCACTATACACTGAGGATCTCGGAGCCTAAGTTAGGTGTGACTAGGACATAGTCAACCACAGCATAGTGCGGGTTGACTTCACACATATCATTGAATTTCTTCTCAGATATGTGCAGGTTGCATTACGATGTTTTCCTTCATAGTAAGTTCGGATAAACGTACATTGAAAATCGACCTGCATATTACAAATCAATTACCTAGTTCCTGACGCTTATTTAGTTAAATATTAAATAAATTTATAAATCTGAAACATACATTCATCAGACTGTACGCTGTTCAGTGTGGTCGTGGTATTTCACTGGTCGAGCTGACATTCGTGCAACATGTCGCTGGCGTCTACCACCTTTAAAAGACTTTAATTTTAGTGATATTGCTAGTCTGTCACATATGTACTGGCTAGCATTTGCCTAAAGGTTAAGTCATTAATTTAATGAGAAAAAGTTAGATTATGCAGTATTTATTCACAAATCATATCTTTTAATCAATATTATGGCCATTTTGTAAATGTTATGGCCAGACGACGCTCTCTATCCAGGGTATATAAGCGGCCACCCGGGTGTAGATGGCCGGTTGGCCAGGATGTCCACACTCCCTCCCCCATGATGTGATACCGATGACAGAGTACATGCAATATATTTGAGGATGTTTTATCTGTACAGGACCACCACTGTCACCCTGCAATTTTACAAAACTGTTTAATGATGTTGGTACCCCAATATCCGTGCAATAATTTACAACAAAACACTTTTTTTATAAGAAAAGGTGGCCAACCGGCAGCTGGAACGCCGAGGTGTTCAACGGCGGACATCTACAATACCAGAGGAACCAGAGATGCGTAAATACGTCACTTCTATAAATGGACTGGCTATAAGATGTAGTATTTTGTGCCTATTTGAAATTCGCCATTTTGGAGCTGATGTTGGTTTGTACCATTGCAGATGTCAGTGAAAGTAGATAATCAAATTTTACACATGGCAGTATTGAGTAATCTTACTAATATTATAAATACGAATCTTCAGATGAATGGATGTTTGAATGTATCTCCGGAATGGCTCAACAGATCTTGCATTTTGGCACAGAAACATAGGCTGGAAGAACATATTGGCTACTTATTAGGTTTTTTTTTAATTCCGCGCGGCTTGAGTTGCGGACGACAGCTATTTTGAAACAAGAAAGTGTTACACTTTAGTTTTTTTTTTTAAATTTAAATGAAAATGTTTAAAAATTTGTTTTAAAACGTTGACTCTATATTTCATAGCCTCAGTCATTAGGATGTTTTTTTTAATTTATTTTTTAGGTTATGTGTCTTACATTACAGCTGTCTTTTTTCTTATGCCAATCGCCGAAGCACATCTGCGTTGTTCCATTATAGCCTTGCTTCATATGTCTCATGCCTCGACTGTTAGGTGCATAACTTCTGGAACAGTCTTCGTCAGAAAACTTCTGGAGAGTCACCTAACAAAGAACAACGTAGATTATCAACGTATTTTAGACCAATTTAATCTTGATTAAGTAATAACTTCTATATCAAAAGCGTAAAAACACATTTCTTTATCACGCAAAATCGTAGCAATCACGGCATATTTTTGAAAAATTATCTTTGTAAAACAAAGCTTTATATTTACGACACGCTTTAGGATATATATTTTCACGCCATATAACTTTGGGGGTGAGTAAATTGATAAAATTGTTATGCGAGAAAGGGACAAAAATTACAAGCCAATAGCAGCAAAGATGGCTGCCATGATAACGGCGATTCTCAGCCTTCGTTGTCATTTTGAGCATTTGAATTTAGACATTTGAAATTAAAAGTTTTACGCGATGTAAACAATAAAATAAAAAATTTCTGTGTAACAATTGAATGGAATTTCATGCTGTTGTTATTTTTAATTACCTTTTGTAGAATGTTAGATATTTTAGTTTCTCTAAATACAGTTGTGCCCCATCCGGTGACTAACGCGCTGCTGTCGTTGATTGGGTGACCGTCGTACAAACAAGCTGGCACCGCCAAGTTGTCCAGCATTATCCTAATGTTACCAGTAAATTGTGAAATTAATCAATTTTAAATTTAGATACTATTTACTAATAGTTACTATAGCTACTAAATTGAACTTGCAGTAAAAAAAAATATTTTCAATTTGACGGGTTAATCTAAATTTAATCGTATAAATGTAAAATAAATAAATAGTCATAAAATTGTTTAAACTTTCGTGAGACATTCAATAAATTAAGAAACGGCTTAACTCACGTATGATAGTCCGGTGACGGCACCGACTAGTTTCGGACCCGTCGGGGGTCCATCTTGAGGGCGAGTGTTTATTTTGAGAACTCCATTGCCTGCGAGTGCGAGAGGCCACGCGACCGCGAAGTCGGTGCCGTCGCCGGACGATCATGCGTTGGTTAAGCAGTTCTTAACGAATTTATTAAATAGTCGTATTATAAATTGGGAAATTGGGAAGGTATGAGCTGGATGATGAAAATTGATGATAAAAAAAATGAAAGACTCTCACTCTCTATCAGTCTCCAGTAGAGCGATGTCATTATATTTAATTGGTGAATGATAGTCGGGATGTTTAATGATCCGTTTGATCTTGTACCGCCGTGTGCTGTCCACTGCAGCTGATCTCTCCAGGATGCCGACCTTCGCATCTGTCACCGGACCACTGATACAGAATTTAATAAAATGTTTTTAAAATTTCTATTAGAAATTTTTTTTTTTAGAAAAAAATCAACAAAATTTTATGAAGCTTCTGAACTAGTATATAAATATTTTCTAGCTGTTTCCATGCACCTTCATCTGCATGAAATTCCATTCGTTTTTGTTACACAGTAAAATTTAGTTTTAATGTTAACATCGCGTAAAATTATCAATTTTAAACGTCAACATTCAAATGCTCAAATATCAATGAAGGTTTTCGCTATTGGCTGAGAATTACCGTTCCCATGGCAACCATCTTTGCTGTTACTGTCTTGTAATTTTTGTCTCTTTCCCGCATTACGATTTTTTTTAATTTACTCACCCCTAAATTTAATGGCGTGAAAATATATAACCTAAAGCGTGTCATAAGTATAGGGCTTTTTATTACAAAAATAATTATTCAAAAATATACTGTGATTGCTACGATTTTGCTTGATAAAGAAGTGTGTGTTTACACTTTAGTACCACTTAGTATTGGGGCTATAGATTCTGTAAATTAACTTGTGCATATTTTACGTCAGAGTAGAACATAAACCTTTCCAATCCAGCTCATTAAAAAAACGACCAGCGAACCTCCTTTTGGATTCCAGCGAACCAAGATACTAAACCCAAGGTTTTACTTACAATTCCTTGCTATAGATGCAATGTCCCGCTGTGAGGATGAATCTCTCGCTGACCAGGATGCCTCCGCAGCCCCAATTTTCCTCTGATGTACCATTAGCGTAGCCTAGCAGAACCTACAACATAACAGAATATTCACAATTCACGAAATTGAGAAAAGTGCCATGTAGTTTTCGAATTAGGAAACATAATTTTTATAAAATTTCTTTTATACTATTTACATTGAAAATCCCAATAATTTAACTTGTATTAAAACATGTTTATGTTTCTTTTTTTAATAAGAATGAGAGTGATTTACTTTGAAAATACCCTTTAGTTGTCAATAACGGTCAATTTCAATTTTAAATTTAGCGCCATCTTTTGTCTATTTTTAAAATTCACATTCGTACGTAATTCGTACGTCACACAACAGTCGCGTCGCTATACTGACGTCATCGCCGGACATTTTTAACTGTTCGTACGATTCCGACTTACGTCTAAATGAAGCATAAAAATGATAACCTTACCATATGAGGAAATTCCCCTTCATAAGCATCTTCTCCGCCAATAATCAAACTGTCCGGTTTTCTATTACACAAATTTAATCTTATCATACCTCCTGAGGGAGTATTACTTTCTCTACAAGGATATATCAACTTGTCCTGGTATTCTAAACATTCTGAAAGAAGTAAAGTGTTTTTTTCAATCTTTTAAAGGAACGTTGAGGTTAACCTGAAGGATGTCACTGTAAATTAAATATAAAGTCAAATTAAATCGTATAAAATGTGGTCCTAGTACAAATATTTGTGCATAATTTTACTGAGGACGATACTAAGGCGATTCTCACATATTCGTACCTGTACTGGACTGTACTCCGACTAAAACATTTTGAAAATGCATTGTAATTTTATTTGAATAGGATTCATTTTGACTTACTGTCCCAAGCTTTGCGTCCTGTTCTCTCGGCTGTCAAATTCCTAGCTATCGGTTCACATGTAGACATAACTGGGGGTGGCATCGTGCTGAAATGAAATTATTCAATGTACTTTTAAAAGAGACCTGCTGGAGCTACAAGCGATGGACTGGCAGGAGAAGGCACAGGACAGGCAACTCTGGCGATCTCTTGTGTCGGAGGCCAGGATCCACTTTTGGTCGCTGCGCCAGCGGAGTAAGTACTTGAAAAAGTCTGGATGGGATTCAAATCTCGCACCATACGAATATGTTTTTTTAAATGTCAGGCGAAATTTCTAGACTTGGTGCGCACCATTCTGCGCCCATGGGCGGTCGCTCAACCGCGCCTTAACCTAACGCCGACCCTGGCTAAGCTTGCATATATGATTCAGGACAAATTAATGGCAACACACGACCATATAATCTCTAGATTGTTACATTTTGACGCTGTGTGTTAAAATTGTAAGATTCCTTAAGTTAGAAACAATGAATTAACTTACGTCCGTAATCTTGAGAAGTAGGCAGAGATTACAGACCTCTATTTGGCGAGGTTCTGACACATTTCTTTCGCTTCTTCTACATTTATACATCTATGAATAGCTCAGTTTCGGGTGCTCTTAATAAGTTAGATAATTAAGTGTCAACTTACCCAAGGGGTGTGTTCGATCCGTATGAAGTGCCTTTAACTCTCTCGACGCAACAAACCTTACCTTCATCTCCTATACACATCTGAAATTATGATAGTTTTTTTTAGCAAACGTTAAAAAAATATACAATGAATGAGAAGCAATCAAGAGCTGACAATAAAAAGATGAAAGATGGATGAACGATGCATCTCGCACATATCTGAGAAGAAATTCAATGATATGTGTGAAGTCAACTCGCACTTGGCTATGGTTGACTATGACATAGTCATACCTAACTTAGTGTAGGCTCCGTGCCCCTCAGTGGGGACGTATAGTGAGCTGATGATGATGAAAAGATGGGAAGAGGATGGGTAGAATGGATAGAATGGTTTCCCCTGTACAATAAAGGTAGGATGTTTATGTACCGTTTTGTTTACTTTGCTGTTTAAGCGAAGTATGTAGCCTACTCGTTTTCCACCTTTGACTTTAAAAATATAACATGTACTAACAAAAGTGGTACTTTCCGAAGACTTCTATTTTGTCATAATTTTCTAACAGATGGCGTCAGAAGTAAAATTTTTAGTTAAATGAAGTTTTCTAAATTTTTTTTTCTTTTTTTTATATCAAAAGGTGGCAAACGAGTAAACGGCCACCTGGATTCGCCGAAATAGCGAGGCGACCGTTGCCCATAGACATCCGCAAATGCAGATGCGTTGTCTACCTTTAATTAACGGAGAAGGGGACGCACAGAATGAGGATATTTCACCTTTCTATGCGTCCCCTCTTCCGACTTCTAAACCGGATTCTAGTTTAAAATAGTTTTTTTATGTATATACACTCATGGGCACAATTAACCGGCCACCTACATTTTGTCGATTTCTTTAAAATTCTTTGGTAATTAAATGAATTGTGTTATAATGGCTCATTGGGTGAACCTTTACGAAAACAAATACAACATGTGTAAGTTGTGAAGTGATTTAATTTAGACAAAAAAAAAAAAAAAATAAGAATATGCCGTTTTCTTGGAAACAACAAAAATTAAAAAAAAATCTTAATAAAAAAAGTATGCCCTAAATTATCGCACTAGTAATGTGTATTTCCTCCTCTAGCCCTAATGACCTCTTGTAAGCGATTTGAAATCCCTTCCAGTATGTCTTGGATGTCACTTTGTGGAATGTTCCCCCATTCCTCAACGGCTGCAGTTTTTAGGTCACTGATGGTCGTAGGAGCTGGTGTGCGACTCCGAATCCGTCTTTTTAGGTTGTCCCATACATGCTCTATCGGATTCAGGTCAGGACTCCGAGCAGGCCATGGTAAACGCTGTATATTCACGGCATCCAAGTAATTTGTAACAATTCTCGCGGTGTGAGCACGAGCGTTGTCGTGCATTAAAACAAAATTATCGCCAATGAATGGCCCAAAAGGCATCACATGTGGTTCTAGGACTTCTGTTACGTACTTGTGAGCATTAACGCTGCCTCTATCAAAGACGACCAACTCTGTACGGGCGTCGTAACAAATGCCACCCCATACCATTATCGAGCCTCCCTCGTAACCCACTGTTTCGACCACAGCACATTCAGCAAACCTTTCACCGCAGCGTCTATACACACGCTGACGTCCATCAGGACCTCGTAAACTGATTCTTGATTCATCAGAGAAGAGAACTGCCTTCCATTGTCCAAAGTCCAATTTAAATGTTCTCGAGCAAATGCAAGTCTAGCTCTTCTGTGAGCTGTGGTCAGTTCTGGGACTCGAGCTGGTCGAAATGATCCAAGACCCTTCTCTGCTAACCTTCTCCTTATTGTTCTTAGGCTCACACTTACATTTCGTACCTCAAACAAGCGGTTGCGAGCGTCTGAAGCTGTCGTGAACCGATTTCGAAGAACGTTCGAGACGATGTAACGGTCATCTCTTTCTGATGTACACCTTCTGCGACCTTGCCCAGGCCTCCTTGTGTAGGAACCAGTCTCTCTGTAACGCCGGATAGCATCTTGGATAGTGGTTCGTGGATATCCAAGCATTCGTCCGATTCGACGCTGGCTGAACCCAGCGTCTGCAAGTGCCACAGCTCTGGCTGCTCCAGCTGCGTCCAGTGGCATTTTTTTGGGTGTAAATGATAAAAGCCCTCCAATACTTCGGTTTTATTCGAATAAAGAGATTACGAATTGTTTTAAAACAAATGTACGCTTAACTTTGAATGTGAGGCAAGACTGTCAAATTTCGACTAAACTGATTACTGTTGAATAAAAGCCCCAAAAGTAAACAAAACACTGGTATTACGGTTTTGTTTATTTCAAATATACCCACTTATGAAGTTACGCCTAGTAGTCAAAGTGTAAGGTAAAGTAAACAAACGATATGCGTTTCGAGATGAGTGGACGGTTAAATGTGCCCATGAGTGTAGTATAGTTGTATATAAAGATCAATTGAAATTACTGTACCAAAGTCCAATACAGTAAGAGTAATAAATTCGTAGAGTAAAATGTATAAGAAAGCTGTAAACATTGTAAAATATAAATTCTCTCTTAGTCGCTCTGATGAAAAATATTCAATTACCTGTGGTCTTCTTTTATATTTCCTGAAATCGTCAAGAGCAGTTTTACAATCAGCCAGTGGTTTGCAAACACCGCTTTTGCCATTTTTTGTGCAAACTGAAAAAAAAAAATCACTTAAAATTATATAGAGAACCAAAGCTACTAAATTCATAATTTTCCATCAGATTATATGTCTTGTCAGTTTGTAAACCAACCAAGGTTACATCAGCATAAAATTGTAAAAATGTGTATAATGTTGAGTTTACACACCGGTGTAAGCTCAACATTATACCTACAAAATATTAGTGATGCAAAGGAAGTGTCTTAGCTGAACCAGAAACGGAAATAGATGTTAAAAATAAATTTTATCGGAAACGGAAACGGAAATGGATGCGGAAACAGAAGTGTAAATAATATGAAAAAAAAACATATTTACAAATACAGTCAAAACCGTTTATGGCGACATCGTTTAGAACAACATACCGGTTAAATTGACCAAAATCAAAGGTCCTGGCTGAATGTTATATACATATATTTCATATTAATACCTGTCACCGGTTGTTACAACTATCGGTTTTTACGACTCAATATGAGTAGTCCCTTCGATGTCGTTATAACAGATTTTGACTGTATACCTAGTCAGGTCATAAATTCTGTAACATGCTTAATATAAAATAACTTGACAGTTTACTCCAGCAAGATATTACGCGCTTAAATTCACGAAAAAGTACGTAAACAAACAAATGCGACAAGTGCCGAAAGGCCGCGCGCGGACTGTGCGTCTCGCGCCACGCTTTTTCAACTCTCAGCCGTCGTAAAGTTCCGTTTGTATTTCCGTTATGAAAAGTTGCGGAAACAGAAACAGAAACGGATGTTGAAAAGCGCGCGGAACTTCTGCACTTGCGGAAACGGAAACAGAGGTCCGTTGCATCACTACAAAATATCAACGCTTACGTAAGCTTACGTAAGGTGACGTCACCTCACTACATCTGACACTTGATTTGGTAACAAAAGCGCGCCATACGCTCTAAATGGTCAAAACTAATCTTACTAATATTATAAATGCGAAAGTTTAGATGGATCGATGGATGTTTGTTTGAAGATATCTCCGGAACGGCTGAACACATCTTGATGAGATTTAGCACAGATATAGAACATAGTCTTGAAGAACACGTAGGCTACTTATTAAGTTTTTTTTTAAGCCGCGCGGTCGGAGTTATGGGCGACAGCTGTTAATGTCTAAAACTAGTGTATTCAACTTTAGTGCAATGGAAATTCAGAATTGAAATACATACCGTCTCCTGACACAAATAAAGTAGCAATTGTTAATATAATCAATATTACTGCTTTCATCCTTTATATGTTAATTTCAAATAAATATAATCTGGAAATTAAATAATAAATCAGATTAAATATTTATTTAATGCATAACTAGATATAGCCCGCGTCTCTATCGCAGCGGAATTGAAAAAACAACGTAGTAAGTAACCTATGTGTTCTTCCATACTATGTTCTACATATGTCAAATTTCATCAAGATCCGTAGAACCGTTCCAGAGATACATCAGTAACAAACATACGTCTAAACATTCGCATTTATATTATTAGTAAGATTTTTTTTTACTCAAACAAAACAATAAATATCAAAATGTTCCGACAACCGGATGTCATAGAATTAATCAAAAGATGAGTTAAAAGTCACGAGGTTACAAATATTATAAATGCGAATGTTTAGATGGATGTTTGTTTGAAGTTATCTTCAGAACGACTCAACGGATCTTGATGAAATTTGGTATAGATATAGAACATAGTCTGGATGAATACATGTTTAAGTTTTTTTTATCCGCACAAACAGAGTCGCGGGCGACAGCTAGTTATTTACAAATGATATTTAAATCTTATTTTCCATTTATAAAAAAAAATGGTTTTTTTTTGGTTGTAAAAAAAATTTGTGTATAACTTGAAAAAACTTACCTTGTAACTTAGTTGTAACTTTATTTAAGCACTAATGTAACAATGTATGACCTTGAAAGCCAATTTTTGATACCTATATCAGATATCGTTCTCAAAACGACTGACCGATGTTACTGCGTTCAAGTATATTACATCATATACATATATATATATATATATATATACATATATACATCATTGACCTCTAGATATGCGTAAGTCATCTATGAACCGATTCAAAAGTTCAGATCAGAAAGACTTGAACAGTTGAGTTGGAACTCAACAATTAAATTGACAGCTCACAGCTTCTGGTTATGTATTAACTAGGTGCTTTAGTCCACGACTCCGTAAGCGCGGAATTAAAAAAAATAATTAGCCTATGTGTTCTTCCAAACTATGTTCTACACCTGTGTCATATTTCGTCAAGATCCGTTGAGCTGTTCCGGTGATACCTTCAAACAAACATCCTTCTCTAAACATTGGCATCTATCTATATATATAAAAGAAAGTCGTGTTAGTTACACTATTTATAACTCATGAACAGCTGAATCGATTTGACTGAAAATTGGTGGGCAGGTAGCTTAGAACCAGGAAACGGACATGGGATAATTTTTACCCCGTTTTCTATTTTTTATTCCGCGCGGACGGAGTCGCGGGTAAAAGCTAGTTTATAATATTAGTAACATGAGAGCCGATGAACCGCAAGATGCTTGGTGACTCGCAGTTCGCAGCTCGAAACAAATCATATCATTATGCAGGTACAAATTGAGTTGAGCTGTGTTTCACTGATCTGTACACATATATCAGCCGTGAGCTGATCTGCAGGTCATCCATTTTAGTTTAATTACCCCCGGACTATAACCTCTACAGAATGTCGTTGGTTCAGGGGTTAAGCACTTGACTTGCAATCTACAGGTCCTGGGTTCGAATCTCGTCATGTACAATGTGTTTTTCGATTTACATATGCACATTTATTCGACGTGCTTAAGGTGAAGGAAAACATTGTGATGCTGCACATATCTGAGAAGAAATTCAATGATATGTGTGAAGTCAACCCGCACTGGGCTATAGTTGACTATGGCCTAATCACCCCTAACTTTGGGGTAGGCTCCGAGCCCCTCGGTGGGGACGTATAGTGAGCTGATGATAAAGATGAACCTCTACATATATCCGTTGGACTGGTAACATCTTAGAAATTGCAGCTTTTACTTCTATCCAATTTAAACGCGCCTGTTGGTGTTACTGACCAATTCCATCTCTATTATTAGTTCAAATCTTCACCACAGCTGGCGACACTATTGCGAAAACGGAATAGGAACAATATACCACGGCTTATAGCCTGTCCAATAGAAAATAGGAGTTATTCATCTATCTATCTATCTATCTATATATATAAAAGAAAGTCGTGTTAGTTACACTATTTATAACTCAAGAACGGCTGAATCGATTTGACTGAAAATTGGTGGGCAGGTAGCTTAGAACCAGGAAAAGGACATAGGATAATTTTTACCCCGTTTTCTATTTTTTTTTATTCCGCGCGGACGGAGTCGCGGGGAAAAGCTAGTTTTAAATAAATAATTTATGCCCACTGTCAGATAACATTGTGGTTCTTTAAATGCGTATATGTTTAATATTAATAATTATAATTGCACGAGTTTAATACAAGAATGAAGATAACAAGGTTCAAAGAGTAGTCATAATATGTTACCTATCATTTGAGAATATCGACAATTTATAATATGACAAAGAAGTATTTTACCAACTATATTGCTGTGACAATACATACTGACATCTCTATCGTTGTCTTTGAGAATAAAAGAGATATTGATATGTATTATAAATATCATTACAGTCGAATTCTTGGACATATTTTTTTTATATTGTAAAAGAACGAAGGTTGATAGAGAAGTTTTTGCTGAATGCAGAAGGTCAACTGCATAGACCAAGGATTCTCAAAGTGGTCGATATTGAACTTAAAGCATTGCTAATTCTCACTCTGTCTTCTTCTATTCAGCTTAGTCAAAATGAATAATAATATTAATGGCGGTACTCCTGAGCACGGCACGTATTGTGAGGAGGTTTCTGTCTCTGGAGGCCTAGCCGCCGTTAGCTTGGGCCCAAGGCTCCGCTGCCGGCGTATTTAGATTTTTTTATATTTTTCTAATAAATATTGTTTTAGATTATATTAAGAAAAATGTATAAAATCAGAAAATAAATAAATAAGTGAAATAATAATAATAATTGATATTAAAATTAGGTAATTTGACCTTGGGGTCTGTGGTAACGGTTTATTTTGGAAAAGGGGGTTGTCCAAAATAGTTTGGGAATCCCTGGTTTGGATCGTGCTAAAAAATACGTATGTATATTTTATATAAACATTTGTAAAATATACTAGCGTTTTCCCGTGATATCGTACGCTCGGAATTAAAAATAATCTACTAATAAATAAAGACTATTTCACCCTTGGAAAGTGTAGTTACACAGTATTGAAAGCATTCATCGCTTACGTAGGCTAAACTATAGGAGCTACATAAAAATGATGTATGAAAGAATTGTAGCTCTTTAAATGTCCTAAATAAAAGTCCGTTATAGCATATATCTATCTTTTATAGTTTTCTCACAATAACCATTTTTTCCATAGAAACATCAATTGTGTCAAACGGTTCAGTCGTTTACGTTATAGGTCACAACAGAATTGAAATATACATACAAACTAACGTATTGTCAGTTCGTGTATAAATCACTCTTATAAATAGACAATCCTATTTTATTATAGATGATAAATTAACTATAATCATTGGCTACAGATTAAAACAACAATCACGATTCAGAAAATTCCAATCGTGCTAATATTTTAAATGCGAATGTTTAGATTTTTGGAACGAAGTTCCTTATCGCGCGTTGTGAAAGGGGGCTAGACGGAAAAAATTCTTACGAAAAATTCATAGAAATAAAATGTACTTCTTGTGAAGACTTAAGTTTTTTATTCATAGAATAAACATTGGTTCCTTCACTGATTAATCGAAAGGAACTTCGTTCCATCCGGGTGTCCCTTCACACCTCTCAAGTTTTTTTTTTATATTACAAGGAGGTAAACGAGCAAGGGGCCACATGAATTCGGCGAAATGGCAAAGCGACCGCTGCCCATAGACATTCGCAATTGCAGATGCGTTGACTACCCTCAATCTACGAAGGAGGAGACGCACAAAAAGAGAATGTTTAACCTTCCTATGCACCTCCTCCTCCATCAAATCCACCTACCCTTCCCACCTTTTTCTTATAAAAAAAGGATGGGAAGGGAAAGTGGACTTAGGCCTCCGGATGATGGATGTTTGTTTGAAGGTATCTCTAGGAAGGTATGTATTAAATTATATCAAGTTGTCGCCCATTTGTCGAAATCATACTTCAGGTTACTATGTATCCCAAAAACGGCTTACCGGATGTTGATGAAATTTGTCACAAATGTAGAACATAGTCTGGAAGAACACATAGGTACACAACAAGGTACATGACGGGATTTGAATCCTGGATCTGCAGATTACAAATCAAGTGCTGAACTTAGTCACCGACGCTCAAACATGGCTGTACACAACGTAAGCATTCAATATAAGTTTTGAAGATTTAAGTACATTACATTGTGGTACAAAGAGCACGGTAGAATTCTACTGCCGTCACATTAATAAAACTGGTAGTCAATGGTTTATTAAAAATAGTGAGTTATAAAAAAAGCAAGAATAATTGCAATGGAATTCTACGGTCTTTGAAATAACGCTTTGTTTACTCCAGAGATTTACAAAGTGGTCAATATTGAACTTAAAGCATTGCTTATTCTCACTCTGTTTTCTATTGACCTAATTCAGAATGAAAAATCTTATATATAAAATTCTCGTGTCAAGGGGTTCGAACTTGAACTCCTCCGAAACGGTTTTCCCGATTCTCATGAAATTTTGTAAGCATATTCAGTAGGTCTGAGAATCGGACATCTATTTTTCATACCCCCCCCCCCCCCCCCGCATTTAGTTTTTTTTTTAACTGCGCGCGGACTGAGTCGCAGGCGACAGCTAGTAATAATAATAATAATTGATTTTAAAAGTAGGTAATTTAGTTATGTACCGGTCTGTGGTAACAGTTCATTTTGGAAAAGGGGGTCACTTGTCCAAAATAGTTTGTGGATCCCTGGATTACGCAATCAAAAAAAAAACAAATTCAAAGAAAATTATTTATTTTAATATAACCAGAGAAATTTTATTTTGGGTTCTGATAATGAGATCAGGTAGTTGCTATTTCATTCAGTTTGTCAATAATCCAGTCGTAGTACTGATAGACAGCTGTGTACGTGGTCACTGATTCTTTCGTAGTTAACGCTATACCGGCCGCGAAGTAAATATCGTCCGTTTGACGTAACTGAGGACGGAGAAAAGATATCATTACCCTGTCCTAAATTATCAGCAGAGTATTTATTTTATAGCAAAATATGGCAAAGAAAACGATCTCGAAATCTCTGATGTCTGATGTCTGATGAATGTTTGCCTAGACTTACGTTAATCTAGTTTAGAATAGTAATAGTTTTAAAATAGACAATGAACTAAAAATGGAAACTATTTTAGATAGGTATATGGAAGAGATTTCATATTCATTTCGTCTCCTGTCAAATAAAACAAAGAACAAATGCAAGATTAAAAAAAGATTCTTCTATTACCATCAACGTCGAAGTTAGATTTTTCGTTAGTTTATAAACTGACGTTACATACCTCGTCCTGACAGAGTAAAGCCTCTCCCTTTTGAGGTACGTAATCGTTTAATGGCGAGACAGAACAGATCTGACCTAATGCTGATCTTATGTTAAACGACTCGCATTTCTTAGGCAGCGGCACAACGGTTGATATCTGTGGATAATGTTTATTAAGGAAAACCTACAGCACTCAAAGACGTTAAGTAGTCATTAAGATATTCATTTATCTTATCTATATATATAAAAGAAAGTGGTGTTAGTTACACTATTTATAACTCAAGATCGGTCGAACTGATTTAGCTGAAAATTGATGTGGAGGTAGCTTAGAACTAGTGATGCAACGGAAGTGTCTTACCGGAACCAGAAACGGAAACAGATGTCAAAAATAAATTTTAGCAGAAACGGAAACGGAAACGGAAGCGGAAACAGAAGTGTAAATATTAAAAAAAACATATTTACAAAATTTTTTTTTGGTAAGAACAGTTTGTATTCGTTTTTAATTTATTAAGGCATTGGATATCGGTGTCCTTCATCCTTCAATATATGTATTTTACTGTGCTGCAATAAGTTAAAATACGTTTTTTTTTTAAATTTATTTTCAGGAAACAAAATTACACTATTTACAAATTAATGTTCGCCAAACCACTCGTGTTGATAAACGACAAATATATTTCTTTATTAATACATTCACTGCTGACCACTCGGATCCGAGTGGGCAGAGCTATTAGTAGCGGCGCCTCCCCCTCGGATCCGAGCGGGGAGCCCGTTCACTTTGTAGTAGCCAGTAAGCCGCCGGCGTTTGAAGCGAGTCCATGTTGCTTTGTGTGGCCACTCTGGCAATATAGTCAACTAACGAAAATGAGTATTAGTTTCATTCTTACAGTGTTGTAGTGACCACGTTCGTACGGAGACAAACATACAAATATCTTGTATCACATGAAGCTAAGGCTGAACTTTGTTCTGTATGTATATTTTTAAATATATGTATGTCCTGTATGTGTGTGTATACGTGTGTGTATGTGTGGGTGTGTATGAAATGTTACAAGATCTTGAATCAAGAAGATAAAAGCTTGTTTTGATTAGTATCCTTACATGTTTTACTCAATATTCTGGAATTTGATGAAAAACTTGACTTTGTAAAAATTTTGTAACATATTAGTACACAGAAATGCGATCGATGAACAAATATCTACATATAAGTGAACTAAACCATTGCCATCCCTAGCGCTCAAATGCAAAAAATGTGTTTTTTATTGAAATAATTATGTTCCAAGATACTAAATAAAAATTCACTATAAAAAGTTTTGGCTCCCAGCTGTTACCTTTTTTATTTTGTAAACAGTGAATGTGTTAAGTATCAAATACACCTAATCTAGATTAGAAAAAGATATAATTATTAGGCGTCGGTGGCTCGTGGCACTTGACTTGCAATCTGCAGGAACTGGGTTCGAATCCCGCCATGTACCAATTTGTTTTTCTATTTACATATGTACATTTATCCGACGTTCTTACGGTGAAGGAAAACATAGTGATTATGCCTGCACATATCTGAGAAAAAATTCAATGATATGTGTGAAGTCAACCCGCTCTGGGCCAGTGTGGTTGACTATGGCCTAGTCACCCCTAATCTGGGGTAGGCTCCGAGCCCCTCAATGTGGGATGTTTAGTGACCTGATGATAATAATGATGATGATATATTACATGGTTATCACTTATTCAAAAGTACATTTAATAACTCGTAAGTATGAAATAGTCACATTTTGCCAGTTGTCAAATTTTATATGGACAACAACTAGACAGTTTACTCCAGCAAGAAAAACTGATTGTTTCAAACAGCGCGTCTCGCGCCGCGCATTTGGATCTCTCAGCCGTCGTAAAGTTCCGTTTTATCTCCGTTATAAAAGTTGCGGAAACAGAAGCAGAAACGGATGTTGAAAAGCGTGCGGAACTTCCGCACTTGCGGAAACGGAAACAGACATCCGTTGCATCACTACTTAGAACTAGGAGACGGACATAGGAACTTTTTTTTCTTGTGTGCATTTTTTTATTCCGCGTGGACGGAGTCGCGGGTAAAAGCTAGTAAACTATAAATGTAAATTAATACCATCTTATAAATGCGAATGTTTAGATGGATGTTTGTTTAAAAGTATTTACAGAACGGCTTTTTTTATATCAGAAGGTGGCAAGCGAGTAAACGACACCTGGATGCCAAAATAGCGAGGCGACCGTTGCCCATAGACATCCACAAATATAGATTCGTTGTCTTCATTTAATGAACGGAGAAGAGGACGCCCAGAAAGAGGATGTTTAGAGGTCCCCTCTTAAATCCACTTCCCCTTCCCATCCTTTCTTAATAGGAAAAGGTTAGGAAGGGAGAGGACTAAAATTAGGCCTGCTGAAGTAGTCTGGAAGAACACATAGGTTACTAATTAACTTTTTTTTATTTGCGCGTGTACGTAGTCGCGGGCGATAGCTAGTCAGTAAAAAAACTCCTTTATTCCGTTGTTAATACACTATTTACAGCTAATTAAATGTACGCAATTAATTTCGTTGTTCCCCCGTCTGTAATACGTCATGTACTATTTTCGCGCCTAAATCTACCGTACTTTTTTATTATCTTTTTTATTTGATTAGGTAAAGGTGTTTTCTATGACCAGTTTAATATTAAAAAATATTACATATTTAAATAATTATCTGTTTTTAAATTACGTTTGTAATAAATGTACATAAATTATTATTATAAACTGTCTAATTAATGTACATATTTTATTACTCTTGCGACTATTTTATTAGCGCCATCTGTTGATAGAATTATTGACTGATCAACAAACTTATTGTATACTAGCTGTAGCACGCGACTCCGTTCGCGCGGAATTAAAAAAAACATAATAAGTAGTCTATGTGTTCTTCCAGACTGTGTTCTACATGTGTGACAAATTTTAACAAATTCCTTTTAACCGTTCCGTAGATAATTTCAAACAAACATCCATCTAAACATTCGCATTTATAATATTAGTAAGAAGTAAGATAACTTGTTATTGCCCGCTATAGTTTTACGTACGGAATAAAAAAAATATACATACATCATATAGCACCTATAAAGGTAGAGGAAGACCAAAGAAAGTATGTATGGATTGTGTGAAAGAGGATATGCGTAAGAAGGGGGTAAATTCAGATATGACGGCTGATAGAGATGTATGGAGAAGTACATACTGTGCCGACCCTACATAGGGATAAGGGCAGGTTGATGATGATGATATATCACAAGGGTATAATGTACCTATCCAACAGTGTAACAATTTTTCAAATAGGTTCAGTAGTTTTGGCGCACATTCGATACAAAAAAAAAATCAGTGTGGGATCGAATCCAAAACATGTAGACAAGAGTTTAACCCTTGGCACTACCGAAACAGTACTTCATTAGCTTATATTTCATCCAAGAGTTTGGAACCTACACTTAGGTGGGAGCAATTTGCGTACAGCCCGATGACTAGAGGCTGGAGGTCTAATTTTAGTCCTCTTTCCCTTCCAACTCTTTTTTTATTAGGTGAGGATGCGAAGGGGAGATGGATTTGGTGGTGGAGACGCATAGGAAGGGGAGGTATCCTCATTCTTGTACGTCACCTTCTCTGTTGATTAAAGGGAGGCAACTCATCTGTATTTCAGATGTCTATGGACAACGGTCCATTTGCTATTTCGGCGAATTCAGATGGCCGTTTGCTCGTTTGCCGCCTTTTGATATAAAAAAACCACTTAGGTATGACTACGACATAGTCAACCATAGCCAAGTGCGGGTTGAGTTGCTTGTATCTTTTTTTATTTCAGGAATAAACCCTCAAAGGATACCTTGTCTTATGGAGGAAAGATAGGGTTATGTGAGAATGCACCGGGTCTAATGTACCTTGTACTTACATACGAGTTATTATCTGATATAGTGACGCATGTTGTAGCTGGTAATGGCGGAGTGGCGGACAGACATACAGGGCTGGTCCAGCTTGGCGCGCGCTGAGACCGGCTCAGCACCACCAGGGCGATGTCGTGCTCATGCTTCTTACCTTAAACAACACATATTGAAGTCTTCATGAAAAGGTCATATCTGTTTAAAAAATTAATTACACAAGAGCTAAAATAAAAGAATAAAAAAATGACAAATGTCAATGTCATGTCATATAAAACCAAAATTTTAAAATCCTTAAAAATTACAAAAAATTAGTTTTAAAATGTATTTGAAAGTGTAAACTATTGGAAACAGGCACAACTAATATGGATTAACATATCTTTGTATTGACTTGCCATTTGGTGCTACAAATACGAGTACTACTGCCTACACAACCCAGCCAAAGATTGGTCACTTACCACTGAAGAGACTTAAACTTATATTCGGCGGTCAACAGGATAAGTGTGAGAAATTGTTATTTATCGTAGTCACACGGAAAAGATCTACACTATGGGTCGATTTCTTTTCTTGTTCGTCCTGTCAGGTGGCGTCAGAAGTTTGATATCTCTCAGTGAATTAAGTTTTGTAAGACCAATGCAAGACCGATTATCAAAAATATAGAGATGGTAAAGAATAACAGTACCACTATATATACGGGGATCAGTAACTACAGCGACAAGAACTTAAAGTTTTTCTATTTATAATGTATTCTTACTTGTTTTTATTTTTGCTTTATTTTGAATTCATTTTATATTATATTTAATTTTAACAAATTCCTCCCAAGTAGGGTTGGCGACAGGCAGGCGGCCGGCCGTAAAAACTAAAGCCAAAACTTTAAGGTTTTATAACCTTGTGTGCCGACCCCACGTGAGTAGGAAAAGGCCAGGGAGATGATGATGAATTACACAAGAGCGTCAGTGGTTCAAGGTTCAAGCACTTGGCTTGTTGCAGATTTTGGGTTCTAATCTCGTTATGTAATGTGACGTTAAGGTGAAGGGAATTCAAAGATATGTGAAGTCAATTCATACTGGGTCAGTTGACTATGATCTAGTCACATCTAACTTAGGGTAGACTCCGAGGCCTTATTGGGGACGTATAGTGAGCTGATGACTGACTGTCTCGTGTATGAAATGTTATAGTTTTAGATAACTTCTGACAGGCACTAAGGAAAATCTTTCAAAATATTCAGTTAGTCAAAAAAATAGTTGTACAGATAAATTTTGAAGCATTTCCTTGCTGCATTTCTTCAAGTGAACTCTCAACCTTATTTCCCGCCATCGTATAGGTTACCCCCAATGGGTGTGTCGTGGACCAAAGGGGATATGGAACAATTGGGAAACCACTACCTAATACCATCATAAACCTTCATTTCTCGGTTGTTCCTAGATTTGTACCCTACTAAACTCTAACCTTCCCACGACAGTCCCACGAACCTGCAACCACGTGATCAAACCTTAACCATTAAGCTATTGTAAACCAACTTACTTGGTGTATAAGAAGGGTGGTTGATGATGGAGCGTACATCGGTGACGTCATTTTTATCCTTAAAGAAGCTGACAACTACGTCATCAGATGTCAAACCCTGCAGACAGCTTGCTGGCGTCATCACTACCTCAGATCTTTCCCCCACTACAGTTCCCGCACACAATACTTTATCGTCGCCATATTGTTCCTTTCTGCGAACAAGTCATACTCTATGACACTTGTTTACCAAAGATTATAAAAATACAGAGAGGTCGGAAAGAAATGTCACAAGGGTACAGTCGGTGAGGGTTGTTTGGTGTTTTAAATAAATAGTGTTTACGTACCTATAAATCCAAGCTCTCCAAGGATATTCTTCTATAAGTACTGAACGGACTGTAGACTTGCTCTGGGTCTTTCCATGTACAGAGATAAAGTTCTCTGTTTTCTTTTTGCCACAGGTGCCATCACCTGACCTGAATTATAAGTATTTGAAAATAACAAAACTTAAACCTCTAGCTGAAAGGGGGTTTGCTGATTGTGGACTTCCTAACACACTTTAGGTACATCTCTAAAGATAAAGTTTTCGATTTTAATTAAATTGGAAGAGGCAAATGACATTAGTGGATTGGGTACGATATAAACGTCTCCAACTGTACCTGGTTGACAAATTCTCTTGAGGTACACAGCAGACTGTCGAAACAGTTTTACAATCAGCACTCTTCAATCTGGAACATAACCGTATTGATGTAGTAAGTTTGACATCTTTAGTCGTTTTCCGAAATGTCATTTTACAATTATAACTACAATGTTATTGGTCATAAAAGTAAAAGTTATAAAATTAAACTTATTATAACAAATTCATATAAATATTATAAATGCGAATGTTTAGATGGATGTTTGTTAGAAGTTATCTCCGGAACATCTCAACAAATCTTGATGAAATTTGTCACAGATGTAGAACATAGTCTGGAAGAACACGTAGGCTACTTATTAAGTTTTTTTTAAATTCCGCGCGGATGGAGTAGCGGGCGACAGCTAGTAGGTTATATATCTAGGAAGGAGGTATCGCGTGTGACAAGAATAACTTTAAATATGTTAGTGGAAGTATGCACTATGACGAGAACTGAACTGAAAAACTGATGAATAAACGGTTAATATATTATTTTAACAAATATGAAATTCTATCCCGCTCACAATATGGATTCAGACAAGGGAAATGTACACAAGATGCAATTTTAGAATTAACTTCAAAAATAACTGATGCTCTAGACCATAAAAAGAAATGTTTGACCGTATTTTTGGATTTAAAAAAGGCCTTCGATACCGTCTGTGTTACCACCCTTATCAGAAAATTGGAAAGACTTGGTGTAAGGGGAAACCAGTTAACCCTACTACAAGATTATTTAAGCAACCGTACTCAAAGGGTAAAAATAGGAAAATACATTAGTGATGATCTCAAAATATCATTTGGTGTACCACAAGGCAGTGTTTTAGGCCCCACCTTATTCTTAGCGTATCTCAATGATTTGTGCAACCTAAATCTAAATAAAGGACACGTTATATCGTACGCGGACGATACAGCATTAGTCTTCGTTGGGGATACTTAGGAGGAAACACGTAGTGCAGCTGAACTTGGTTTGCGCAAAGTAACAAAGTGGCTTAAATATAATCTATTAACTCTAAACACATCAAAAACCAATTACATATGCTTTTCAATCAACAACCGTACACAACCGTTAAACTTCAATATAAAGATTCATGACTGCAGTAACGTGAATAACGACTGTCTCTGCCCTAGTATTGAGCAAGTTGGTTGTACCAAATATCTTGGACTAATGATCGATCAAAGATTATCTTGGCACAATCATGTTGAATTATCTACAAACAGAATACGAAAACTGATTTGGATTTTTAAAACTATCAGAAACATAGCCTCTAGTAAGCTTTTAAATCAAGTGTACATGGCTCTTGCGCAGTCGATTCTGACATACTGCATCCCTGTTTGGGGTGGCACTAACAAAGTTAAGCTCTTAGAGCTAGAACGCAGCCAACGATCCCTAATAAAAGTCATGTACCATAAGCCCTATAGGTATCCTACGAGATTACTTTACGCTGACAGCAAGTTGTTGAGCATTAGGAAATTATACATACTACACTTGTTAATAACAAAACACAAATCAGTTTTCTATAATTCTAAATTGGATACTAGAAGAAGCAAAAAAGCAATCAATGAAGGTATGGTAAAAACATGTTTTGCTTGGCGTCAATATAAAAAACAATCAGAATACATATACAATAAAACCAATAAAATTCTAAATATGTCACATTTGAACCTACATGATTTAAAAAATATTGTTACGAATTGGCTTAATCAACTAGAATATGATGAAGTAGAAATGTTACTTAACGCACCATAACAGACACATTCAGAAACAATATAGACCAAAATACTCACACTACTAGTTCCACGCATACACTTTCATGCACTTGCAGTTTAAACGCACACAACACAACACAACAAACACGCGCGCATTAACACTTAAAAGCAAACACACATGCAATGTATTAGTCTAAGTCATAACGAAATGTAACAAAATAAAAATGTATAAAATTTCATATGTTATGGAAGAACGGGGCATCCTGACACAAGTATGTACTTACTTAAAAGGGTGCCTCAACCTAAAATTTGTTTGTAATAATTGTGTTTTGAAATAAATAAAATTTATTATTATTATTATTTATTATTATTACAAAAAAAAAGATACTTACTTTAGTTGTTTCGCTTCAGATTTATATGTTTTAAGTCTTTCATCTTCACAGATATAGCATTCGTAACAATTATCATCTAATTCTCCCTCTATACCTCCGCAATTCGGATTATCTTTTGGAACTAGAACGAACGGAATAGGCTAAAATATGTCTGGAGGGCGTCTCAATCGACTTAATCCATACGGCACTAACCTTTATAAATGGACTGGCTATAAGACGTAGTATTTTGTGCCTATTTGATTTTCACAATTTTGACGATGATAGTAGCGGATTTTGATAGTGGTGGTGTGAATTCGAACCAATAATATAGATTGAATTAACTGTCACGTAAACATCAGGTATGTTTTTTTTTATAATTGAGCGGCGCCATGCCGCCCTCTCGTTCTCCCCTGGCGTGAGTAAGCCAAAGACTTTGTTTTTCTTTATTTTTTTTAAAAACTAATTTTACAAGTTTTCTTATATTCTGTTTAACTTTAATACATTTTTAATCTAATTTTAATGCTAATTACGAATAAAATTAAAACAGTATATGATTTTGCAATAAATAAAATAAAATTTAAAACATCAGGAATGTTTCAATCCATTTAAACAGATCGGTGTCTCCACACAACTCGCTGTTTGGAAATTCTGACGGCAATATGGTTATAATGAAATAGGCACAAAATGTCACGGCTTATAGCCTGTCTATAAATGGTCAGTGGTAATTTTATATTCAATACTTACTTTCTTCGGTAAATAATGCTTCTAATTTTACTTCAGCTTGTCTTATTCGTATGTCTTCGGCGTATATAAAAGCGGCCAGTATCAATAATAACCAGAACCTGAAAAAAATATATTTTTACTAACAGTCACCAGTCTTTATTATTTATGGTTTTTGTTTTTTTTTTAATATAAGTACCGCATGCATGTCATTCAAAGTCCCGTTATAATCGGTCAAGGCGTAAAAAACGCGAACTTGCGGACATAGAAAAGTTTCTAAATTTACTACAGTCAAAACCGTTTATGGCGACATCGTTTAGAACAACATACCGGTTAAATTGACCAAAATCAAAGGTCCTGGCTGAATGTTATATACATATCTTTCCTATTAATACCTGTCACCGGTTGTTACAACTATCGGTTTTTACGACTCAATATGAGTAGTCCCTTCGATGTCGTTATAACAGATTTTGACTGTATTTTGTTACAAATAATGCAGGAAATACGAAAATTTTATTTTACATGTTAAAACTTACTTCATCTTCGTTGTGTTAAGAAACTCGTAGTATTAAGTTATCTTTGGTAATTCTAAAAAAAAAAATGAGATGTAAATATAAAAATCGATAAATACGACTGAATTTAATTTTTACACTCAGAGAAATAATAACAATTTAATAACATCTAACAAGTAAAAGACGGTTCACTCGTTTACGCGGCACAACTGAATTGACATTCCCCTATTATACTAAAAGAAAATAATATTTTACCCAGAATGTACTTCGTTGAACTCCAAGGTCAGTAAGTTATCTTAATAAAAAAAATGGCAAAACTTTGCATCGGGGAATTTCTGTACAGATAACAAATGTGCCATTCCAAAATCATAACGCTGATAAAGTTATGTGACCTCCAAATTGGTAAAACAGGTTTTTTTAAATCTTATAAAGTGGCAAACGAAGAAATAGCCATCTAAAATCGCCGAAATAACATAGTGAATGCCCATAGACATCCGAAATTTTTTGATGCATTCATCAACTCACTATATATCCCTAGCGAGGAACTCGGAGCCTACCCTAAGCTAGGTCTAACTAGATCATAGTCAACCACGCTGGCTAATGCGGGTTGACATCACACATGTCTTTAAATTTCTTCTCAGATATGTTTTTTTTTTTTTTACCGTTGCTCCTGCTGCTATTGCTCTTGCAGCATCCTTGTTATCTAAGATGATCTATCTTTAAATAGAGTTAATCATAGTTTTTTTTTTTTTTAGTTTTTTTTTTCCATTTCAAAATTTTATAATGAGTGGTCCCAATCAAACGCTAATCGACTATTGTTACGTTAGTTGCCTATATGACATATCTCAGATATGTGCAGCATCACGATCTTTTCCTTCATCGTAGGAACGTCGAATAACTGCATATGAAAATCGAAATCACATTGGTACATGACGGAATTAGAATAAAGGATATGCAATTGCAAGTCAAGTGCTTAACCCCTTTTAAGAAAGCTGCCCTCCGACGCATTATGGCGGGGCCACGGGAACGCGTGAGCTTACTTCCGTGACCCCGCCTGCGTTGTCGCCCACGGGGGGGGGCTCCTCTCACATATTTGTGGGGCGAAGGGCAGCGGCGAATTGCCGCCTCCTTCGCCCCACTCTACGGCGTCGGAGCGGGGGCGCCAGAGGGTCTCTCTCGCGCTCCCGCTCCTGTGCCTCCTTCTGCGAAATCACTTCTTCGCAGAAGGAGGCAACGGCGTCCCAGGACCTCTCACTTCCTAACATGGCGCGTATAACGCCAGGAAGTGAGAGGTCCCCACCTATCGTCGCCACCAGGGTGCGGCGCTCTTCTGTCCAGGCGCAGCACACTTCCAGTGTGTGCTGCGCCGTATCCTCGTCGTCGCCGCACCCATGGCACGACGCCGTCTCCTCCCTTCCGATCCGACGCAGATACTGTCCGAAACAACCGTGTCCGGACAGCACCTGCGTGAGTCGGAAGGTGAGGGACCCGTGGCCCCTTCCGCACCACTCCGGGAGCTGTGGGCGGATGGCCTCTACTGTGCGGACGCCATATTCGACGTCCGCTAGGCCCTCCACCCAGAGCTCCATGGTCCTCCGCTAAGTGCTTAACCCCTGAGCCACCGATGTTCCCTATGCCTACTGCATTGCCTATCTTTAATCGACGCAGGATGAGACGCACAGATAGAAAATATTGTCCCCTACTATGAACCTTCTTCTTCGTCATATTCACATCCCTTTTAATTTAAATTAGGCCTCTTGAAAGCACACTCATCAGACTGTACGTGGTATTACTTCCACTTGACGCCTATCTTCTGTGATGTCGTGGTATTACTCGTGGAGGTATTTGTTACAGAAAATATCTCTTACTAGTTGTTGCCCGCGACTCAGTCCGCGAGAGAGTAAAAAAATAATAATATGTATTCTTCCAGACTATGATCTAAATCTATGCTAAATTTCATCGAAATCCGTTGAGCCGTTCCAGAGATACTCGTACCTTCAAACAAACATCATAGCTATGTGACTAGCAAGTAAATTTATTTTCTATTATGCGCATAAATAAATAAAAGGGAAAATCTTTAGACCAAAAGTTGAAAAACACTTTCGCCTCATTAAAAATAACTAAATCAAAATAAAATCTACTTGTAAATAAAAAACATACTAATATTATAAATGCGAATGTTTAGATGGATGTTTGTTAGAAGTTATCTCCGGAACGTCTCAACGGATTTTTGAGCAAATTTACAAATTTACAAATTTGTACAAATTTGGCACAGATGTAGAACATAGTTTGGAAGAACACATAGGCTACTTATTACATTTATTTTAATGCTGCTCTGACGAAGTCGCAGACAGTTCTTACATAGTTCTTATAACAAAGTTGTTTTTTTTCGTTCGAAATAACTTGGTCCACTTCATCACATAATCTGTGCCTTCCATGTTTATCGATTCGCGGACTTTCCTTAAAAAGGTGAACAAAGTTATCTGTTATTTATTAATATAATGAAAATTATATACATACTTACATTTGTACATCACAGAATTAATCATTTAATATCAACAAATTGACCCTGAACTTATAATCAAAACCGGTCTGTACCTACGTCTTTGTTGTCCAAACGAATAAACAAAACTAATTTACAAGATGTGTAAATAAGTTCTTAGAGGGTACAATAGTTCAGGTCATAGACTTGAACCGTTGAGCTACAGCTCAACAATTAAATTGACAGCTCGCGGCTCAACATCATCATCAGCTCACTATACGTCCGCTGTAGGGCTCGCTACCCTAAGTTAGGTGTGACTAGGCCATAGCCAACCCAGACCCAGTACGGGTTGACTTCACACATATTGAATTTCGTCTCAGGTATGTGCAGATTGCATCACGATGTTTTCCTTCATAGTAAGAACGTGGGCAAAATGTACATATGTAAATCGAAAAACACATTAGTACACGGCGGGATTCGAACCCAGGACCTGCAGATTACAAGTCAAATGCTTAACCCTTGAGCAAACGAATCTCCTCGCGACGACTATGTGAGCCGACGAGCCGCAAGCTGTCTATGCAAATACAAATTGAGCTGAGCTGTGCGCCGGTTCGCTGATCTGTTCTACAGATGTGTTGTGAGCTGATCTGCAGGTTATCAATTTTAGTTGAGTACATGACTATTAATAACATATTTGCGTTAATCGCGAAATAGCAGTAGCGTTAAACTACTTTAATATAACAATTATTATACTTGTCAGACATTTGATGGTGTTAACTTCGCGCGAGTCGCTGCGCAGAACACAAAGGTGTGTTGGGTCTTGGGACAGATGAGTTTTTATGCATATGTCTATCTTTATCTATATGAGTGACGCATTTGGGGCGCACCGGAAGGAATGAAGCGATGTACTCTCATAAAGGACTTCGGACATCGAACGGAACACATAATAACGTTTTGTAGATAATCAAATCGTAAGTTCGTTTGATTCTATTGTAAAATAGACTTTAACATCTTATACTTAAGATTCGAAATCAATGCGCTTGTGACATAAGGAAAATTACCATCAGAAATGTGCTATGCTAAAGTGAACGTTTAGGTATTGTTTTTAGATTGTTATTTATTACTAGCGGTAGCCCACGATTTCGTTAACGTAAAATTTAAGGAAGCCTATAACATGCTCGCATGCATTAGCTAACTTCAAAGTACCGTCAAAGTCAAGTGCAACCGTTACTCATTTACGCTATTCATTTTAGAAATATTGTAATAAAATTTTATTATTTGATTATTACTTAAAGTAAAGACGTTTTATGTTGTTTTTTTTTTTTTTGTTTTTGTTATCAGAAACGCTGATACGTTTTTATTTGGAGATTTTCTTTATATGTTTACATCACGTGTATAAAATATAAATTTTCTATTTTCGATATCTCATACATACAACTCCAATTTTAATATGATTCAAGATCTGTGAGCAGCTGTGAAAAATGTTCTCACTGACCTCTAAATACTATTGGACAGGCTATAAGACTTGGTATTTTGTGCCTATTTGATTTTTGCTAATCTGACGTTTGATTTTATAGGTTATTTTTTTTTTAATTTAAAAACAACTGCATAGCATCCTTACAGTATACAACCAATTTGACACTATATTCATTTTACATAATAGTTTGCACAATAACATATTTTATAATAACAGTAAATAACACATATACATACATAAATACATAGATAAACAGTGCAAGAATATATCAACGCGTGACAACGCATTGGAGGAACTAATTAACAGACTTAGTTGACAGTAATATCAACTGGCGCATTTAATTTGAAGCAGTGACCTGTCCAAAGGGTATAAAAACCAGTGTATGGGCGTCGCCAAGGTTGGCCAAGGGATTCTCTAGAGAAAAGGAAAAAGATGCGCTCCAAAATACTCAGATGCCCACAATTCACATAGATAACTTAAAAACTACTTGTTAAACTAAAAAACTACTATTAATTTAAATCACATATTGATACGCGTATCCTGTGGGAGAAAAAGGAATGTTACTTCTTCTCGGTCAGTTGTAAAGATTCGACGATGCTGATAATCTGAGCTAGATCTGGGGGGGGACACTAGCACTAGATCTAGTTTAGATCAATAGCTGGCGACGCTCTTGGATCAATAGGTCACATCGAAAAATAAAAAATGCTTTATTTTTATTAAATTTTATTACCAACAAAATATATAAAATACAGTGTTTCCGGCATTTTAGAGAAAGCAAAGTAACTTTAACTTTTTCATAATAAAACAAAGAACAATTTTTTTTTATTTCAGTCAAATTTATAAAAATAAAAATTGAGCCAAGTTATGTATAAATAAAGAGATTCGAATATAATACAAGTTATAGAGCAGACATTACGAGCACTTTACTGCATATAGCGCTGTCAAGAGTGACCGAAACTCTACCAGTAGTAGAGTTTTTTACGTACATTTTAGTTCGTAATGTCCTGTCTATTGATATATGTGTATGTATATCTTTATTTATAAATTACTAGCTGTAGCACGAGACTCCGTTCGAGCGGAATCAAAAAAAAACTTAATAAGTAGCCTATATGTTCTTCCAGACTATGTTCTACATTTCGTAACAATTTGATGTTTTTATTTTTTTTGCATTAAAAGCTGTCTCTAAACTTGTGCTCACGAAAATGGAAGAGAACTTAACCTACAAAATCTTACTACGATTTATGGCCAAACAATGCTCTCAATCCATGGTACATAAGCTGAAACCTTTGTGTATATTCCAGGTTCTCCTACAAAGCCACAAGCTCTGCCAAAAGATGTCACACCTACTAATGTATACATGCAATGTATTTTTTGATTCTTCAACTGTAAAGGACCGCCACTGTCACCCTGGAAGAGTGTTAACGGCATCACCTCACTATCAGATACATCAGGTGGCTCAGGGTTTAAGCAGTTGACTTGCAATCTGCAGGTCCTGGGTTAGAATCCCGACATGTACCAATGTGTTTTTCGATTTACATATGTACATTTATCCTACGTTCTTACTGTGAAGGAAAACATCGTGATGCTACACATATCTGAGAAGAAATTCAATGATATGTTTGAAGTCATCGAGCCCCTATATGAGCTGATCATCATCATCAGCTCACTATACGTCTCCAGTGAAGGGCTCAGTGCCTACACTTAGAATTGTAGGTCCCGCAACAATATTTGTTGGGTGGACGACCACACAGAAGACAGACGTCAAGTGGAAGCAATTCCAAGTACAGTCTTATGAGTATGGTGCCGAAGGTCTAATTTAAGTACTCATTCCCTTCTGACCCTTCTCTTATTAAGAATAGATTGGAAGGGGAAGTGGATTTGGTGGAAGAAGGGACGCATTGGAAGGGGAAATATCCTCTTTCTGTACATCCCCTTCTCCGTTGATTAAAGGTAGGCAATGCATCTGCATTTGCGGGTGTCTATGGACAACAGTCGCCTCGCTATTTCGGCGAATTCAGGTGACCGTTTGCTTAGGTGTGACTATGTCATAGTCAACCATAGACAAGTGCGGGTTGACTTCACACATATCTTTGAATTTCTTCTCAGATATGTGCAGCATCACTGATGTTTTCCTTCACAGTAAGAATGTCGGATAAAAGTCAAGTAAACCCCTGAGCCAACGACGCTCTCTCATCATTTTGAAGCTGGTTTATAGCTGTGGTGTGAATTCAAAATAATAATATAAATAGAATTAAATGTATTTTGCGTCGCAATCTCGACGAGTTGAGAGCTGCTAAGATATCTGAAAAGAACTATACTAAAACATTTTCTTTACCTGACACGTATCTTTAGATTTTTCTTTGTCTCCGTAACATATTTGTGTGTTACCATTGAAGCCGTTCAACATAAGACGTGTTGGCGGGAACAATATGGCGCATTCAAATTCCGAGAATTTGTTCAATATCACCTGAAAAATATTGATACAGTCGAGGAATTTAATTTGGTACCCATTACAACATTTAGAAGAATAGCAGATGTCACATTTTCGGTTTTTAAATAATGAAATTTATTCCAGAAATAAATTGATATATAGGTACAATTCATTAAATAATACAAACACTACATAGACATATAGAGCAACGGACGTCATTAGCGAGGGGAGGAAAGAAAATGGCGGACGTCACCTCGCCCACAATTTATATACGCTTTGTTTTAGGCTGAGTTCAGAATTAATCCAACAATTTCGTATTTTAAAGAGAACAACAGTATTATGTTTTGTTGTTACTGCAACTTAATGGATGGATATAAAGTTTTGTGGAGATAGAGACCTCAATATCTAACGTTTAAACCCAAAATATATGTTCTACGATTTTCAATAAACATTATCCCTATGTAGGGTCGGCACAGTATGTACTTCTCCATACATCTCTATCAGCTGTCATATCTGAATTTACCTCCTTCTTACGTATATCCTCTTTCACACAATCCATCCACACTTTCTTTGGTCTTCCTCTACCTTTATATACATCCACATTCAATCTCATTACTTTTTTGTTTATATGATCATCATCCCTCCGCATTACATGTCCAAACCACGCTAACCTTCTGCTCATCAATTTCTTGATAACTGGCGCTACTTTCAAACTTCCTTTAATATACACATTCTTAACTTTATCTTTTCTTGTCACACACATACATCTTAGCATACGCATCTCAGTTACATGCAATCTTTCATCTGAAACCAAGGTCCAACATTCAGATCCGTACAATACGACAAGTCTTACAATCGACTTGAAGATCTGTCCCTTAAGTTTTAGTGGAATTCTTGGATCAAGTCACAAGTCGCCACTTCATGCAACCTATTAAGAAGCATCAAAGAAAAACTAAAAGAGTGTTTCTGTAGTATTTCTGTCATACCTTCTGTAAGATATCAGCACTGGACCCTCTGTTCTGAGTCGCGCCCCAACCAGATGCGAGCGCGCGCTCGTCTCGCTCTGACATATCTACATGCAGACAAGCTGGTACCACTTTGTCACTTAATGTCATTCTAAAATGCGAAATTATAAAGTGGTGAGAGCGTCCGTGGCACTTGAGTTGCAATCTCCAAGTCTTGTGTTCGAATTCCGACATGTACTAATGTGTTTTTCGATTTATATATGTACATTTATCCGACGTTTTTACGGTGAAGGAATACATCGTGATGTAACCTGCACATATCTGAGAAGATGTCAACGCGGTTCGCCAACCGTCATGTTCCGTCTTCCAAAATGGTGAAAAGTGAATTGCGGAGATAGTTTCGTCACACCAAATGAAGGTCCATAATCTCTGTCTACCCCTCTGAGTTACAGGTGTGAGTTATGAGTGGCAGACACCATCAACATCTGTTGCAGTGATCTAACCCAGTGAAATACAACGACCACACAGAAGACAATCTGATGAGTATGCATGCTGGAGGCCTAATTTTAATGTTTTTACCCTTTCCGTCCACTTCTTATAAAGAAAAGATGGGAAGGGGAAGTGTATTTGATGGAGGGATGCATAGGCAGGTGAAATATTCTCTTTCTGAGCATCCTCTACTCCGCCGGTTAAAGGATCCAAGGTTAAGATGAATCCTAACCAGGGAAAGCTATCTAAAAGCTATTCAAGTTATCCCTGTGATTCATAGAATAACCGGTACGATGATAGAAAATACAGTTGAGGGTCCAGAAGTTGAAGAAATCCAGCAATAGAAGGTTTATAAGAACAAGTAAGTGGAACACCTGAAACAGTAACTGTGCATACTTTGCCTACATTTAATCAATTGAAGAGAGAACGAAAAGAAAAAAGATATTCGAGTCCTCCATCAAATCTATTTCCCCTTCCCATCTCTTCTTTACGAGAAATGAGAAAGGGAAAATGGAACCAAATAACGCCTTCAGCATACAGTCATCAGACTGTATGCGAAATTGCTTCCATTTCACGCCTGTCTTCTGTGTGGGGTCTTCTTAGTATCTGGTCTTTAACAATAGGGGGTATTAAACCGTAATGCTTACTGAGGTTCAGTTTCCAGTAATGCGATATCATTATATCTCATCGGTGGCTTATATTCTGGATGCTTTATGATATTTTTTATCTTGTAACGTTGAGATGCGTCCACGTGTTCAGTCTTACTCAGGATTCCAACTAAAGCGTAAGTCACTGTACCACTATAGAAGAAAAATAAACAATTTACCTTGAACTAGTATAGTAAATGGGTAAAACACTCACGTAAATGTCGGTGTCGGCACCGACTAGTTTCGAGTCCATCGGGGGCCTCTTATCAGGGTGAGTTGGACTAGTATTATTTCGCGGACGCGGCACGTAGCTCACCTTTCGGTGTCGGTGCCGACACCGGACATATGTACGAGAGTGTTTTAGCCGTTTTCTATATTAGTTAATGATAATGTCTGACGAAAGTTTGAATTATTTAATTTACCATGAATTTATCAGAACAAAATCCTCTGTTTTATCAAAGATGACAGGGACGCTATGATTTGTACAGATATTTTGATCTTTTGAACCGACGGATAGAAATATTTGTATCGTCAATTTTAAATACAATAACTTTCAAACTTTCCAAAACAAATCCATAGATAATAAATAATATTATCAGCTAGTGAAATGTGTTAATATAATTTCTCATTTCTATTGAATTGACTACACAAGTATTGAAATCTATGACTTGGTAGTTATGACATAGGGTTCATTTATATTACCAAAGGCAGGTGTACGCCTCCCATTTGTTATTTGTGAATAAAAGTGTCTATCCAATTCACAAATTTCTAAAGTAGATAGAAGTATCTATCATCTTCATCATCTCCATGACTTTATCCCACTCACATGGGGTCGGCACACAAAGTTTTTTAAACCATAGAGTTTTGGCTTAAGTTTTTACGACCGACCGCCTGACTGTCGCCAATCCTAGGGGGGTTATAGGTTATAGGTATATCCATTTTAGAAATTCGTGAAGTAAATAAAAGTGTCTATCCGCTTTAGAAATTTATGAATAAATAATAGTGTCTATCCACTTTAGAAATTCGTAAATTAAATAAGTGTCTATATACTTTAGAAATCTGTAAATGACTTCGTTTGATTTTTTTTTATTGCAATTTTCAGATTTTCGGGTATACACGATTTCACGATTACATAAAGATTCTTACAACTGTCTGCTTGAAGTGCAATGTCCCGCTGTTAAGATGAAGCGTTCACTAATAACAGAACCACCACATTGCCACTCGATTGAATTCACGCTACCGAAGCCGAGAAGTGCCTAAGGGATATATTAAAGCTTTTAAAATTTAATGTGTACTTCTCCTGAGTGTCATTATAGATTGATGTTTTTTTTTGTTTTTTAATTAATAAATAGTGTTGCTATCTATAGAATTCAATTTATTTTGTTGATGTCCGTCGACGGAGCATTTTATATACACTAATGCAATCGAAGATGTCTTACAAATTCGAACTTTGTTTTTTTTATAAGAGAAGTGGGCAAACCAACAGCGGGAACTCCAAGGTGTTCATCGACCTTACTTACCTTACTTACCTTTATTCTTTTTGGAAGTAAAAACCTTACCATGTGCGGGAATTCTTTATCACCAGCGTTCACTCCTCCCACCACAAGCTGATCAGTTCTATGGTTGCAACGATACGTGCGCCCCTTCTCACCAGATAGTGAGTTACCTTTCACACAAGGATATACTAGTTTCTCCTGATATTCTATACATTCTGAAAACAAACATTGTTAATTAAAAAACTTGAGAGGTGTGTTGGGACACCCGGATGGAACGAAGTTCCTTTCAATTAATTAGTGAAGGAACCAATGTTTATTCTATGAATATAAAACTTAAGTCTTCACAAGAAGTACATTTTATGTCTATGAATTTTCGTTATATATTGTCACGTCGTTGCCATGGTGATATAGCAAAAAGTGTCGTGACAACTTTTCGTACGAATTTTTTCCGTCTAGCCCCCTTTCACAACGCGCGATAAGGAACTTCGTTCCAACATAAAAAAATCCAACTGATTATTTGATTCTTGGGGAAAGAATACAAAATTAATAATACCGCAATTCAAAATTGGTTGAGTTCTTTAAGCTATAGTCAAAGAAGGACATCTGTGCTTATGAGAGGCGCTCCTATCCGGTGCCTTTTGGAGGCCTAATTTTAGTTCTCTTTCCCTTTCTGTCCTCTTCTTATTAGGAATGGATGGGAAGGGGAAGTTGGCGGAAGAGGGGACGCATAGGAAGGGCCTCTTTCTGTGCATTCCCTTCTACGTTCATTAAAGATAGGCAAGGCGTCTGCATTTGCGGATGTCTATGGACAACGGTTGCCTCGCTATTTCGGTGAATTCAGGTGGCCGTTTGCTCGTTTGCCACCTATTGATATAAAAAATATCGTGGCAGATTCTGTCAGAATATATATAAAACCTACTTAGACATAGAAAAAGACGTAAAAAACAAATTTACGTGACATATAAAGTACAAAGAGGATCTTGTGACTTTTTTTTTTCGTTGACTTAGGGGCGCTAGTGTTCGGTCATAATTTAATTTGTCACTTAATTTAGCATAGATGTAGAACTTAATTTGGAAAAACAAATAGGCTACTTATAAGGTTTTTTTAATTTAGAGGGCGACAGCTAATAATTTATGCTTTCTTTGGTCTTCCTGTAATACTTACTGTCCCAAGCCTTTTGTCCAGTTTTTGGCGATGTAAGATTAGCCGGTATCGCCTCGCATTCCCCACTTCCCGCTAAAGTGGGGTCATTGAACACATAGTCGTAAGATGGCGGTACATATTCCGTGGTGACTCTTGGTCTGGAATTAATTAATTGATTATTTTAACTTAAAGAAATACCAGTTAAAACAGTCACATTAAGAGAGACGTACTTCTTAGTGGACGTTGTGAGGACGGGTGGTGCAGAGGTCGACGCCGGCGCCCCATCCAAACAACATACTATTGGGTCCATACCTCGGAAAGAACATATCTAAAAAAAAAAATCATGCCTAATGTTGACCAAGTACAGTCGAGGACGTTTATTTCCTACCCACTTCAGTGAAATGTCATTTTACTCTTACAGTCTAAAACTTTTCATAGTAACATACATACTTAATAACGATAGAGGTCGTAATAACATTTTTGACAATTGGGTCCGCTCAACAGGTGCCACAATACGACGACCAAACAGAAGAAAAGTCTCAACAGGAAGTTATTTATCCTACAGTCTGATGACAGTGCATGCTGGAGGTTTAGTTTTAGTCCTCTTTTTCATCCGATTCCTTATAAAGAAGGTATGGAAAGTGAAGGTGTATTAAGCATAGAAGATATATCCTCTTTCTAATGGTCGATCTCCTCTGTCCATTAAAGGTAGGCGACACATCTGCAAACACCTATGGCAGCAGAAGTCTTTGAGTAACAGTCGCTTTGCTAAATGGCCACTTACTCGTTTGCCATCTTTGCCAATAAATTCAAAGATATGTGAAGTTAAGTCACACTAGGTCAGCATATTTGTCTATAGCCTAATCATACCTAACTTGGGTAGACTCCGAGCCTCTGATGACGTCGACAACAAGAAATGCTAAATAAATAAAATAATAATACGAACCTGCGGCGGTATTCTATTCCTAATACCATTGATTGCAGACTGGCATTTGTCTAACACGACGCAGGTACCTCTAGCGCCATTTTTTGTACATACATCACCTGAAAGAAGAACTCAAAAGTGAAGCAGTCCAGAACACGCACGACCACACAGAAGACACCAGACTGACAACTTAACCAGCCATTCCTCTCAACACTATGTATGCCTAATGTTAGAGAGAAAATGAACACTGTGCCGGTGTATCGGCGCAACACTAGACCTACAAAAATATCAACGCTTACGTCCCCTCACTACAGCTATCTGACACTTTGATTTTGGTAACTTTAGCGTGCCATTCGCTCGAAATTATCTCAACTAGTAATGTCTAAAACTAAGGACAAATTCTAGTCCTGTTTCCAATCCCAACCTTTTTTTGTAATAAGTGCTAGATAGCAAGGGAAGGAAACGTGTCCTCTTTCTGTACGTCCCTTCTAACTTATTACACAGTTTACGAGCAGTCATTTCGTTATTTTAGCTTTTGTCAGTGACTTCGTCCGCGCGGAATTAAAAAAAAATCTTTATAAGTAACCTCTGTGTTCTTACTAAATTTTTAGTGTTATCTATACTAAATTCCATCGAAATCAGAAGAAAATTTCTTGACGGTTACGGTTTAAGAACTTATTCATTTCTTTACACATTCGTTTATGTAATACTAGCTTTGCCCGCGACTCCGTCCGTGCGGAATTAAAAAAACATAATAAGTAGCCTGTGTCAAATTTCATCAAGATCCATGGACCCATTCTGAGATACCTTCAAACAAACATCCATCCATCTAAACATTCGCATTTATAATTATTTATACAACATTTATGTAATACTAGCTGTCGCCCGCGACTCTGGCGGCGGAGAATTAAAAAAACCTTTATTGGATGGATGGATGGATTTTTGCTTGAAGGTATCTCCGTAACGGCTCAACGGATTTCGATGAAATTTGGTACAAATGTAGAACAAAGTCTGGAAGAACACATAGGCTACTTATTATTTATTTTTTAATTCCGCGCGGACTGAGCCGCGGGTGACAGCTAGTATCTTTTATAATTTTTTACATGTAATAATATTAAATTGCTTGTGATTACATTATTCTTATGAAGTAAATGTGAAATCCCAACAAAATGTATAATATGTTTGAGCCAAGAATGTTGAGGAAAATATAAAAATATTACGTTACCTTGATATTTTCCTCAATAAAGAATTTAGACATCTTACATCTTTGGTTATAAGAGCGAATGATTAAGATGGATGGATGTTTTGTTACAAGATATCTCCAGAACCGCTGCATGGATCTCGATGAAAGGTATAGATGTAGAACACAGTCTAGAACAGTGTTTCCCAACCTTTTTGGATCCATGTCCCACTTTTCAGGATGAACATGAATATTGCCCCCTTATAAATTTTGTTCAGAAATAAATTTCTCTCGAGGCCTAAATTTATAATGTTAGAGAAATAATTAAATACTACTTTTGGCTGACTAGATCAATTTCATATAAAATTTTTAAACACGAAAACACATATAAATAGTTTAAATGCAATGGATTTTTGTCTGTAAAACGTGTTTATGTACTTTTTAGCACTGGCTATCATTGTAAGGATGTAGCCTTAAGTTTTTAAATCTCCGAATAGCCCCCCTCTAAATTCAAATGTCCCCAACGTGGGGCGGAAACAATGGTCTAGAAGGACACTTAGGCTAATTTTTTTTTTTATTTAAGTATTTAATTTTAGATATATAGAGGCGAACTTAGAGCTGTCGTTAGGGTAGGGCAAGGTTGGGGGACTGCCTAAGGCGCTGGACTGTAAAGGGTTTGTTACAGTAACACGTAACCTTGTTAAAACTTCCACCCAGATATGGCAAAAAGAGAGCGTCGCAAATAAAATTTGTGACCTGCAGATCAGCTCACAGCTGCTGTGACACAGATCAGTGAACCGACTCATATCTCAACTCAATTTGCATCGAGCTGCGAACTTTTTGGGGGAAAAGACAGGGTTATGTGAGATTCCTACACATTTAACACCCTTCGGTGGCCATCCTCAAGTGCGAATGCGAGGGCACCGGGACCCTCGACACTGAGCTTATGCATGACCCAAAGAAACACTTCCTCGTGCCTTCAAAAAATTTGGAAATACGGGACCATGCCACGCCATTTTCCCGGTTCGAGCTGCGAACTACTAGTCACCAGGTAGCTCGGCGAATCACATCAAATCTTGATCAGATCTGACGCGGATAATAAAACTTTTACTGTTCTTTTAAAATTGAATTTTGTGTAGTATTACTTATGTTATAAATGAGAAAGTTTTGTCTTCGTTTGGTATCAAATAATTCTAAAATGGCTAAACTGTTTGATTTGGAATTTTGTTTTAATTCCGCTCGGAACACTGGTTTATTTTAATCCAATTTCTATGCACTTTAGTTCTAAAGATTTGAATTTGTTACTTATTGTTTCTTTAATTTAACTACTTGTTTTAACGTCTTATAATGTAATAAATAACCTCAAAATAGTACTTGCAAATAATTTGTATTATAAAATGTTGTCTCTATATTTTAAAATAAGATAAGCACAATGTTAATATGCTTTGTAAGCTTTTTTGTACACACTTACCTTCGTATTGGCCATTTGTTATCACGGACATATATAAAAACAAAAAAACCACCGGAATTTCCCGCGTCATTATCTCACACAATACAAAACAAATTAAACTTGTTAAGGAAAAATCACATCAGAAATCATAAATTTTTATCACTAAATTACAGGTTTTGTAAATCGTTTAAAGGTTATTAACCTAGCTGGTTGGTAATTCTTTTTATTTATTTATTTAATTGGTAAAAAAGATGGCGTGCGATAGCAACTAATGCCACCTTGCGACTGGCAAGGATAAGTAAAAAACGTGATGACTATTTTAGTAATGTCACCGGTCAATTATAGGTTTCGTTCATTTATAACATTCCTAAATATTTTAAACTGATCAATGGATTTTTGTTTTAACAACTTATAGTCTGGTCAATTTTGGCATGCAAAGGTACATTTGCATAGACCTGTAAATTGGTAGTGTTCAGAACAACATTATTATAAGAGCACTAAAAAGACTCCATCGATCACATATTCCAGTAATTTTTATAACCTAGCTGTCGCCCGCGACTCTGTGTGCTCGGAAATAAAAAACACTTAACTAGTAGCTTATGTGTTCTTCCAGACATATCTACATATATGCCTTTCAGCGAGATCAATTCATACGTTCCGGAGATATCTTCTAATAAACATCCAATTCATCTAAACTTATGCATTTATAACATTATTAGACAGATGGAGTGCAGGAGGAGAAGACAGATTTCACACAGGTTTGACGTCTAATCCAGTTTTTGTAATCTCTATTGCTCTAAGTCAGAGAGCAGACTTCACGATTTTCGTCTTTGGCCGTCCATTAGCTAGGACTGTGTTAATAGGAACAACGTCACTCTGAAGACAAGGAATTGCTTCTTTTTAAATTAAAACTAAACAAAAATATTTCAATATTTTAATAACAATTTAGTTAACATTTTTGTTTTCTTAAAATTTAATACTTAAATAAGAGAATTTTATATCCGTCCAGCCTAACAGATAGAAAATTCTTTATCTGGCCCGGTGAAGTAAAAGTGAGACTAATAGCTCACTAGAGCCACCCTTTTATATAAATTTTACAAGATCCTTGTCTAGCAAATGTATTCTGATTCTGTGTCATTCTATGCGTATTTTAGTTTTAGATATTTTCTGATTTAAATTCAAAGTTAAGACAGTCTTTCACCGGGCTAGATAAGTCAAACTATAAAATGAAAATACTGTCCGAACGTCACAAATGCTTTTGCCTCACTGACCTCTATATATGGATAGGCTATAAATCGTGGTATTTTGTGCCAATTGACGGTTGCGGTTAGTACCGGTGGTGAGAATTCGAACTAGTAATAGAGATAGAATTTCTGTAAGGTACATCCATAGACGCATTTAAATCGGAACGAATCAAATATAGAGATCGGTGTTTTGTCTAAAATGACCACAGAGTATATACAGTATTGCAGCTTCTGTAATAATTTTTAAACGTCAAAATTTACATCTAACTTATTATCGATTGTATCGTCATAAAAATAAGGTTTAAAATCGCTTGGAAATACATTTTCTCTCCATTCTTCTGGAATTTCCATTATGACAATCGGTAGATTCGCTTTATGATTCCTTTCTACATCTTGAAGATTTTGTTGCATCTGGAACAAATAGATTTACGTAACATAATTATCATTTTCACATATACACAACTCACGCCTGTTAGCCAGTGGGGTAGGCAGACTTCACAGACCTCCATTCGGTATGGACAAATGAACCTCCGCAATCCGCATCCATTTCGGGAGACGGAACGTGACGCCGTCTTTTTCTCCCGGGAATTCACACATATGTGCGGGTTGCATCACGATGTTTTCCTGAACCGTACGAACGTCAGATAAATACGGTACATATCGACGCTGGAAAGCATAAACTCTGTAACCCTTGAAATCGCGAATATGTTTTTCACACGTTAATAATTTCAACCATTATAAAACGATAATGATTTTATTATAGGTTAGCACAAACTACACAACATTGCTAAATACCGCATGCTTGTAGGCGTATCAGCTCACGAGTTATCATTTTTTGGCTCTCCTGTAAAGTTCATACTTTCGGGGTTACAGCGTTTAACGCTTTCCAGCGTCGTTATGTAAATGGAAACTCGAAAAACACACTGGTACATGGCGGGATTCGAACCCAAGAAAGATTGCAAGTCAAGTGCTTAATCCCTGAGCCACCGACGCTCCTATATTTTCACATAACTATGACATTAATATGCAATCCGTCTGGAACTTGGAATTTAACTTTATAGGAAAGAAGGACGATAGATTTGGCAGCGGAGGGGATATACATAAAAGAGATCGTGTGTCTGTTCGTCCTCTCTGTAAGAAAGCAAAGCTAATCACTTTGCTATTTTAAACGTAGCTTTTGACACTCGTTTGTCATATATAATATAACTAGCTTTTGCCCGCAACTTCGTCTGCGCAGAATTAAAAAAAGGGTGAAAAGTACATCATGTGTTCTTCCAGACTGTTTTCTACATCTAGTCCAAATTTAATCGAGATCCATGCAGCTGTTCTGGCGAAACCTTCTAACAAACATCCATCCATCCAAACATTTGTATATAGGTATAACATTAATACATAGAAATATGAATAAAATTCTATGTATTTATGTTGGAAATATGGAATAGAGATACATTACAGCCTGGTAGATTACAGTAACGCAGACAAAGTCGCAGGCTGTCCCCTAGTCTTTATCTATAAATCTTTAAAAAAATCCTTTTTATTACATCTGTTTGGGCTCTTTGTTCTAAGTCACGAAACGGAAAATACGGTTTTCACCATCATGTAGCTAATTCCAGATGGTTTTGTTACCTTGACATGTTCAGGTCCTCGTTTCCTCCTAAGGTAGTTGAAACAGCAAGCCCTGAAGTGTCTAGTGCCGCACGCCGCAGCGCACTCGCTACCGCACGAGTCGCACGACAAACCAGCCGCTAACAAATTACCTGAGAAACAAAGATAACATATTGTACAGTAACCACGTTGCCAAGACAGTCATCATCATCAGCTCACTATACGTCCCCAATGAGGGGCTCGGAATCTACCTTAAGTTAGGGGTGACGTTGTACAGTAAAATAATTAAATTCGCTCCCCACTTAGGACAGAATGTCGTTCAACAAACTATCACCAAAGAATAAGCATGTTGGTTGCTATAATATATATATAAGTAGTAATATATATATAAGTCTTCCGCCTTACATTGTGAACGTCGAACGACAAATCAACGGAATGGGTAGGATATAAACATCCTCAACTGTACCTGTTCTGAAGTCCTCTGACGACGAAACTTCCTTCTTTTGTCGCCTTGTATCGGCCTGCGACCACGTCGCTACAAATTAATACTTATAAATAAATAAGCAAAAAATGGCAACACAGGACAGTAAAACTACAAATGCTTTGTTTTTTGTCGAACGGTTTTAATAAATTTTAGGAAATTCCGTAGATTTATAACCTAGATATAAAAAAGTAAGGCAAAAAAAGATTTCCTAGAGGCCTTTTGTTGGGAATTATAAACTCCATTAGACTAACTTGTGGAACACTCCATCTATAGGTTGTAATACAGCAGAAATTCAGCAGCAAAAACCATTTTCTATATTTTTTTATTTAGCACTTTACAAAGGGCGTGACGTATTCTTAAGAACACAAGGCCAAAACAAAGACAAAAAATCAAACTGTAAAATTTCAAATAAAAAAATGCAGACTATTTAAAGTTTTTTTTTTTTAAAGTTTGGGTTTAATTTATTAATTGTCTATAACTTACCAATAAGCATCAGAGAAACAATAGCTGTAATTTTACGCATTTTTTTCGTTCAAACGGAACGTGAAACGCGCTAAATTTGACAGCTGCAAGATGGCCGCTTGAGTGCGAACATCAGAATGAAAGCTAACAGGCATTCCAGCCTTTTTATATGAACCAAAGTTTACTTAAGTTGTAGGAGGGAATACGTGACTTAAATAAATAATTGTCGTTACTTTTTTTCATGCATTTTTAGCTTCTTTGAAGTGGTTAATAGGTTTTTGATGCCGTCCTTCGATTATTTTTGTTTGGCAAATACTTTTGAGTTGGGATAGCTTACTTGACTATATAAAACGTAACATGAACATAGTCTTTAAGTGGTGACTATAGGAGCCCCTTAGTGTACAAAGTAATGTTAGTAACTAGCATATAAACTACTTCGGGAATTTTTAACAGAAAGTGAAATTACTCAAAATTATATACATTTAAGGTATATCAAGACATTATATTTTATTTTCTTTCTTTTAATATAATAAATGCGAATGGATGGATGGATGTTTGTTTGAAAGTTTATCTCCGGAACAGCTCAATAGATCTTGATGAAATTTGGCACAGATGTAGAACATAGTCCGGGAGAACACATAGGCTTCTTAAAACGTTCTTTTATTCCGCGCGGACAGAGTCGTGGGGGACAGCTAGTTAAATATAAACTGGGAAAGAAAACAAATCGGATGACATATCCACACTAT